>NW_017729018.1:8303831-8304378 GCF_001723915.1 Gavialis gangeticus | reverse complement strand
GTGGAGCTTGCACCACCTCTCAGAGTAACCTGTTCCAGTGTTTTACTACCCTCATCTAATGAGAATTTTTTTTCCTTATATCCAACTTAACCTTTCTCTTGCTGCAGTTTGAGACTGTTGCTCCTTGTTCTGTCGTCTGCCCCTGCTGAGAACAGCCCAGCTCCATCCTCTTTGCAACCCCCCTGCAGGGAGATGAAGGCTGCTAATTAAATCCCCTCTCAGTCTTCTCTTCTTTAAACTAAATAAGCCCAGCTCCCTCAGTCTTTCCTCATAAGTCATGTCCCCCAGCCCCTGAACCATTTTTGTTTCCCTTTGCTGGACTCTCTCCAACTTATGCACATCCTTTGTGTAGTGGGGGGCCCAAAACTGGACACAGGACTTCAGATGTGGCCTCACTAGTGCTGAATAGAGGGGAAGAATCACTTCCCTGAACCTACTGGCAACACTCCTACCAATGCAGCCCGGTAGCTATTAGCCTCCTGGGCAACAAGGGCACACTGCCGGCTCATGTTCAGCTTCTTGTCCACTGTCACCCCCAGGTCCTTTT
>NW_017729018.1:8295267-8299851 GCF_001723915.1 Gavialis gangeticus | reverse complement strand
TATTTAATTGAAATAAGCACCTGCTACAATGCTTCAGGAGAGTGTGGTGCTGCCTGTTTCCCAGTACATTTAATAAGGTATTTAGCACAGATAAAAAGAAAGGCAGAAGGTAAGCAGAGACAAGCAAACATGGAGCAGAAGTGTGCCGTCTACTGGAAGGTAAGTACCGAGTGGGATGAAAATGACCTTGCTACTTCGCTCTCTGATCAGCGCTTTGAAAGGGTGCTGTTTTTAAACATGGGAGAGGGAATTTGAGGCAGGCAAAGAGGCATTTCCAAAGCACACTGGGGATTTTTAATGAGAGAGTGGGTTGTGACCGCTGGCTGACCAGAGCAGTCACAGTCAAGGGGACAGAGGCATCAGGATAGTTGCTAGAGGATCCTTAGGACTGATATAGGTAATGCAGCAACCACCTTGGCCAGCACGAGTGCTCATGTTGTTCAGAATGGGGGTTTTACTGGGAAAGCCAAGTGTATGCACTTTGTGTGCAGGTGCACGTCTGGCTTCATTGTAGGTCCCACTTTGACTGCAGCCTAGCGTTAGATGCAGCCAAGCTAGCTTCAGATTAGCCACGAGCTGCTATGAATAGTGCAGCCAGGGTACTAGCTGGTAGCTTTGCATAGGATGCAAAACGCATGTGAGAAGCTGGGTGAATACTTGGACGGTCAGTCCATGCTAGGCTCCCTGCTGTCATGGCTGTACCTTTACCAGGACCCAAGCTAGCTGTTTTCAAGCTAAGCCGTGCCTGAGTAAGGTGGCACCACTGGAGGCATAGGGTTTGGTTCTCATGCATACTAAACCCCATTTACACTGTTTGAGAGAGACCCAAAGTCGACTGACATTACAGTCTTGCTCACTTGGGGCTACTTCACACTGCCAGAAGGGGCGATGGGGCTCCAGTGTAATGGAGAATGAGGTTGTTAGAGGGAGGAGAGAATCGTGGCAGGGAAGAGCCGAGACCCCTTTGCTGCAAGGGGACACGAAAAGTCTCTGCGTCACCTTGCAGCTGGCTAAGCTAGGTTCAAAGCCAGGGAAATGGATGGAGATTAGTTGGCAAGACCATTTTTGCAGTTTAGAGGCCCTTCTTCCAAGCAGGTCCCAAAGTTATAGGGCCAAATAATCCATTGGTGTAACCTGGCATCATGCTTCTGAAGTCAACGGAGCTGTATGAATCACCCCAGCTAAGGGTCTGACCTGTAAGTAGGAGCAGGAGTAGATGGGTCTAATTCTTGTGTCCCTTTCACACTAATGTCACGCCACCAACTTCAGCCGTGCTGTTTTTGGTTTACGCCAGCATTGCCAGTGAGTTGAGGATCGGGAACAACGTCTCGGGATTTTTCCTGGAGGACCACACTTGTGCACAATGCCTCCTTACTCTCTCCCACTTTGAAGCGCACAACATTCCCGCAAACAGAGTCTACCAAGAAGTGGCCACTGAATGGAAACTCCAGAGACCCGGTGTAACTCCCGGGAATGACTTCAGTGTGGCTCCCCCCACGTACAAACTTGGCCCAAGCAGCTGTGTCATTGCAGCGGTTCATGCACATCAAGCCACAGCGTGTTTCAGCTCCAGGCACAATACAGACATTTGTCTCTCTCTCCACAATGAAATCACAGACGCGTTATTATATGTCCCCCGGTGTCATAAGCATTTTGCAATCTCCAGTCCTTACTCTTGGCCTCTCCGGTGGTTAGATGGAGCCTGTGGAGGCTAAAGTCTGGCTGCACTGAAGGTGGGGTCTCTTACTAATCTTGCCTCAGCCAGGTGTGAAATTGGGCTGAGTTCAATGATCCCAGTTCCAGGTAAATCCCACGGATCACACGGGCTCACCTCGCCTCCCATACATCTGCCTGGGTGCTCGTTATGGCTGGTTCTCCACTGGTAAGCCATGAGTAAGTTTATTAAAGGGGGAAAGAAAAAGGGAGTGAAACAGCAGCTTAGGAGAACTTGAATAAGACACCAGGAGGTGCGACCCAGGTACCTTGATACTAGTCCTGCTGCTGTGAAGGGTTGATGGCATGCTTGCTTTGGGATGCCTCCCTTGCAGTTTGCTGTCCAAAGCTCAGAGGCATGCACATGTGGGGGCTGGTTGACCTCTTCTCCACGGCTGCGCCGGTTCAAGCCTTGTCAGCTGCGATGCTTCAGCGAGGCCTGAGCCATCTGGGCGTTTTGTAGCCGCCCCCACGTTGCCCCCGCTTCCTGCCTGTTGATCTCCGCTCTTGCAGCATCCAGCTTCTGCGGCTTTGCAGCACTGCTGGCACCTCAGGGCAGCCTCTTGAGAAATATCCACGGTCTTCTTGAGAAAAGGACCAGGTCGTCTCGAGAAAAATCAGGAGGGCATGAGCCCACGCTTGCTTGTGAAGGAGCCAGCCCTGCGGAGTTTCCTTTCATCCTCTCTTCCTTGGCAAGCTGTATTGCAGGCCGTATGTCTCCGCATTTGCTGGTCAGAGAGGCTGGCCTGGGGTAGAGTTGCGTGGATGCCACCACGATCCATCTCCAAAGGCGGAGGAGGAGGGTGTAAGCCGGGCTTCTGTGAACCCACGTCTGTGGGCCCAAAACGCCTGCAAATAGCTGGGGGAGAGTGGGCACGGCCGTCTCACGCACTGGTGTTATTTGGGTGCGCATAGGATGACACGTCTTCGCTCCAGCTTCGCACTGAAGCGATCCCTGGCACAGGCCGGCGAGGCCTAGCCCGTGCGGCCCAGCCCCTGGGCTGCCAACAGATGCCAGTAGAGGGATCCTTTCCCCACAGGCCCTGCCCCCCCCCGGCCTGGCATCAGGTGTCAGCGGGGAGCCCTGGTTGCCGACCCGCTGTGTGCCCCGACCGCGCCGTGGAGCCGGCCCCCGGCGGACAGCACTGGCATGGTTGGCAGGACGGCGTGCCGGAGAGCAGCGGTAAGTGGGTGCCGGGGAGCGGGTGCCAGCTGTCCACCCCACGGGCCTGGTGCGTCTGTCCCGTGGCGGCTCAGGACGGGGCCACCGCATGCATGCCTGGTGCTCGATGGCGCCATGTGCAAATCAGGGGCTGCAATGTCCCACATCCGACAGCGTTTGGTCAGGGCAGGAAGGAAAGTGGTGCTATGTCGGGGTCGTTTCTCTGATGCTCCCTCGCCGGCTCGGCGCTCCTTGTTGGGGTCGTTGACAGCTCACCGCCAACGTTGTGGCCGACGGGACCCGTTGGGCTGTGGCAGGACCCATAAAGGATAGACGCTCCGTGGGTGTCAACCTGCCTGACTCCATTCAAGCCAGTGGAGTCGCTGACTTACACCCAGAGACATCAGTCAGTCCCGGCAGATGTCCCGTTCCTGGAAAATCGCACGGGGTTTTGCAACTTGGATGAGCAGGGAGACGCTCTTCCACCCATGGCCATGAAGCATCCCCCAGGGGACCAGCTGGTCAAACAGGACGCAGCGCTTCTCCTGATGGGTCCGTCCTCAAGGAGCGCCCAGGCAGGCCAGGGGACAGGGGCCCTTGGAGTTGCGTTTCGCTCCGACGTAGCCGGACAGGGAATTTCTGTGCAGCACAAATGCATCCTTCGTCCTAGCAGACTGTCCCTAATCACAGCAGTATCTCCTCCGCCCAGCTCCTCCTGCCACTTCCACATTGCCCTGTCATGCCTGACCTCCCTAGCTCTCCATTCGGCCCTGAATGTGGTGTCCCTTAGAGCATATCGGTCTTCTCCATGCTTGTCACGGCCCCTTCTGGTACCTCCAGCCCTGCGCCCAAATCAGGCAATTCTCTTTCTCTCCATCGCCTGCCACTCGCTCCATCTTTCCTAGCACGCCCTTACTACCGTCTCTAATCTTCTCTATGTCATCAGGGAGATATCCCCTCGGTTCTGCGGTCCCACCTGTGCTCTGAAGTAGCGCAGAAGAGCATTGTCCCCCCCACCAAAACCAGAATGGTCCTAGGATGTTGTTGATTTCAATGAAATCGGGAGGCAAGTGAGGCCAGTTTCCAGTGGCATCCTGTCTCTCTGATTTCCTGGCCAGCACCTCTCCTGCTGGTTTTCCCAGGGCTTCCAGGTTCTCAGCCCTTGCATGGTAGCTGGCTATGTACCGGGGTTCCCTGAGACCCCAGGCTCTCTGGGTCTGGCAGCTCCCAGGGCAGTCAAGTGGCCACTTTCCCTCTTGGACTGCTCCCTGGAGAGCACTCGTGAAGGGTGAGTGGGCTGCCAAAGTCTTGGAGCTTTTCAGGGAATGGGAGATGTTGCTTCCGCTCGGCTCTGGCTCTCGGGTCACTTAGTCCATCCCTGGCAAACGGAGAGTTGCTGCAGCACTGGGTTTTCAGTGGAAGATGTGTCACCGGTCACTGCTGTGAGTGCTGCATTCCCTGGGGTAATGGATGGACGCAAAGATTTTTTTTGCATGTTGCTAAAGGTGAGTGAGAGGGCCAGGTTTGAAAGCATGCTGCTTCTCTCTTCAATTTGCTTCACAAGGCACTGACCTGGGTGCCAGAGACAAGCCAAGGGAGGCAAAGGCGTCTGAGAGTACTTTATACCCTGCAACACTGGGCATCTGCCGCATACTTGCAATGCTTGCTGACTTGGGTGGAGGATACTCAGGCTCACTGACTCACAGCAC
>NW_017729018.1:8291402-8295256 GCF_001723915.1 Gavialis gangeticus | reverse complement strand
CTTGGGTGGAGGATACTCAGGCTCACTGACTCACAGCACCAGGTGTGGGACAACTCTCCAAGCCCTTTGTGCACAAACCCTTAACAGTGTTTTCTGCAAAGATTGGCAGGGTCAAGGCCTTCAGGAGAGGTTTGACATGTTCTGGCAGCCTCAGAGGTACAAGTTTTATGGCCTGGAAAAAACATTATGCCTTTCTTATTGCTGAGGCCAGTTGTAATAGTTTGGTCTGTAAACAAGAGATTTAACTATATACCCTGGTGTTCTTATGACTCCTTTATTTCATAAGGATGAAAACCTAGTAGTGGCTGAGACTGTGGCAGAACACATTCCACCCAACCATGTTTTCTGTAGGTCTTATGCCCGGGAATTAAGAGATGAGCCTTCTTCACAATCACGCCTTCCCTGTGGCTGGAGAGTCATTCTGGCTCAACTGTGTGCAGGCTCCTGCTAAGGTGTTGCAGCAGAATAGGCTGGCGGTGGGCCAGGCTGGACTTTGCCGTGCATGCTGGAGATGGAGACGAATGAAGGAGCAGGGAACAAAGATCCCCCTGAAGTCTTTTTTCTCCTTTAGACTCAGGACGAGCAAGTTGAATAGTTGGAGAACTATTGGAAACCTTTGGGGTTGGGGGTTTTGGAAGGGGGCGAGGTCCATTGAGGTCATGTCCAGAAGACCACAGTCTGCAGTAAGGTGTAGGTCCACCCTGCAGTCAGAAGGTGCATGCCAAAAGCAGGGAAACCCTCATGGTACAATGCTTCCCAAGACCATACAGAAGCCCATGGCTCCATAGCTTTCCTGCTCTTGGTACCCAAACTAGCAAAATTAAAATTAACTCAGATACTCCTCAGTGTTCTGCAACATACTTCTGTCTGCTGGGCAGACTTACCCTACGTGTTTAGAGGTAAAGCCACCAGCTTAGGGGAGAAAGCTCCAGTGCACCCTCCCAGATACTTCTTTGGAACTGGAAATAATCTGCACCACTTCTGGTTGCATGCCAGGCTAGGGGCAGGTTGATTTGTGCTGATGAGAGGAAGAGCTAATTGGCCTGGCCACAGGCTAGCAGTGAATGCATCTTCACTGTTTCTGATTCCAGATGGAGCCAGTAGCCACCTCCCGAGCTGGAAGCAGGAGACCAGTGTTCAGGGAGCATCAGGCTGTGCCCTACTGGCAGACACTTCCTTGCATTGCAGGAAGGTTGGAGGTGAGGGAGATGGCAGATTCCCAACCAGTTCCTTAAATTGGGGGAAACATCTCATGTCAGAGACATCTTGGGGAAGCAGGAAGACAGTCTCCGCATTTGGGACCATCACAGAAAATCCAGGGCAGTCGGTCACTGTCTTCAGATGGACTCATAGGACACGGTGGCTAGTCTGTGCTGTAGCACCCGGTCGTTCCTCTCTGCGTCAAACTCTTCCATCCATGGCACAGCCCAGTCTGGGGCACTGCTTGGCCCTTATGAAAATCTGTTTCTCTTCCAAAGAAAAGAAGGATTGTATTTCATTTAGGTTTTATAGCTGCTGGATTTGCTGAGTTGGGGGCATTGCCCTTCTCACTCAGAGCAACTCGGAGATGCAGTGGCTGGAAGCAGAAAAAAATGCTTTGGGAATAGCTCTGAAATGGCTGGTGTCTGTGAAGTGTATTGGGCACACCTGGAGCAGGAGGGCAGAGCTGCTGAATCATACTCGTATCCCTAGGGCAGGGCTAATACCTGTTACTCCTAGGGACCACACCTGCTTGCAGCTTGCTAGTGGCAGAGGGCAACTGTTGGCGTGTCTGCCCTAAAATTGGTGCCCTGCAAAGCGGGGGGTCCGGAGTTGATACCTGCTATGACTCTGTGGATTTTAATCCCTGTCTTGCCATTGAAATTCATTCATTGCTCCCCACCTCCAGAGAAACTGCTGCCTGCGGGGTAGGAGCAGACTCAGAATATCCTGGGGATGGTGGAAGTTATGGCAGTTTCCAGGTTGTTGTGAGTTTGACAGGGGCTGTCTAGGCTAGGAGGGTAGGTCTAGGATGAGGATAGCGGCTGAGTTCACTGGTCACCTGGATCTTTGCATCGGCCCAGGGGTCAGAAGACAGCAAAGACGTGGGCTTGACAACTGCAAAGAGCAAAGGTTGAGGCTGTGGTGGACAGCAGAGCGTGCCTCCTCTCTCCCAGCATGGTAGCGAGGTCAGCCCCTTTGCAAGGGGCAGTCTCCAGAGCACACAGTTGTGAGCCCCCTGGTACATATCTCACCCATGAGCTGGGCTTTTGAAAGAGAGGCCTAAGGGCCTGAGGCCCCCCAGCTCTACCTGACCGCCTCCAGGAAGGGTCATGGCTCCTATTTCTTAGACACATTGGTATTAAAGATATGGTTCCTAGTTCCCAGTTAAGTGCACCTCTGATGTCTTTATGGCCTCTCCGTAGGGCCCCCCTTTCGGGTTTCGGGTCTCCAGCTGCTCTGTCCCTCACCCTCTCGGTCTGAGCCCTTCTGGCGATTCCCTGCAACGGCACTGGCAGGGCTGACATTAGTTCAGACCCAACTGTTCTTCTCTTTTCCTCTTCTGGAGAAGCAAAACCAGCCAGGGCTCACAAAGCACAGTGCTATTTATTTTAGCACAAAAGCATTAAGAGAAAATTTATCATGAAACAGTGTACTAAGCCTACCGGGCCCAACTGTCAATAGCTCAGGGCTCTGGCTTTACCAACCCCTTTCATTCTTTGTTCCACTCCGTGCCACAGTCTTATGTTCCTGGATCAAAGGAGAGTAACCCAACCCATGCCCCTATCGGGTTGGCCAATGTACAGTGCTCAGTGTAATGTTTGGTCAGCTTCTTCAACCCGTGCCAATCAGGATATGCAACGTTTCCTAGGCATACAAGGCATTTCTGGACTCAGTTGCTTGCCAGAGGCTTTGCAACTATTATTTTCCAAAGCTATCATTTTCCTGCTAGCCCCATGCAGCACTTGGAATAGAGGTCTTGGAATATAGCATGTCTCTGTCACCTTGATGTTTACAAGCTACTGAGGTCTCAGATCTACCACAAGAGTATCTCGCTGCATCCTGCCATGGACATTTTCTAGCCCAACCTGAAAGTTCCCATCCAAGGGAAGCCCTCGCCTGCATTTTTTGCAGCCCATCTAGGCTTATCAGGTAACTAAGGTAACCACAGCAATGTGGCAATAGGACCGTAGCCCATCGGAAGTCCCGAAATGTAGTTTCCCAGCTAGCTACTGCTGAAACCTGTGCTGCAGTGTCTTCCCTTCTGTTGGTACCCTATATAGCTATGTACGTATGGGTGGGACACATCATAATCCCACCGCAGACTGCAGGATGACCATGCAGCCCCTGCCTAGACGCTATGTCATTGGGGAAAGGACAGAGACCACTGCCTTTCCTGGATGGGTCAACCAAATAGCTGATACAACAGGTCCTCTTGGTCATCTGACCTCAGTCCTCTTTCCTGCCAGGGGCAGGAGGTCAGAAACAATGATCCATTGGGTCCCTTCCAACTCTATAATTTATGAATCTATGAAAAGGCACGTGCAGCTTGAGGCAGCCAGTGTTGACACTGTCGGATCCCACCCCACAAACCAGTCAGTCTCCCTGGTCAAATGCCAAATTTGCATTTTTGTTTGCATTAGACTCATACCCTTAAACACTGCTCTAAGGCTGCAGGATGTACCAAGGCACACTTCATGGAAGGAGCAGCGCAAATCCAGTTTTGAGCCGGGGCTGGCCTGTCGGCACTGAAATGACAAGCCTTTGACAGGGAAATAATGGCCTTCGGATGCAACTCCCTGCACCTGATTACCCCTGCCCGTAACTGATGTGAGCTCTGCCCTCCTATTCTAAATCCCAACCAGCAGCCTGTA
>NW_017729018.1:8289671-8291391 GCF_001723915.1 Gavialis gangeticus | reverse complement strand
AAGAGTCTGAAGCCCAAAGGTCTTTGCTGCCCATCAGTTCCTTCCTGACAAAGGGCTCCTGAGCCATTGTGGGATGGAGAGAAGAGGACCGCGGTACATGGTGCTTTTGCATATGTCCTTTGAGGGCTGCATGGGGTGACCCTGGCGATGAAGAGCCTGCCAGATGGAAATCTCAGGGCATCTCTATCACTCATGTCCTGACTCTGCAAAGGACCCTTTTGGAGCCCTGGGAGCTCGGAAAGGCGACACATGAATCGTTTGCACGCGATCCTTGCTTGCTCTACCAGAGGAGCTACGTCACATTCAACCCCAAAGGCAGGTATGTTATGCTTGAGGATTTTCCAGTTGGGTTACTTACTTCTGATAATACTGCTTAGTTAAGCGCCCAACAAATCAAGCTTGTTACACAGAGCTGGGGGTGGGGGTGAGGGTGGGGCCTGGTGGTGATGAAGAGTGAGAATTTATTGCTAGATGACGCAGCATCAGTCCTAGCTGATTGGCACACCTGAATGAAATATGACTGAACACCCAAGATAGACCTGCAGTCCACTCCCCTTCACCTTCCTCTTTGGCATCATTGTCTTTTCCTTGCTCTGCCAAGCCACTCCATTTCCACTCTCCAGTTCCCTTTTTTCTCAGCGTGGGAGTTTTCCACAACAGAAGCTGGAGATCATCCAATACTGCTTAGACCACTGCAGGGGCATCAAACAAGGTAACGATGTGTTGTGTGCGCTGGGGGGGAGGACTGGACAGGACCACCTGCATTGCATTCCCACCTCACCTCCCCAAGCTCAGGCAAGTCTCTTTCCCTCTCTGCTCCTCTTCCCTCTTCCACCTGTATCTGTTCTGACTCTGCAATTTTTCTCAGAAGGGACCGTGCCAGTGCATAGCGTGTCGCAACAAAAAGAGCTTTTATCTTGCCATGGGTTTACTTCTTAATGCATTGATTCTGAGTTTCTTAAATGAATCCACGACAAAGAAGAAAAGAAAAAGGAGGAGGGGAAGGAGGGTGCCTACAGCAAAGGAAACCTGAGATCTCGGGCAGAGCCTGCCTCGTGTTCCTAGGTTTTTGTGCTGAAGCTAATTGTAGAAGCACAGTCAAAGAATGCTTTCGTTCTGCGCCGAGCCAGTTTTGGAAGCAATGTTTTTTGCGTTTCATTTTGATGCCGAAGCGTTAACTCTGCTGAGACTCAAAACGTTCACGTGGCATCAGGGAAGTGTTAGTGTAAGAAAATCACAGCGATCTTTTCAATACGCAAAAGAAAGTGTTGGTCAGAACCAGGCCGACTCATTCACAAAGGGTGGTGGGACTCCTGTCAGTATTTGCTGAAACCAGGCAGGATGTAAATTGGCATCCGAGTGTGCATTTTGGGGCAGTAACTGTAACAATTGCTCCCAGAGGGGGTGACTCGAGTTCTTTGTATATGGGCTACCTTGTCTTTACAAATTAAGGCCTTGACTGACCTTGGATACCTAGAGTCCTGAGTACTGTCAGTATTGCACCCATCCTGCAGACTGCCCATAGGTCCACAACCCGCCATGTAACCCATTAGTGAGGGTGGATCACAGATACTTCTCTACACGAACCCATTCACGTGAGCTCTTAGCCCTGGAGGCCCCCAGTTCAGTTCCCTGGTGGCATCCAGGACCTCAGCCCTTCAACTGCTGAGAGATCTCACCGCCTTCCAGCACCAGGGTCCTCCCGGCTGAATTACAGCTC
>NW_017729018.1:8287587-8289338 GCF_001723915.1 Gavialis gangeticus | reverse complement strand
CCGAGCTGGATCCTTCACCTCTGCAACGCCTGCCAGGTTTTGCAGAGGAGAGAGCACTACCAGACCATGCGTAGCTTGAGTACCTGGTTCCAGTAACCCATGCAGGCACAGTGCTCTGTTGCCTGATGTGGGCTGTTTTCCTCTGGCTTAATTGCAGTTAGCCAGGAGAGAGGCGTAATTTGCATTGCACAGAAACACGACTGCATTTGATAAAGGCTGGGGGGATGTTCTTACCATCGTAACCAATGGGACTTAATGCTCCCGTGGAACTTAGGTGTTTGAATACTTTTCTGGATCTGGCCCGTATTGAGGCAGGCTCAGAGGTTAGGATGCCTTAATTAATGCAGCTGTGGGGTTTTAATGGTACAGATTAGATGCCGGTTTCCTGCAGCTGTAAACCCAAGGGTTCAGCAAGGGGGCTGGGCTCCTTCAGCTCATGAAGCAGCTCTCCCAGTGCTATTTTTTTGCATGGGTGACTGCACTTGCAGTCATTCAGGGTGGGGGCAGCTTGCTGAATGCTATGTGCACATCTTCCCAGTGTGGAGAGTGGGAGCAATCTGGTCATATCCTCCGGAAATGAAGGAAGAGGAGGCTTGCCTCTCTGGTGTGGGCCCGGGGTAAGAGTACACGTAGTCAGTACAGAGTACACTTTGTCAGGGCAGTGAATGCAAAAACCAGGCGGCACTGCATGGCGGGCGGTCTGTGGATCCCAGAGGGAGCCGTAAACCCTCTTGAATGCAGGTGTCTCTCCAAAGACACTTGGCAAGAGGAACTCTTGCTGACTCGGGGTCTATGAGGGCTCACATCCTGCCTCCTGAGGTGCGTTCAGTATTCAGTATCTGTGACAATAAACAAGATGCTCTCTCCTGGATGCCTCTTATGCTTCTTTGCAGGGTGGCCTCCCGGGCGAGGCAGTAGTGAGGAGTGAAGAAGCCCTTGGACTGGAATCAGGGCAGTCGGTCGGGGTCTCTTCCTGGCTTAGCCTCTGAAAGCCTTCCTCTTGCTTGGGGGCTTCTGAGACCCCACATCACTCCTCTGTCCCCCCTCTTAGCCTCTTGTCTCTTTTGGGCAGGCAGGGCACAGCACCCAGCACACAGGACCCTGATCTGGGTTGAAAATGAAGCATCCCAGAGACACCTGGTGGAGGGCACTGCTGCCTCGTCCAAGTGAGTTCCCTCTTTCCGCCCTTGATTCAGGCTGGTTTCTATGTTTCCTCCTTTCCTTTCAGTTTAATAGGTGCTTTTTCAATCAAGGGCAACTTGTTTCTTCCCCGTCCCTGGACTCGAGGCTTGTGGCTGCACTTGCTGCGAGCTCTGACCTTCGTGAGGACCTGGTGCCTCTCCACACATAGGTATGTGCTGTGGGATATGCTAATTGCTATCTTTGTTGCTTTCAAATTCCTGGCTGCAAAGTTTTTCTGGCAGAGGAAGGAGCTGAGACTCCCCTGAGGGTGGTGAAGAGAGGCCCTGCTGGTGCACTGGCTGCTCTCTGCCCAAAAGGCTGGTTTCAAGATAGCAATGTGGACCTGCCCAGGCCCTACTTAGAGACCACCAATCCTCCCACCTACCCATGGCATATTGCCAAGGCTGATGTCTGAGCCAAGAAACCTATGTTCTGTGTCTGGCCCTGATTAAGTCCCCTCCTGTCATCCTTTGTGTGCTCGGTTTCTGACTTACTGTGGGCCCAGACCTCCAGAGGGGCTACTGCACCATGAATCATGGTGGCCAACAGGGTCTTATGCTTCTGCCTTG
>NW_017729018.1:8282789-8283748 GCF_001723915.1 Gavialis gangeticus | reverse complement strand
TGAATCATGGTGGCCAACAGGGTCTTATGCTTCTGCCTTGTAGCAGTCCAAGCCTTGCTGTGCTGCGTGAGATCCCTCTTTGCTTTGCCCATGAGGCAATGGGGGAGTGGTGGCCCTTGGTAGCATCAAGGCTGTGATTGTGCAACAGGGAGCTAATGGGTCTTTGGCTCTGTGGTGGCTGGATCTTGGTGGTTCAGTTGATCTCCTCCCCAGGACAACAATGTCTGTGGGATCTGGTCCTTGTGAGGCACCGCCAGGCCCCTACCCTGTGTCCCCTCTGCCAGGAAGCCTCCAAAACAAGGCAACTCCAGTGCTTGTTCCAGTGCCTTGCCAGCACCGCGCGCCTGCCCCCTCACCTGCTGCATCTCCCCACGGACTGCAAGCCTACAGGGCATCTCTGTGCAGAGCCTGGCATGCCGGAGTCCTGGCCCCTGCTTCAGGATGGGGAATGGGAGTCAAAGCCAGTGCTCGGGGAAGTGGCAGCTCTCTGAACCCACCACTGACACGGGGTAGGGGAACAGAGCTCCTGTTAGACAATAGGAGGGAACTGGCCTTCAAGGCTGTTATAAAGTTTTATTATATTTTAACAGTGTTTTGTCTGTGATGCATCTCATTCACAGGGCATGGGAAGGGTGCAGCTCCCTCAGCCTCATTCACAGGGCTGGGGCATATTCTGAGGGAGCTGCACCCTTCCCATGCCTTGGTTTATTGGAGAGCTGATAACCTCCAGGGTTGGGGTGGCACATTTACACTGTACTCACTGCTGTGTCCGCAGCTCCTGTAACCACCAGCTCAGGTAGCTCTGAAGTGGACCCTACAGGAAGCACTGGCAGCACAGCTGTGGCACCCGGAAGCTCAATAGGGGCGGCAACACCCACGTAAGAAGCTGGGTAAATACTCACTGGCAGTTCCCAAGCTGCCCAGTTTATAGGTAGCTCAAGTGTGAGCCACAGTCATGG
>NW_017729018.1:8277523-8277789 GCF_001723915.1 Gavialis gangeticus | reverse complement strand
TAATGGTTCTGGGGCTGTTCCCAAGGGTAGCCAATCCAATTATTTCCCCTTCTCCATTGTTGGAGTATTTACATTTCTGCAAACTGGGTTTGGTCAGAATTGGCTCGCAAGGCCCTTTTAGTTTTCAGCCCCTGAAAGACTGAAAGCAGCAACTCTAAAAGGGAGGGAGCGGGAGGAAAAACCCTCTCGGAGAACCTTTAGTAGGTAACTTTCAGTGCAACTGTATACGATTAGAGCCAAATCAAAGGATAACATGAAGCATTAAG
>NW_017729018.1:8273329-8275008 GCF_001723915.1 Gavialis gangeticus | reverse complement strand
GACCCTACAGGAAGCACTGGCAGCACAGCTGTGGCACCCGGAAGCTCAATGGGGGCGGCAACACCCACGTAAGAAGCTGGGTAAATACTCGCTGGCAGTTCCCAAGCTGCCCAGTTTATAGGTAGCTCAAGTGTGAGCCATGGTCATGGTGGCAGCACTGCTGCCATGCCCCCAAAGCAGCCCTGCCCTGCTGTACAGACCCAGGAGGATGCAGCTATCAAAGGGGCAGCCAGTGGTCAGGGGTGAGGACCCTTGGAGTCAGTCCTGAGCTCTCTTCCCAGCCAGAGCCACTCCCCGCTCTGCGACATCCTAGGTGCACCGACATCAGTGGGACCATTGCCCAGCCTCGGACCAGACCTCCACCCGCAGTTAATTTTTAATGGGATGTTCAACATCCGTGGCCAGGACATACTGATCTACAGCTACAGCTGACTTGAGCCAGGGCAGCACAGGCGAGCATGCTGTACAGGTCCTGTCTGCATTGATCCATAGCATGTACGAGTCCTTTCTTGCCCATTCTGCCACCGAGGCTTGGTTTTTTTGCTCAAGCTGGAGCAGGTCACGCCTTTAGGAACAGATCCCTGGCTCAAGTGTCAGCCATGTGGGTGGCCACTGCAGAGCCACCAGTGCCTTTCAGCCTGTTCCACGTCAGATCCCAGAAGCCTTGCACCTCCCAAGGTACCCAGCGGGGATACCCAGGCCTCGTGAGCCCCCAGGATCATGGGACGAGACCCTGTGATGAGGGCTGCAGCTCATCAAGGCATTCACTTTCCAGGCAGCGCCTCTTGTTCCCGCTTCTCCTACCCCTTTACAACTCCACACGCAGCTGCAGGTCACTGGTGGGAACACACCCCTCTCCCACTCCTCAGTGATTATTTGGTGAGGATGGGTTTTCACTGCTTACTTGATGGCATTTCTCTCTGGGTCTATGCTACCAAGACACTGTCAAGGCAGCTGGACTCACAACTTCCTCTTCCCTTCACTGCACCACGCTGGATCTTGGCGCTGGCTATTTGATCTACTACCTGGTACCCTAGAGCAATACTGGGTCCAGTTTTCCCTTGCTGGGGAGAGGCAGCTGCAGGCAGGTCCTGGCAGGGCATGGAGACAGAAACAAAATATTGAGCTTCCCCTTGTAACATAGTGTTGAGGAACAGCACCCGACTGGGCTGAATGGGGCACACGACAGCTCAGAGAGGAGCGACTGCTCCGCACACAGTTGGTTACACTCGAGACGCATGCCCAAGGTTATCGTTGCCACCGTGAAAGCTAGAGAACAGAATCAGCCTAGATCGCCCGAGCCCCCATTCAGTGTCCAGCCCTTTGTGTCCCAATGGTAAGTCTCCAACATGCAGGGTTGGCTGGCACCACGTATAAGAGAACATGGTATGAAAAATCACTCTTGGCAGGAGGCTGCCAGGTGGGTAGAGACACCTGCTGCGCTGTGTACGTGTTGCTAATTTGAAAGGTCCTATTGGTTTGGGAGCAAAGTAAACCTGTAGAACAAGTACACCTGGAACACACCTGGCTAATGGTTCTGGGGCTGTTCCCAAGGGTAGCCAATCCAATTATTTCCCCTTCTCCATTGTTGGAGTATTTACATTTCTGCAAACTGGGTTTGGTCAGAATTGGCTCGCAAGGCCCTTTTAGTTTTCAGCCCCTGAAAGACTGAAAGCAGC
>NW_017729018.1:8270035-8273318 GCF_001723915.1 Gavialis gangeticus | reverse complement strand
GTATAACACATAAGAACATAAGAAACACCATTTACTGAGTCAGACCCTAGGTCCGTCTTGCCCAGTGTCCCGTCTCGCACAGCAGCGGAGCGCACGCCGAAAGGGAGAGCGAACAGGATACGACCAGGGTTTTTGCCACTGTTCTTTTCTCACTTGCAGCTGCTGGTATTTAAGGTCTAGGGAGTCCTGATTCATAGGCTGTGTCCCTAACTCCCATGCTCAATAGCTCCCGATGTCCCTTTCCTCCAAGAACGTGTCCCATCCTGTTTTGAATCTTGCTAAGCTTTCATTTCCCACCACATCTGGTGGCCACGAGCTCCGCTCTTTAATGCTGCGCTATGTGAAAAAGAGCTTCCTTTTCCTAGCTTTAAACTGCCTACCCGCTAGTTTCATTTTGTGACCCCCTGATTCACAACCTCGGTTCGCCAGAACGGCAGTTTAAGTCGAGCAGAGAAGGGCCAAGGGGTGGGGGGGTAGCGGCCGCAGGCTGAAGTGCGCTTCACCTCCGTTTCTGAGGCTTTGTTTTGCTCTTTTCAAACTGGCATTTTTCCGATTAAAAAGAAAAATGGGAAGGGTTCCTTCAAAACTCGTGACTACGGAGCAGTCCAGCCAGCAGCAAAATGGACCATTTCATTTACAAATAGATCAACACAAGCTGTTCTGGCATTTTCAAAGTACTCTCCTCCTGGGGATAGTTTCCTCCACCGAGGCATCACTGTGCCCTGAGCAGATGTTGCGGGGGGGGTTCAGTGCGGTTTGGCTGGCAGCCTAGGGTTTAACGCAGTAGCCACCTGCTACAGGCACCATCTCAAGGCTCCTGCTGCAGCGGTGCAGGGCCTCGACCCTGTCACCTTGACCAAGAGGGTGGTTGCAGTAAGGGGCTGTGTCGACCCCTTCCCCCACAGGCTGATGAGGGGACTCGGGACATGAGTCCACAACTGCTGCTGATTCCAGTTACCAGTGGCAAAGGGCAATCCCAGATTCGGACCCCCCTTTAATAGTCAATCGTGGTGCCCCGTAACATCAGTGCATGGGGCCCCCTCCCCCACTAGTCAAACTATTGCCCCTAAACCCAGGGTGGTGCACGGTGGGACACCATCACCTCCTTTCTGCATGCTGGCTGAGACGCTCAGGATTGGGCTTGCTGAGCAGATAAACTGGGGGACCATGGTGGAAACCCCTGGGGCTTAGATGCTCAGCATATAGGGGCTTCTGCATTTGCCCAGCAGCAGAAATATAGGCACTGAGGGGTCTTCAGCACCAGAAACCCAGGTGCGTGGGAGTTTAAGGGCCTTCAGGGTTAGACAGCAGCAGAGCAGGGGTTTGGGAACGCCAGTCACAACTCAGTGCGAGACTTAAGGGCCTAACTGTGCTTCTAGGCCTTTACCCTGACACTGGTTCTTGGGATCTATACTCGGTGGCAGCCCTTCGGCACAGAGCAACCTCCCCTTCCCTCTTCATACCTGCAGTGCCAATTAAGCAGGGCACAAGCCTACAGTTTAATCAGGCAAGAGCAAAATAGCTTTGCATGGGCATGAATCTTTGGCTGCTTAGATCATCAGGCAGCTGGAGAGACTATTACGTAGGATCCGGGAGTGCAACACAAAATTATAGCTCGACTCAGGCAGTGAGAACATACAGAGTCCGGCAGAGCCCTGGGGACATGGGCAGGGGTGTGCGGCCTGCCAGGTCAGTGGCACCGACTGCTCGGTGTATGCAACAGCTGTGCACACGGAGTTTGGTGCCACCTTCTGGAATGCAATGCCCTCGATTAAATAGCCGAACGAGGCACTCTTTGCTAGTGCTTTGATGGTGGGGCTGACTTTCCAGGCAATGGAAATAAAAGTACTTAAAAGAGTTTAGCAAGCAGCAGTGAAAAGTAGTTGGCAAAGCATAAAAAGAGGGACCTGCTGCATTTTTAATCTGTATCAAGCACCAGCTCCCCAGGGGGCTTGACTGCACGGGGAGGATGCATGTATTTACTGTGAGTTTGTTCTGCCGAGTTGTCATTTCCACCTATGCCGAGCAGGTATTCCACCTATGCCACAACGGTCCTCTATTGCAGTGGTCTCCAAACTTTTTTGATTGCGCACCCCTATCAGTAAAAATTTTTGAGCACGCACCCCCAATATATGTTTATTTATTTATTTATTTATAAATTACATACATGTAGTGCTGTACTGATATGTTAGGTACAATATATATAGATAAAAAATAAATAGAAATAGAAGTCCTACTACTTTCTTCCCGCACCCCAATGGATCATCTTGCGCACCCCACTTTGGAGACCGCTGCTTGGAAGGACACTCCCAAAGACTCAGGGTGAGTGTTACAGGAGTAGTCCAGTCTGCAAAATGGGTGATGACATGAGAACGTGCTTCCTAAGCAGATGTCTTGTGCCCAGTCCCGTGTGAACAGGGCCTGATTCTCTGTCGTCTGTACCAAGCGCTCCTGTTCTGATCCGGTGACATTTCATACCACGTACCACAATGCATGGCACAAAATACTGGGTAGTGGAGCACCAGGACAGCAATTTCTCCTCTCTTTCAGACCTAGGTTCTCTAAATGCTGCCACAAGACTGATATACCAAAGAGTGACAGCACATCTCCTGGCTGCACACTCTGGATTGCTTCTGCACAAGCACCAGCCAGAGGTTTTTTTAACGACCTCCCATGCATCCAGCCAATTCAGGCTCCAACTGACCGAGCAGAGAGGAGCTCAGCAAGCCATTGCTGTGCACATCTGGCAGAGATTCCAATGTGTGTCGGGTAATGGAGTCCTAAGCGGCCAGAACAGGCTCGTAAAGCCAATTCCCTTAATCTGTTAAGGGCAAATTGTTGATGTTAAAAGCCCTGAGCCCATCTCACTGCATAAGATTCGTTTTGTTCTTTCATAAATCCAGCTCCGTGCCACAATCTCTGCAACAGCACATGTACAAAAAAACTCCCCCCTCTGAAATAACACAAAACCTGCCAAGGCACCAAAATTAATGGGATTAGCTCAGCACTACCTTTGCTTGTTTGCTTCCATCCTTCTGAGCATGCAGAAGACCCTGAGAAAGCACTTCAAGTCACTCCTTCAAGCAGCTTTGGCACCAAGCAGCTACAACCACCTTTCCCCCAGTTTTGTGCATTAAGTCAAACTGGGAATGGTGGCAGAGTAGAGATGGCCGAGCCCATCCAAGGTTAGGGTGGCCTTGGTAATAGGTAGCATATGATCCTCCGAAGGCAGTGTAAAAAACATAGGAAAGTATGCAGGAGACAGAGCACGCAAGAAGCTGTC
>NW_017729018.1:8267087-8269356 GCF_001723915.1 Gavialis gangeticus | reverse complement strand
AAGTCCAGGAAGACTATGTCCACTGCTACCCCTGCATCTAATGATCTGGTGATCTGATCGTAAAAGGCCACCAGGTTGGTCTGACAGGACCTGCCACTGATGAACCCGTGTTGGTTGCCCCTAAGCATGCAGTCCCCCGCTGGCCCCTCCTGGATGTGTGCCAGAATAATTTTCTCGAACAGCTTGCCTAGGATTGAGGTAAGACTAACTGGCCTATAGTTTCCCGGGTCCTCCTTCCTCCCTTTTTTGAAGATGGGAACCACGTTGGCCCTGTTATCTAAGTGCTTGGAAAGTCTTCTGTATATCGGGACTGCTGATCTCCCTCGCATCTTCTAGGGGCTACTTCAGTCTAAATGCTCTTGACGAGGAGGATTTCAAGCATATGACAACCAGCGGATGATGAGGCGGGTCAAGCAGCACTAGGTAACAGCGAGACGGCTGCAAGCCGCGATCCCAGCTCGCCCGTCACAGACATGCAGCGTTTGGAGGCATTGTGGCACAGGCGATTCCAAGTCTTAGGATGCGGTGCTAGAATCAGGGTAAGTTCCTGGACTATTTTCTTTCCCTGGAAGAGGAGGACAGGGGCACGTTTTCTCCAGGCTGGAGTGGGAGAGTTAATTGCCGACCGCTAGAAACATCTGCAGCTATTTTGGGATGTGTCGCTTCCCCGAGCGGGTCGCAAAAGGGATTCGCTCTCGTCAGGTATCTGGACTTACAAAGGCAGGCAGGGAACTCGCTTGTATGGTTTCAAACAAGTTTATTTTTTACTTACACTCCGCGTCGGAGGTGCAGGCTGCAGACTTCTTACAAAGATTTCGCTTTGTTACAATGTTCACTGGTTACCGAGAAGCAGAACTGCTCGTAGGATCCGATGCGCTAACCGGGGAAGGGGTCCGCCGGGAGTTTTCGATGGCGGGAGGCACGGGGGTGGCCAGTCCCCATGGTGTGTGGAAGTTGCACACTTGGTGGATTTTGCTAAGTCCCCCCCGAGCAGCGTTAACCACCACCTTTTATACTCGTCGCAACCCTGAGGTGCGCTTTCACCCACTCAGCTTCAGGCATTCTATTCATGGCCTGATTTGAACAGAGCGGCAGTTAAAAAGGGCGGGAATTACTGGCGCGCTCAAGTACTTGAAATCACGCGATGATTCCACGCTAGCCGCACATGCCCGTTGGCCAGTAGGGCCGTAGGCGGCAATATGCCGACACATAAGGGGCAGTACGTGGGCGCGGTGTGCGAGCGCGGCGGCACAACAATGGACTGGTTTCTTACAGGATGTTTTCAGGAAACTGCACCGAGAATCATGTGGAAAACCTGAGCCCGAGGCCTGTTGGGTTCCAATGCGTCAGGACCGCAGGCAAAATAAATATTTGGGGTTATGATTTATGACTCTTCACCGCGCTGCTCCTACAGCCAGAAGGCTCCCCGGGAAGAAGCCCGGAATTGCCACACCACCTTTAAAGGACCGGCTGACTCGTCTTATTTTAATGACGCCAGAGGCATCTGAGCCTGAGAATACAGCAAGGCCAGCCAACTTGTAGCACCCCCAGGCTGCCCGGTGCTCTGTGTGAGCCCCTCTCCCAACAGCTGCTGCACTGCACAAGCCGCTGGTGCACCCCATGGCCCCAACACATGGATGTGTTGCACCATGAAGTCTCCCCCCTCAAGTGCAGATGCTGTGCGGGGTCCCCAGGTTGCTCCCAAGCCCTCTGCCTGAGCCCCATGAGCTGCACTGCTCCCCCGAGCCCAGGAGTAGGGGCAGGCAGTGGAAACTGGAGGAGAAATGGGGAGCCCAGAGTCACAGGAGAGCAAAGTGGGGAATGGTGTCGAGAGCAGGAGCTGCAGTGGAAACCCTTGGGGGTCGTGAGGCCCATTTGGACACCCTGGCAGCAAGGACCGTGCAGGGATGCACCACACACCAAACAAGAAAGTAGTAGGACTTCTATTTATATTTATTTTTTATCTATATATATTGTACCTAACATATCAGTACAGTACTACATGTATGTAATTTATAAATAAAACATGGGCCGTGCATGGTGGGAAATCTGCCATGCGCTGTAGGCATTCACCCGATGAAGCTGGGCTGCAATCAGCTTGACATGCTGTGAACGGTTGAGTACTGTTTGATTAATGCTACGTTCCCAGAACGGGGGAGCTTGCGGCTGGGGGATCAAAGGGAAGCGAGTTTACAGTGCTGGGCCACAGAGGCCGATTTCATGATTGGAAGGGAAAATTGACACTACAATCTAGAAGCTATGTGATGGA
>NW_017729018.1:8265815-8267076 GCF_001723915.1 Gavialis gangeticus | reverse complement strand
TGAAGAAGCTGAGGGTGCGTACTGCGAGAATGCCAAGGAGCCTGAGTCCAAGACTGGGATACTCTCATGTTGGTGCTGTAAAGAGACAGAACAGAAAGACAGTCCCATTTCTGCAGAGCTTAAGATGTCATTAAAAATGATTACGTGTTTAGCACTTGCTGCAATGAAGGAAACCTTCAAATAATGATTTCCATGAAGACCGATACTGTTGTCTTCCTACGTCTGCAGCTGGATTTAGACAGAGGGTCACCGGCCCGTAGCAGGGGAGAAGGACGCAGTCTCATTTCTGCTATCCAACACTACCCAGTTTCATTCTTCTATTGCTTGGGAAAGCTGTGGAGCAATACCTGGACCACAGAGACTGTCAGTCCACGATCCAGGTGATATCTCTCACCACCATCTTCTGTATCCACCTGTGGCTAAAAGGTACTTAGGAATCGCCCAAGCTACTATCATTGGATGTACAGAAGTGACAACTTGGTTGAGGACACCTGGGTTGCATTCCCAACTCAACCAGTGCATGATCTGGACCAACTTCTTGGCTTTCTCTGTTACCTCTTCCACCCTTTTGTCAATCTTGCTTATTTGGACTGGAAGGTTTTGGGGGCAGGAGCTGCATCATTACAGGACTTGCTCATCTACCCTGAGGCCCTGTGGTGTGATCAGAGCCCTGGTCCTCCACACTCGTGGGAGAGGACTGTCTCTCCCACTTCAGGCCTCTACTTTTAGCCAGTGGTGGATACAGAAGGTGGTGGTGAGAGATAGCAGCTGGACCCTGGACTGACAAGCACCTAGTGAGGTCGGCCCCATTGAAGAGGGTGGAAAAATAAAGGGGCCAAATGGGGTTTGACTGGTCTCCTGGGTCAGGCGCCGGTAGGCAAATTAAGTTGGGCAGAACGTTTTGAGGATGGAGACAGTGCCGCTGCCGAAGGGATAATGTTTTTGGCTTGAGGGACGTCTGAGACATTAAATGGCTTTTGCATTTGGTGACCAGCCAAAGTGAGACTGAGCCTCTAGTGCTGGGAACACAATCTACGGCACGCAGGAGGGGAAGAAAATCCAGCAAAACACCACATAAAAAAGAAAAATGAGGTGTGCCTGGCCTCACATCGCTCTGCAAGTTCTGTCTTCTCCCCGTTTCTTCTGAACTTTCCACTGACACCACTTGGAGATGGGTTCTGGTTTGCTTTTCTATGTTTTGAAGGCCAAAAGGGACAATAGGACTATCCAGCATCTCTCTGTACTGCCAACTCCAAGGGCT
>NW_017729018.1:8249459-8260815 GCF_001723915.1 Gavialis gangeticus | reverse complement strand
AGTGCCGCTGCCGAAGGGATAATGTTTTTGGCTTGAGGGACGTCTGAGACATTAAATGGCTTTTGCATTTGGTGACCAGCCAAAGTGAGACTGAGCCTCTAGTGCTGGGAACACAATCTACGGCACGCAGGAGGGGAAGAAAATCCAGCAAAACACCACATAAAAAAGAAAAATGAGGTGTGCCTGGCCTCACATCGCTCTGCAAGTTCTGTCTTCTCCCCGTTTCTTCTGAACTTTCCACTGACACCACTTGGAGATGGGTTCTGGTTTGCTTTTCTATGTTTTGAAGGCCAAAAGGGACAATAGGACTATCCAGCATCTCTCTGTACTGCCAACTCCAAGGGCTCAACAATCAGGAGCGAGGTCCTCCAAAATCCCAAGATAGACTTCAAATCCTGAACTCATTAAAGTAATCACTTAGGAATCCTTCTATTGATCTTCCATTGTCACCATTTTTTTAGCTTTCTGTTTTTCTAGCTTTCCCCCCAACATCTCTGAGGGTGAGAAATGTCCTTCTGTTTGTAATGAGAACTGCAATGCTCAGCCATTCACGTGCTTCCAGGAGCTGGGGATTTAAGACAAAAACCAACTATCCACGGATTCGCTATAAATTCATAAGTGCTGGCAACACTGCAGCCTGTCCTCACATTAATCTCACCCAGAAGTTCCTTAATCAAGCCCCCAACTTGGGATTCGGATAGACTTCCTCTCCATTCATTCACGGTGGAAAGGCGAATCACCCACCTCCCCTAGGTGAGGCGATCCAATCGCAAACGGCACTCAGAAACGTGCACATTATTTTCCTACTTGAATTTTGCTGCCTTCCATTTCTGACTAGTGGATCGTGTTACACATTTGCTGGCTAGTTTGTAGCTCCTTCTAGTGTCAGCTATTTTACTGTCCTCATTTTATTTATGACGAGACTGCATCTGGGATCGCTTCCCAGAAGCCACATGGCAATAGGCGTCGGATTTTCAGACTTCAGCAAGAGTTTTGGATGCTCCACACCTTCTGAATCTGAGACCTCCAGTAGAAGTTGACAGCACTGCCAAGAATGTCAGGCAGCAAGAAAAGTGCCCCTGAAAAGGAAAAACTGGGGAAGAAAGAGAATCATAAAATCACAGAAAATGAGGGTTGGAAGGGTCATCTAGTCCAACCCCCTGCTCAAAGCAACACCATCCCCAACTAGATCATCCCAGCCAGGGCATTAAAAACCTCCAAGGATGGAGATTGCACCACATCTCTAGGTAACCCATTCCAGTGCTTCACCACCCTCCTAGTGAGAAAGTTTTTCCTTATATCCAACCTAAACCTTCCCTTGCTGCAACTTGAGACCATTGCTCCTTGTTCTGCCATCTGAGAAACCCCAGGGGATTAAAAAAAAAAAAACTTCATTGCATGACTAAAAGGCTGCAGGAAACCTGCCCCATAAAGCAAGTCCACTGACATCTTCGGGCAGGTTATTCTTTAGATGGCAATCCCCAAAACAAAAAGGCCCTGCCTGGCAGCTTGACCCAGCACTTCAGAGAAGGCTGGTGCCCATTACCTTGCAAGAAGGTACAGGTAAGTACAACTACTCAAGTGTTAGGGGAATGGCATAGTCACTTTGAGTGACCTGCCCCCTGATTTTGTGTGGCACACAGTGCTTTGAACCAGGGCTGGCTGATATTTTTTCCATCTAAAAGGCTCTTTGATGGATAATAAGGCTTTGAACAACATTTTTTTTGGTAACAAAAAAAGTGTCCTTTTCCTACAGAAAATGTCAAATTTGGGTTGAAACACCTGCGTGCCTGAAAATGGACTTGTTTTTAAGTTGCATCGTGGGAGCTGTAGTTCAGTTGCCCTATGTGTCCATTCTTCCTGATGGGCCATGGGCACGGCCAGCCTGCATCTCCTCCTCTCCATGTGAGCGGGGGGTGATTATGGTACATCAGGGAGGTATAGCTCAATCACCAAGTCTGGTCAGATGATGCCCGGGGACTGCCGATCCCATGCGTGCAGTGCCGTGGCAGCACGGCCAAACTGACATAGTTCTTTACTTAAATTTTTACCGAAACATCACACTTTTCCCCAGGAATCCTGTCCTTTTTTGTCTGCCTCACTCTGTTCCTCCATCTTTTAATTGGAAGGGCACATGAAAGAGCTGGCATCTGTTGAGGGATTATCCTGACCCCATTCCCACATACTTCCTTCCCTTGTAGGGCAAAAGCCCATTGGTAGCCAATCTCTCTTGCCTGATGCGGCCATATAGACATTGCCTCCACGAACCCCGGGGGTGGATTCCTGGCCCTAGTGGGGACAAGGGAGGGGGAAGCCTCGCAGACCATCCATGGGCTGTGGTCCAGTTTGGGATCTATTGTCCTAACCGCTCATCACAGTGACTATTATTTGAAAACTCGTGCAAGAGTCATATTTTCCACTGACCATTTCTGATTTGGTCATTAAAAATAAAGTTCCCTCTTCCCACCCTTCTTTTTGACAGCCTGGCAAGGAGACCGCAGCCTTTCCCCCTCCCCTTAGTTTCAGACACACACACACGCAAAGATTTATGAGTCTCGAAAGATGGTTCATAAAATATTTACAGAGTGTAGCCTCAAAAGTGAGTGTTTGAATCCCCTCATGCCGGCCGCTGCTGTCAGGAATCTGGGTGGCACAAGGGGAGATGTAAACAGACCTTTTTCCATTCCCCAAATCTCTATAAATCTTCCTGGTCCTAAAGTTTAAAAAAAATAAAAATTCAATCATTCCTCCGCTGCCCTGCCCACAGTTTAGCTGGCGGCTGCAAGGAAGCTTCCTATCTGCAAAACCAGCCCAGGAAGATTTCTCATCTCTCCTTTTAGCGGAGCTGCTGTCTAGTTTTGGGCCAACAATAAATTAACTCACCTCCAGGAAGGAGCTAGATGGGATCATGGCAGAACACAGGCTAACTGGCTTAGGGTAACAATTTCAAGAGCACCCAAGTGACTTATGTCTTGTTTAGATGAGGAAGTTAGTGATCAGTCAAATTATTGTGGATTAAATGTACACAAGCTACTCCTCACTAGCCCCATTCTGTAGCAATGGGTGCTTTTGTGGGTAGGACGTCACTCCACTGTGAAAGTGCACGGCCAATGGCTCCACTTGTTCTGCATTAATGGTGCCCATATGGGGATTTAATGCCAAATAGCTACTGTGCTGTAAATTCATTCTCTGTTGACTGCTTAATTACTCCTTGCGAATAATCCTAAAACCAGCTTTCTGTACAGATGTTGTGCCATTCCCGCTATTTCCGTTGCGGGAGTGATGTGCAACGGCTAGCATCATATTGGCCAACTGCCCGTTTTGCAGGATGCTGCCGAAACGCGGCTTTGTTCTGAAGCCACGGGAAAGGTTGACTTTCTGAAACGTCTCACCAGACGACCTTGTTGAAGAACTTCATTTTGCCTTGGAGCCTTTCTTTGCTTCGATGAAGTGGAAACGTCTTGTTTTGCTTCCAATTTTATTTTTAAAAAAGTAGGACCTAGAGTAGAAACCAAAATAAATTTCTTCAGGAAAAAGTTATTTCCAAATGAAAAATGGGAAAGTTCCATTCTGACCTTATCAAAACACAGTGATTTTTTTTCTTTTTAAACAAAAGTTCATTAAAATCAACCCAGTCCCGAGGACAAATTAGCATTAGATCCAGATGTTTTGCATTCAGTCCCCAGGGATGACTAAATCAGAAGTGTTTTTAGGGAAGGGGAAGGAATAAGGCATTCAGCTCAGTAGCTCAACCTGCCATAAATCTATGGTGGAGAAGAGCAATTACCAGGCAATTGCTAAAATCCATGGATTTGGGTTCAGTTGACTGCAGTAGACAGGGCCTTGCTGATTGCTTCTGAGAGAGCTGTAGAGTCAAAATGTGCATTCTGGATGCTCAGCATTTCTCCAGCTGTGCAGGGACTTTTTGTGATCTCATGGGAAAATTCGCCTCCCACAAAGATAACGCACCACTGACACGACCCTGGATTAAGTGACGCCTAGGAAGCAGAGCTACTTTCACCCAGCAGTACAGAGACAAGAGCTGGATGCTTGCTCCAAGCGTAGTTGCTGGTTTGTGCCACTGCTGGGGGTGCATACGGGGCACATCTGAAGTCCAGCACCTTGATTTGAACATTTTTCCACTGCTCCTTCAGGGTGAGGAAAGACAGCTAGGTTAGGGACAGACATTACACATAAACCGTTTTAAGTGATTGGAAACTGGTTTAAATCTGTAACAGAACAGATGTTCGGTGCACAGAAACTGGTTTGAAAATGGCTGAAACTGGTTTGCGATAAGCCAGGTTGAATGTAGTATCAGACTTAACTGATTTGGGTTAAACTGGTTTATGCAATTGTGTGTCCCAGACCCTAAAAACAGCTCACGTGAAAGCCAGCAGCTGCCCTGGTGATGTATCCAGGGCATGTTTCTGCTGCAGGGCTGATTCAGGGTCTTACCCGGGTTTGGTTTTTAACCTCCTCCAACCCCCACACTAAGCCTCTCACCTGGGTTGGATGGCGTTTTCAGCCTGGGTTAAGCTAACCTGGTTTGGGGTAAGGTAGAGCCCGGATAGGGCTTTCACTCGGGCAAGTAACCCTCCTGCTTTGAAGTGAGGGCACAGGCTTTATCACTTGCATGCAGACAGTCCTGCAGTCCCTTATTCCCTCTGTGTCCACAAGGACAGGCCAGTTCTTTAACAAGTCTCTGAAAAAGGAATTCATAGAGCAGCTCAAAGCCCCTCGGGATATAACCCAGGGGTCCTAGCCACAAACAGGCGATTGCATCCTCATGGTTGCTGCTGCAGTAACTCAAGTTGGTCTTTGCGGTGTGGAAGAAGCCTCACCATGACTCATAGTGTAAGAAGATAAATGATGCTTGTATAAGCCTGCTGGTGCTCTTTCCCCCTTGACCCTATCCAGAGGTAACCAAATAACAGCTCAGACGAGCTTGATGCCAAATGAAGCCACAAGGACATGAGCTTCAGACAATGAACTGTTGGGACTGCGAAGAGGACACCGGCAAAAGAAACCTGCCTGATGAAATGCTCAGCACCACCATCTGAATGGAAAGAGGGGATTTTCCTTACTCTAAGCATCTTGGTCATGAAAAAGGATCCTTATGATCAAACAGTTTGGCTGGGATGGAGGGACTGATGCTACCTTTTGAAAGTGTGGGCATCTCTGGATGAATTTTCAGAGGTGGGGAGTGGGATGGTTTCCATTGATTCAGTGGGAGTTGAGCTAAGCTACTGCCTGTGCCCAGCGCTTTTGAATAACGCCCCTTGGAAACTCCTTCAAGATCTGTTCTCACGTTCCTGCTCATTTCACTGGGCTGCCAGCTTCTCTGATGATCAGATTAAAAATATAGACTGTCCCAAGTGCCAAACATTCATAAATCTCACTGACATCCGTTAAGAGCTGCAGGGGCCGAACACTTTTGTAAACCAAGATACTTCTATTTAGTGGTGCTAAGAGTAGGTTTTAGGTGCCTAATTTTATTTTTTACTGAAAATAGGGAAAGCTCGGCCTTAAGAGTGTGCCTAACAACAGATCCACACCTGTGGGATTTCCAAGACCTCCAAAAGGTAAAGCATATTCATTAATATCATAGGGTATTATTTCTAATCCCAAAGGATTTAGTACTTTTCATAGACTCATAGAAAATGAGGGTTGGAGGGGACCTCAGGGGGTCACATCTAGGCCAACCCCCTGCTCCAAGCAGGACCCAACATAAATAGCTCATCCCAGCCAAGGCTTTGTCAAGCCAGGTCTTAAAAACCTCCAAGGATGGAGCTTGTACCACCTCTGTGGGGAACCTGTCCCAGTGCTTCACCACCCTCCTAGTGAGAAAATTCTTCCTAATATCCAACCTAAACTTCCCTTGTTGCAACCTGAGCCCATTGCTCCCTGTTCATCATCTGCCCCCACTGAGGACAGCCCAGCTCCATCCTCTTTGCAGCCCCCTGCAAGGAGTTGAAGGCTGCTATTCAATCCCCTCTCAGTCTTCTCTTCTCCGGACTAACCAAACCCACTTCCCTCAGCCTCTCCTCTTATGTCATATCCCCCAGCCCTCTAACCATTTTCGTTGCCCTCCACTGGACCCTCTACAATGTGTCCACATGCTTTCTGTAGTGGGGAGCCCAAAACTGAACACAACACTCCAGATGTGCCCTCACCAGTGCCGAATGGAGGGGAAGAATCACTGCCCTCCACCTGCGCTCCTCCCAATGCAGCTCAGTATGCCGTTAGCCTTCTTGGCAACAAGGGCATACTGGTGGCTCCTAGTTCATGTTCATCCAGGGGTACCAAAGAATTCTCAAAGAAGGATTCCCCTTCTTACCCTTACCCTTTCTTTATTTCTTTAGAAATAGCAGGATGGAAAGGTTAAGTGACACAATTTGCGATGTAACATTTGGCAAGTCAGTGCCAAAGTCCTGGCTCCCAGTTCTGTGTCCTTCCTCCAGGAAGCGACAGCCCCTACCAAGAGGAATGACTAAGGGACCGGTCTCTGCATGAGAAATCAAAATAATGAGAAGAATTCTTAAACACAGCTACAAATTATAATCTCATTCCAAATATAACCCCATTACAAATTATAACCTCATTTTCTCCTGCATTTAGTATGGGATGGGGCAAGACAGGAGGAGTGAGTACAAATGACAGGTGCCATCATGGAGGGGTAAAAGTGTACTTGGTTTTCTAGTGGATGCAACATTAATATTAAAACAAAAAGGCACTGATTGCAGCATCCTTTTGATACCAATTATTCAGAGGCAAGAATGAAACAAACTAACTGGACAGAAATCAATACAATCCTTAGTTTATTTTCACCTTATCTTGAGTATGTAACAGCATCACACCCAGGTTTATGTTTGTTTGTTTTTTAAAAAAAAGCTCATACTGCATTTTCCCCCAATGTTCAGAATAAATGATAGAATGTAATAAATGTAAACTGCACTTGGCACCATTTTGCTCAATAAATAAAAGGAAAAAAAAAAAAAGAAAGAATGCATTATGTAGACTGCACACTATGGCATCTAAATAAATAACATAAGTTACTTTGAATAAATAGAGGTTATCTAAAATATAGATGCATTGCATCAACTTCTTGTAGTCGGTCATTCGAGCCCAACAATGCCGGAATAGAAGCGGTTTTGAACAGATGAATTAGACCAGCGCAGAAGACTAAATCATCGGTACTCAGAAGAACTCAGTAAAAGACCTCCATTATGTAGAACGTACAAAAAGAAATGAAATATTGTTTTCCACTCCCATCCTGTTTCTTTCAATTCATTTGAAGTTGCTCTCCTATTTAAATGGAGACCGCTGTTTAACTGCTCGCTGAACCACCAGTTCAGCAGTAACCTGGTTTATGAACAGAACAGTTATTTTTTTCCCCCCAAAATAATTTGTCTCAATAAGTTAGGGCAAAATGTTTCCTTACCAGAAAGTTTCCAGACCTATTTAAACCTGGAAACACACATTTCCCAATGGTTTCATGTGAATGGAACAATATTGGGCATCGTCCCTCTCGCGCATGCCAAAACAGATCAGGAGTGACTCCATTTTGGCTAATGGAAATGCTGCAAGTTTAAACAGGGGTATTTATTCCACAGCTCACAATCAGACAGAAGAAAATAAAACAATGCAACAAAACTTGTTCACAACTGCTGGGTTTGGTTGTTTTTTTCTTTTTTCAACCCCCCCCCCCATGCATCATTGTGTTTCCAAAGTTCATCGTTTTTTTGAACGCTATGAAATCTTTTTCTCACCCTTTGTTGACAGGGGATATATTCAGCTAATGCAGATTGGCAGCACACAGAGATGTATGGTGCAGGGGGGAAAAAAAACCCAACAGATGTTATCCATTGTTTATTATGCTTAACAATAAATAGTGCACATGATAACGTGGAAAGAGCCAGATGACAGGTTTTGGTGCAGCTTTCATGGAGAGACCGCTCCATCCTTTTGCCCTTGCTGTATTTTAAGTGCTCGTCTGATGGGCTGCATGTCTTATTGTCACTGACACAGCAATGTAGACATGGAAAGCATTAGCAAACCATTAGAGCACGACTCTATTAGAAACACATTGCAGTAGGCAAGCAACGGAGGAGCACAGAGTGTCACCGATTGAGCAACATCATCATGCAACACAAAACAGAGACTCATATTTCATCTGTAAAATGGCCTCAAACAGAACAGGGAGAGACGCACACATTAAAATCCATCCTCTGGTGACAGAGGATTATCTTTCCAACTAATCTATTAGCAAAGGGAGGGAAGTTTACATTCAGAAACCCAATGTGTAACAGTCAGATCCAAACAAGGACTGCATCTGCTACATTTATCAGACATGCTCAAGGAGGTGCAAGGAAGTAGTAGTATTTGCATACAGTTTTGCGGCCTGGGGTGGAAGGAAAAAAAACCAGGAGGAGGCATTTCACCCTGGGAACATAAAAAGCCAATACTGATCTCAGTGTTGTACTAGTACAACCATATTGTGAGGCCTAATTCTGCACTGGCCTGGACCGTAAGTAACTATTACACCATGGCAAAAGGAGTGCACAGCTCTTTCCCAGTCAGAACGATCCCGTTTGTGCATGCACTTTGCACTGGTGTAACGGACTGTCCAAGGAGCCTGGTTCTCACTTGTACCCAGGTCGTTTTGCACCACTCCCATTGTGTAAAAAGCCTTCAAGTGGGGGGCAACTGTGATATGCTCCTATGCATAGATCAGAGCAGGGGAAAATTGCTTGAGTGCAGATAGCAGAGAGGCCGTTGTGCTGCAGCGCGTTGTGGCAGAGTACAGCGCGGCAAGAGAGCATGCGTTTCGAGGCTAGCGTCCTGCAATGCTAATTGTCAGTCAGCTTCCTACTAGAAGGCCTGATCCCAGAGCTCAGGGGTTTGAGTGCCCTCTGCTGTGCTACTGAATCATTTCGTGGTTCTCCACGGACAATGCAGCCTTTGCTTCACGTGCTCGTAGACCCGGGGATGTTTGGAACGGGGTTATGCTAACAGACACCCTGCCGGCAAACGCCATGTGGAATCGCCCTGACATCCATCCAAGGCTTGAGCAGGTTGGCAGCCAGAACGACACGACAGTCAGCAGCAGTTTCAAAGACTTTATTGGACATTAGGATACATCGGAACATTTTAATCAGCTTCAAGAGGCTGAAAGCAGCCTCGACTGTCAGAAAACCGCAGCGAATGGCGCAGCTGGAGCTTTGAGCTAATGGATCCGTCTTGAAGCTCTGCATAATTCACATTCCCTTTCCCTTGGCAAGGCCTCCTGCCTCAATCATCTTCCATGTAAACAGCTCCTGCCATCCAGGCGGATCTCAAAGCACTGTGCTAATAGGTTGTGAGCGCCATGGCCCGATCCTGCCTTCCGTCACGCACATCCGAGGTTGGGATTTGGTCCAATGTAGCCAAGGAACAACCCCCACCCCGCCTTCTCCTTGCCGGCTCCGCTCCTTGAAATGCAGGCTCCACTAGGTTGAAACCCAACAACTGTCTAGCAGCCCAAAGGAGCACCACGCACAGAGAGTGGCCATAAGTAGAGACTGGAAGGAAGTGTGCATGGGGTGTATATTTTTGGAGTAGGAGCAATGTAAATACTTCAAATAGAAGTGAGTGAGCAGACGCGAGTTAAGGTCTCTGCTCTCTTCATCTCCTAGCCTGGATCAGACCAAGTTTTGCTTGGGGGAAGTTTCCCTGCATCTTCAGGAGCACCTCTCCAACCTCTGATATGAAACTCATCTAGACAGGCAACGCTCCACAATGCAAAGGTCCAGCTCCTCACCTCAACTCTTCCCTGTCTTCTTCACATGCTCCTCAGAGCAGCAGCAGGGCCCATGCATGTGCCCACATTCGTTTCCTTTCAGTGGTCCTTCCCTTACAGCCCCGATCTTGCATTCCCTACTGAGGGCTGAACCAGGCGTTCACAGGGATCAAACCAGGGATTGTTCCCACTCCGCTGTTGGGCCTACAACAGTCATAGCCCCTACAGAGCGGCACAGAAGGATGCCTCTGACATGCGCTCCTCGGTGAGCTGCAGTTAGACCTCTGGTTTAGGGTCAGTGTGCATAGCTGCATCAAGAAAGAACAAAATGAACCAACATAGCTGAATTAAAGCCACCATCCTCTAAGAAACACAAACACTAAGAAACCCCCTTTACATGAGTATTACACTGGCTTCAAAATCGAGCTCAAGAGGCCAAGACGAAGGACTACTGATCACAAACACACAAGTGGAGACACTTAAAAACCCTGACTTCAGAGGACATGGAGCCCAGGGCTTTCTGAAGATCAGGCCTCTTGAAGGCATATCAAGTTGGGCATCTGAAGAGAGAGGCACAGGCAATGACTGGCTAAAATCATGCAAACCCAACACAACTCCAAGTTCCCATTCACTCCTATAGTCAATCTCCGCAGGACCAGATCGTGAAGGCTTGTCTTCATTGAAAAAATTAACTCCGGTGATAAGTTTACAGTTACAACTCAGGTCCTGGATGCATATAAGCATCCTCCACTTGGATGTAATGGTACTTGGAGCTTGAATTGGCTGATGCGCCACTTGGGTATCGGCTAAAATTGACAGTTGACAGCTGCTTATATCTGCAATATGGATTTCATAGATGTCATAGACATTAGGGCTGCAAGGGGCCACGGGAGATCATCGAGTCCAGCCCAGGAAATCAGCTGGGGTCAAAGGATCCCAGCAGGATGCCAGTGTCCAACGCTGATAAGCTTCCAGTGCTGGGTAAGCCATCTTTTTAAGCTGTAGGAACAACCCACCCTGGGTCAGAAGCAGATGGGCGCTAGACCCCAGATGCTGCTGCTGCCCGTCTCTTCAGTGGCTGGGGGAAAACACCCGCAGTCAAAGCCCTCTGCGAGAAAATACCATTGAAGCCCCACATCTGCAGACCAGATCCAATGGTGCTGCGGGCTGTAGGTTGCTGACCCTGGCATCAATGCCTTCCCCGGCTCTCTCCTGCGTGCCAAGTTTTCACGTTGGGAAAGATCCATGGGATATGCTCCGCAAGTCCTGAAAGCACACACAAGTGAGTGCTGATTCAGCACGGATGCAGCAGCTGGGGAATTATTTAACGGATTGACTCCTCAACTAATGAACTGGGCAGGAGCACCTCAAACCAACTCTTCCAAGAAGTAACACAAACCACTAGGCTCCTTATTCCTGGAGTCCTGCATTGTGCCCTGTACTACTTCTGCAACATTTACTTTATTTCTTATTTTACTGGAGACTTTGGCAACAAAACTAATTTTATTTTTATAGCGGAATCAGAATTGGAAAGGAGCCGAGCCCTCAAGAGACCATTTATTATTATTAGTTTTTTTT
>NW_017729018.1:8223081-8244459 GCF_001723915.1 Gavialis gangeticus | reverse complement strand
CCACAGTTATCCCCGATTCCTACTGGTGTGAGTGGAGACTTTAACCCACCACCAGCAACAGGCTCCTAGTCGCGTTAGGGCAGAGTAGGTGGCAGCAAGGTCAAGCCCAGAGAGTGGGACGCCGCCTTGAAACCCCGGGTTGAGTTATAACATGCAGCTGGCATTGAGAGATGGGACCCTGCCTGCTAAAGCCACTGGGATTTCCCAACATGCATGTTGCCCCCTATCATTTCTGAGCTGGCAGCGGACCAGGCTCGCATTAGCAGTGCCTGTTGTTCTGCGTGGGCATGTCCCTGATGTGGCATTAGCCAACTCGGCATGTGTGAACCAGGTAGAAGTCAAGGGCTCTAAAGCAGCTGCCTTTTGCAAGCTGACCAGAGGTTTTACATGCATGTAATACCCAACAGATGGACTTTATTCCATTCTCCGACTGCCAGTTTCTACATCTGGGCTCTGCTTTCAAAGGTGAGGGTAAGAATCTGGATTACAGGCTGCTTTCAGATGGAAGCAGGGTGCACGAGAGGCAAGCCTGGCTGTACGACGGTGTTTATATTGCTTTGATACATCTTGGCTCCACTCGGCTAAGAGCGGCTTTTGGATCCGATTAAAAAAAGCCTGACCTTTTCCAGAGGTCAGAAATCTAGGCTATTTGCTCTCCACATTACATTTTTCATGTCTTGCTGGAGATACACACAGGAAGTGTTTGGGTTACTATTCCCATTAGAGACTAGGGGGTTTTCAGATAGAAGGTCCAATTCTTGAATTTCTGTGGCAGCCGGGTGCTTTCCTTCCTTGGGCTGCTTTGCAATCTCAGCCCTACCTGCTAATTCACTCTACTAAGAGAGGGTTTCAGCAAGTTCATGCATAAAATCATTCACCCCCCGATTGTTACACCCTCCCGTGAAAAATAAACACCCAAGTTCAGATCCTGCTCCCACCTCTGCCAATGCAGAGTCATTCCAGATTTACACTGGGTGTAGCCAGGATCAAAGTCTGGCCTACAACTGGATAAAAGGGATAGAAGTCAACAGCAATCAAATCATTCCAGGCCTGTTCGCTTTCCATTGTCTTTGTTAATGCCCAGTACATGACACCAATATTCTCCTTCTGTTTATGGTTTGCCTTAGCTGGGAAAAGAGCCAAGGGGAGAAAACCATCTATTCCAGGCGACAAATATAGCCTGTTCAGAGAATGCAAAAGTCTGTGGTCTCATTTATTTCTCCACAGAGTAAACAGCAGTGACAGTGCTGTAAATGGTAACCTTAGATGAAAAGGGCCTGATTCTTCCTGCAGGCATGAGACAAACTACACGGCCCTCTTGGAGTCCATAGGAATTACTCTCTGCTCTACTGAAGTCAATGGGAATTACTCGCATCCTGCCACCGGGAAAATAAGACCCAAGTTCTTGGAGGAAAGGAACCGAACCTACCGACAAACACGCCCAGCTCACGGTATTCACTCATACCCCTTTTGTCAACTGGTGGCACAGCTCTAAGCCTTCAATACATGCGAGTTTGATGAGCATTTCCTGTTGAAAAGGCTGTTGTCAGCTGGGTTCTTCAATCTGTTCTGGATTTTGGCCTTGGCAGAGGTGCATTCCCCCAAAACCTGTGAGGTGCCGGCTGCCCCAGCCTGGGAGCCCAACCTTGTCTGCGCCGTCACTCTACTACTAGGATGCGGATGCATGCCCTAATTGTATTGCCGCGGTCTTCCAATGTCACGGCCAAAAGCATCTCTGGCCTGAAAAGGTGTCCTTACAGAAACGCATGCTTCTTCTCAGACACCAAAATGTTTCTAGATCTTTTTACAAGGTGAACTCGGAGAAGCCCCAGCTGCATGAAGTGGCCGACTGACAACAGCAGCAGTAGAAGAAACCGAGAGTCAATCCAGTTAACGTTAGGTTATTCGGAGCCGTAAGACGAAAGCAGAGGAGGGGAAAGGTGGGAAATAAGCCACTGCAACGGGTGGGCAAATTGAAGGAGGCAGTAGCAGAGAGAAAGGATAGCAAGGTTATTAGGAGCCAACCCAATGCCCAGGAGACTCATTGGGACCTGGATCAGGGTAAAGAAGAGAACCACGAAACATCTGTCCATCAAAAAACAAAACAAAACAAAACAAATCTACTGAGGTAAAGTGGTGTATGAATGCCAAGGATCTCCCTTTTCCCCTTCAATGGACAGCCATAGCTGGAGCAGCCACCGTGCTCCGAGAAGCCAAGTGGGAGCTGGGGCTTAGCCTTTACCCCAGGTATTTCCAAGGGAGCCAGGTACTAAGATCAATTGAACGGGACTTTCCAAAGCAGTTTGGAGCCTCTCAGCCCCCACAGATTTTGGAGCGGTATAACTATTTCATTCACGTGTGATTTTCCCCCCGCCAACTCCATCTATACCAACGCAAACCCTAGTGTGGACACTAGTATAATGCTGTTTTAACACTGCTATTACTTATCCCTCTCCCCAGGCTGGTCTAAGCATCCTTATACCATATAACGGGCCCCACATCAATGCAGTGGGACCATTCCAATAATATCAGACAAGCCATTGAACTCCCTCAAAAATCCCAGCCTTACTGCACAGCGGGGCTGCTGGAGTGGAGGGGCCAGCGATTCTGCTACAGATGTGCCCTTGAAAGCCAGTCCAAGAAGTGGCATAGAAGTTTATCGCAGCAGGATGAAACAGCTGCACAAAAGCAGTAGGACCAGGGGTAGCTGCAACTTCCTTCTTGATGAGCCCATGCCCCAATGCAGCATCCTGAATAAAGAGGTGGCTGGTTTGTGCAGCTGTGATTTTTTTTGAGGCTGCTTACCTGCTCAGGATGCCCCATTTTTGTTAACACTAAGGCTGCACTGCAATTTTCGGGCTAAAATGGATAATCATGCCACTGCCCAATGCCTGAGTGTAGCCCACTCCTGCACCCTCCTTTCTCCAGTCAAACAACTGGGCTGGGGGGAGGGGGCGATGTACAAGGATCCCCGTCATGCCCCAAACGAATGGCACGAGAGAGAGGTGGAGCGGAAACATGCAATAGTTTTTAACTGACCTTATCGTGGCTTGGAAGGAACGATATCATTCTGTAATTCTGCAAACTCCACCAATATTTATGTCTATATCTATATATATTTCCTATACATTTACAGATCATGAATATACTGTATGTGTATGATAAAATAACAAATCAGATAGGATTTCAAGATATAAAACAAGGTTTCCTGATGGTTCAGTCATTTATCCCTACATTGAAAAGGTTCCATCCATGCAAACCCCACACCCTGGCATGACTCTCCATCGGTCTTGGCATGTGTGTGCATGGCGGGGTACCTTTCCGCCCTAAGAGTGATTTGAAATTCCTCAATTTTCACAGGGTTAGGAATGTGGATGATGACCCGAGCCCTTCTTTCAGGGCCGGCCAGAAACGGCATGTGGAGGTGAAGACAACTGCCCTCTTTTGGACTCGGAAATATTGAGCCAGCTGTGCTTTCCTCCTCAACCCACTGTGCAAAAAAAAGAAAGGGAAAAGGCATCAAAGCACATGTGGACACCAGGTTGGTGCGACTCGATGCCGGCACCCCTGGAGGAAAGCGGCAAGCGTTTCCTCGCACCTCTCCGTTTGCTTGCCCCCTCCTTCTCGCAACGCACGGGCCTGTGGACCACGGATGCCTATCCGGAGGCATCTGCAGATGTGGTGAAAGGCTCCTTGATCTCCTGGCAAGGGGGGCTGGCCGCAGGACACGACCCAGCATCAAGAGTTCCCCGGCTGCCCCTGGAGTCTGACCGCAGACCCGAGGCAGGCATGTCACCAGTTGCCTTCTTGGCTGCTCGGAGCCTGGGCTCCATCTCAGTCCCTTCCCCCTGGCTGGTCGCAGCAATAGCCCTTTGGCCAGGACCTCGAGCTCTTGGCCTCCTGATGCTGCCTTACGGACATCAAACTTCGCGGGATCCCTTCCCCTGCTTCACACGCAGCCGCACTCCTTGGCCGACAGCTTGTCGACGGTGTGGTACCTGTTGTTGTTGTCCAGGAAAGAGACCTCGTCATCGTAGGAGAGGGGCCGGCAGCACGGCCTGGCCCTTACTTTCTCTTTCTTGATCTTCTTCTTGCTCCTCATGTTCTGCAGGGAGATGTCGTAGTTCTGGCCGGGCGCGTTGCACGTGCCGCTGCAGTAGCGAAACAGCACGATCTCATCGGACATGAAGCCCAGGCCCAGCTCGCTCACGCTGACCTCCAGCTCCTTGAGGGCGCAGGGTTTGTGCCGGGCTCGGGCCCGCTTCATACGGTTCCCCGGTTTGGGGAAAAGCGCCAGCTCGTGCCCCCCGGAGTTCATCGACTGGCTGTACTTCTCCACCAGCGCGGTGATCAGCTGGCGGACTTCGCCTTCGGTGTAGCTTTCGAACAAGGTGCTGTCTGCAACAAAAGGGGGACAACCTGTTAGTGTGGGAGCCCCAGGAGGCGAGAAGCATGCAAGTCCCATGGCTCTTTAAAACCTCAGCCCTGGGTATCCCTGTTGCCTGGAGTGAGCTTTCTGAAAGTCACTGAATTCCACACGTGATGGGGGTGCAGGCTCCTAAATCACTTGTGCATCAACACCACGCTCCCAGAACTCCCCGAGAGCACCACTGTCCAGCACAAACTATCCGCGTGCTCCTACTTAGCATGGGCAAAACCCTAAAGGAGGTGGGAAAGGCACTCTGAAGATGCTCCCACCCCTGCTTTTGAACTCTCAGCTAGCATGCTTGAGAGCTGAGACCGCCCCAGGCAGTCTCGCTGCTTCGTTTCTGGGTTGGGCGTGTGCAGCAGGAGCAGCTGGACGGGATGTGCTGGAGCAGGCACTTCCCGGAAACGCCAGGGATGCCGTGCAGACACACCTTGAGGCGCTGTCGATCGTATTGCCCTGCATTCCCCCAGCCAGGAAAAAGCAAGGGTTTGTCATCAGAACAGGAGACAATTACGGGCACAAGGTAATCAGCCCAGAGATTTTGGAAGTCTCTACAGCTTTCCGCAGGTCCTACAACAAACTGTAAACTTTCATTAAAAAGAAATAATCGCCCATCTGTCATTTTCCCTTTGCCAACTGATTCATAGATTCGCAGACGTTTGGGTTGGAAGGGACCTTAGCAGATCATCGAGTCCGACCCCATACGAGCCTGATACCGATGGGCTCGTGCCCTGCTAGCCAGCCTCGCAGCAAGCCAGCTTCAGTGAAGTTTTAGCCCCATCTCAAGCTGCACTCATCCCTTTCTCTCATCCCATTCACTCCATTTAACTAGGACAGCAGCATCGCTCAACAGAGCAGTGCAAGGCCTTACTGACGCTCGGACTGGGATTAATCACCAGTTCTAATAAATGGATTAAGCAATCCCGTGTCAATGGTCTTGGGCCCTGCCTATGGTGCCATCTGAACTGTGGCCTTCACAGAGTCACCCGTATTTTGAAGAGCAAACAGGACATTAAGGCCATTGAGTCTGATTCTCTCCTGTACAACACAGGGCCAGAGCTCATGGGCACGCGGCCTGACCTCCCCGCCAACAGTCTGGAAGTGACCTAGCACGCGTCTCCGAGAAAGCGATCCTAAGCAGACAGTCACTCGCCCTCCCAAGTCCAGACAGGGTCAGAGTCCCAGTGAACAAGCTGCAAACTTGTGTGGAGTGACTTCTTTTGCTGAGCAGGGGCAGCCGTCAGCCATCAGACAGGGTTTCCAATCTGCCAAACCCACGAACCAACCAGTGCCCCAGACAACTCAGCTCTTATTGGAGTCCTGCTTTTTACCTGCGGTGCATTGTAGCCTTGTTTTAAAGGGCGCTTTGGGTATGTGGTGTGCAGGATGAGACTCAGTGGCCCAGAAATTTCCTTCCAATCCTATGTTCCCAAGCACTGAATGTAATGATCTCAGCAGACCCCAGCTCTGCCTTGGCCCGCTTAACACATAGTGAGTGACCAGCAACCAGCAGCCATCCAGGTGGATGCTCTTTGTGAGGAGCTGGAGACCCCGGTCTCTGTGCAGTCTGGGCTTTATGATGTGCACAGAGTCCCTGAACACTCATAAATCATGCCATAGCCAGATTATGGTTACAGGTCCTCGGGGAGGGAATGCATGCAAAGGGGAGAGGCGGGAACCCACATCTGATTCCAGTGTCTGTTCCCAGTCACTCATTAGCAGGAGCCTTTTGGAAAAAGGGGCTGGGATTAACTTATTTTCTATGGGCCAAGTCATCCCACTGGCCTATGGGGGATGAAATGCCAGCAGAGTCCTGCAAGAAGTACTGAAAGGGAGGTGGCCTGGTCAGCATCAGCATCACCCCTCTCCTCTTCCTGTGTACCAGGTTCACTGGGGGAAGTTGGGCAATGGCCAGACCTGAGCGGGAGGGATGGGAATGCCCCCAGTCAGCCCCTAGTGCTACAAAACAGCAGGCTTCGGTGCACACCACTCCTCCTGCAGGGATGGGGTCCAAGCTCTGGGAATCATATTGCTCCAGGGTAGCGAGCCAGTGCAGCAGCAATAGACTTGTGGCCCGATCCCCATCCTGAACAGCCAGACGGACCGCAGGGGGCCACCGGCCAGGGTGGGATGCGACTGCACGCTCATTGTTATGGGGGCTTTCACTGCAAGATGGGACAGAGGATTTTCTTTAATGCAGTGAAAGGCTGCATGAAGCTTTCAGTGTCTCAGCGAAGCAGGATGGAAAATCTTTCATCTCCAGAGCAGGAGGCTTTAAAAACCTGCTTTCAAATGCAGCCTGTGCAAGCCAGGCTCTTTCCAGATGGCACAGCTGCTCTCTGCTTGGAGCCTGCGGCGGAGGCCCAGCAGAGAGGAATGCTTTAGGTGAGGCTGCCCCAGGCCTTGTCTGCACTTGAAAGGGGCTGCGGGGATGGATGCACTGGTACAGCTATTACACGCCCAGCCCCCGTAGCACAGCAAGAGAGTGCTTCTTCAGGCAGGGTTTAAATCAGCTCCGCAAAAGGAGCCAGCCTGGCCAGCAAAAAGCCCATGGAAGGAGCCGTGTTTACATCAGACCTGTTGCTTTCCTTCTGCACAGGGATTCAGATAAATTATTAAGCACAGACAAGCCCATAGCACGCACCAGCAGTGCCTGAAGCTGCAGCACGTCAAACTTTTTTTTTTTTTTTTAAATCAGTGTCCTTAAGTTAAGTAGGGTCAGGCCAGGTTTGTGTTAGGGAGGAGATCTCCAGGCCGTAGACAGCAGTAGCAGTGACAGCCAGTATAAATGGCACTCTAGGCTATGAGATAACAGTCCTGCTTGGTTTTAGATGCCATGTTAACCGCAAGTCTTGGCCACTTCTGGCTGGTTTCTACAAGAATTAGGGCAGGAACCCTGAATTTTAGCTTGAAGTCTGCAGTCTGTATTGCCTACTAGGTAGTACCAACCTGGAGGCAGCTGCATTTCAGTGGTGGGTAAAATAATAATGACACTTTGAAAAAGACTGGGTGAGTCCAGGGGTTGGAAGATCTTCAACGTTCCCCTGGGGCCAGTCCCTGGGGTTTGTTCTTAGCTTTCACTCAGCCCTACAGCTTCACAGATGTCACGAGGAGCAAAGCCATGGCAAGGTCATTAGTGGTTGGCCCGCTTTTGCTCTTTGTGGTTAATTACTTTAGTTCTTCCGCAGAAAATGCCGCTGTCCTATGCTATGTAAATAATATCAGAACTATTTGTTTCTGCTCCACATGTCCCCGGAGACTCCCTGTACATGTGTAGCTCATCGACAGGCTTTTCTCGGATTCAGAGGAACAAATCTGCAATGCTGTTTTGGTTTCCAACTCATCACACAGTGGCATGCATGCAAGGATGTATGTGCGCCGCGGCATTAAACTGCGCGAGCTGGCAGAGCTCCACGTTGTCCGTCCTGCGGGTCCCTTCACTAGAGAATGTTTCTCTGCTCCTCTCTCCGCTTCCTCCAGTGCCAGACTGCACGGGAAGCCCAGTTCAAGCACTGGGAGAAAGGGAGTTGGGCGCAATGGCAGATCCGGTCCGAAACCACGGCGAACCCTTTGCTTTACCCATATGCTGCTTGCTTCCACATCCCACCCTTTTCAAAGCTGGCTTCCCTTTACAGTGTGTAATGGCTGCTGCTGTTGAATGCAGCATTTGGTGGCTGGTTATAGGCATGATCGATGCCGTCAGCCAAAATGTCTCACTATTGTGCGGATTTTAGGCCAGCTTATGCCGTCTGGCCTTCTCTCTCACCTGACACTTCCAACCCATTCAGGTGCACAACAAGGGCTGCAGAACCGAGAAACCGAACCTGAGCAAAGCATCAGGCCGCCTTCCTCAGCTCTACAATGGGCAAGGGGGTCCCAGTGAGCAGACAACCCCCCTCACCTCCTACCACCCTGGGATGCTTGGCAGGGCATGCCCTTCCTTCTCACCCCATCTCTTCCAGCTCCTCGGCTTGAAAGGATCGGCTATGTGTTTGCAAAGCTAATTCCATGCTCTTCCCAGAGATCCCACTGGATCCTTTGCCATCCGAGCAGCTCACTTAGTCTTGTTTGTTTTCCCTCTCCACAGTCACGTCCTGGAGCAGCCCCAGGCAGGCCCTCATTGCGTGGCACTTCGAGTGCATGTTTAAAAATCAAATATTTAGTGAAAAAATACAATTAGCTGCTGTCACGTTCATGGTTTCCAGATGCCCGGCACAGAGCCATGCTGAGACCCAGGGGGAGGAGCTGCAGGTACGTTGGACAGCAGGGGAATGAAAAAGCACGTACTGAAATGACCAGGGCCCAGCAAAACATGCTCCTGGGTTTGTCGCCGTCACAAGTGATGGGGAGAAGGGCAGAAAGGGAAGCAACACAACCTGGAGCTCTGGGGATCCCAGTGCTCGGGGTCTGGGTCACTGCACTGTTGATGAACAGCCCCAGTCCTGACCCAGGCATCTGTCTAAAGCAGCAGCGACTCTGCTTGGAAAGGCTCCAGTTTCATTCCCACTAGAGTAAGCCCGTGAAAAGCAGTGGCTGTGCTCCTGATCTGCACAGGGGGTGTAGAACAGATAACCATTGGGAGTTAAACTGATGCACGGCTCAGGACCAGAAGTGGTAACTCTGCCCCAAACCCCATATGATCCAAAGCCAAGGCTGTTCTGCATTCAGAGCGAACGGTAAGGGCATGTCTACATGGCACCGGGCTGAGCATCGCCGTGAAGACGCACCCCACCCCACCCCACTCGCTCCTGCTCTCTGTGGGCTGCATGCCGGAAACACGGCACGTAACCACTCTCCTGAGCCTGAGAGCGACGCTGGACGTGCCCCGGGCACATCGCACAAAGCAGCTGCCTGACCATTTTGGCCTGAGGCACGTGGGAAAAGGGAGCAAGTGGCTGGGACACCCTTTCACGGGGATGCTTCCTAGCACTGCCCAATGCAGCGCGACGATACCCAAAGGAGCTGGACTCTCCTCTCACTGCGATGAGATTTGAACTGGGCCCTTCTCCAAAACTTCATTCCCCTGGTCTGGACGCAGCTCAAATCAGAGGTGGGCTATGCAGAGCAGGAACGTGAAACAGGCAGCACGTAGCACTTCTCTGACCCCAGAGCTTCTGCAGACTACCTTTCAAGGCCCTACTCCAACGCGTGGAGATACCAGAACTCTTCTGAGAGAAGCAGAAAAGTCCTTGTAACGTTAGCAGGCGTTCACCTTAGCCTTGTTCCTGGAAGGCTCAAACCCTTCAAAATGAAGCTTTCAAAGAAAATCCGCCCAAGGCAGACAGCAAGTATGGCAAGGCTCGGTCCAGCTGACGATGTTTTAAGGAACTGAACTCAGGGTCTTCTACTAGGAAGTGGGAGGCGACCTTTTCACTCTGCTGCTAACTTTGCCTACAGTTAACTTTCTTTTCTATTAGCAGCTTTCAGCTAACACTTGATAGCTCACAAACCCACACAGCCCTGCACCGAGGAGCACACACACAACAGGTTCAACACAATCATCTGACCCCAGTACTCTTTCCTGCCTAGGCAGGGGGTCGGACTCGATGATCTGTTGAGGTCCCTTCTGACCCATGAATCTATGAGCAAGGCAATGAAGCAGTCTGATCCTGTCAAACGGATCCTGCAGCTGAACCCAAGCCTTGCGGGCTGCAAGTCTCTGCCATAAACATTGTGTAATGCTGTGTCTTAATAAAATGAAAGAGTAATTAATTCATTTAGAATTTGGTGAGGCCAGGCGGGATAGCAGCTGGGACCAAAGAAACAACTCCTTAAAAAAAAAAAAAAGGATGACCAGAAAATGGGATTTCCAGTGTACTGGTCATTTCGAAAGCAATTTCATTCTGGTTTGGAAGGAAAGCAAGTATTTTCAAAACTCACAATGACCCAAAAATCTGACAAAAGTAATATTTGGGGAGCTGAAACATTTTCTTTTGAGAACACTGGCCAGCTTGCTTTCATTTTTTTTTAGCTTTTCCAAAATGATGTAAATTTTAAAAATAAAATGAGAGGAAATTCCGAAGTGAGAAGTCATTTCAAACTGGGAAACTGCAGCCCTTCACTTGGAGACTGTGGCAACGGAGCATTTTGCATGGCTCAGATTTTTTCTTTGGAAAGGAAAAAAAAACGGATGCAACTGATTCACATTTGCAAGATGTTCGGGTGTCACCAAATTGGCCTTTTTTTTTGCTAAAAATGTTTCGGGAGGGGACGGGGGAGACAGTAAAACAAGCGTTGCCTGGCTCCAGGCTTTTATATTTCATCCAAAGGCAGCAGCAAACATGCACGGGCCTTCTCGGTTCACTGGCTCAGCCCCTCTTAGGAAATCTCCAGCAACTCCTAAGGGCGCCTTGTAAAGCTCCCCGCTCAGTACAGACCTGCTCTGATGATGCCTTTGCTTTGCAGACCAGAGCGGAGCTGAGCACAGCTGGCTGGCACGGGTGCAAAGGGAACATGCTGGTTCTGATCTTATGCAGCAGATATTTTTTAAATCACATGCTGTCTGATATACATGCAACACATCATGCCAGGGGCCAGACCACCAGATATAAGAAGGTGGCAGGAAACAGCAGAGAAGGACTAAATCTGAAAGGTCCTGCATTAGTAGGATGGATCTCAGAGGAGCAAGGGGCAGAGAAATCCCTGCAGGCCAAATGGCCTCAGCAGCTTAGGCTAGATTGCCACCCATGTAAGGACTCAATGGCCTCGTTTCACCATCACCTAACCACTACTCCTCCTTTACCAGGCCCAGGGAAAAGACCAGCTCTCTTCCCCCAGAGCCCGGGGAGGAGACTTCCCTCGGCTTCCCACAAATGGAGTCGCAGCAAGGCGTGTGTAGCTTACATTGAGAGATCAGTGAGTTATGCTGCTCCAGGGCCCGTGGGTATCTCCGCTGGCCTGCAGGCAACGAGGAAGAGGAGGACGGCCTTGATGGCGATGACGGCGAGGATGGGGAGGGGCTGTATTTCCGGCTTCCGTTGAACATGTCTCTACAAACTAAAATGGACAACATGGAACTGAGGAGCATCGAGGCAATGGCTGCAAACTTCCATACCTTCATCTTAGAGCAAGTCAGAACATTGAAAGTCTGCAAAACAGGCAAAACAAATATCCTTAATGCACAGCCTCCGCCCGCCGCATCCCGCCACGCCCGCCTACGGCTCCCCGAGCCTTGGGTCTGCACCACCATCCGCGGGGGACCACCGAGCGACCACGACCAAGCAGATGCTCGGTCTCGAACCCCTCTCTCGGGTCAGTATTGCAACCCTTCCTTTTGTAACGGGGAAACTGAGGCACACAGCAGGGAAGTGAGTTGCCTGTGGCCGTGCAGAACCTAGGAGTCCTGAACGGTGACCCTGTGCTTTCAACAAGCCCTCTCTCGTTCTCTGATCTCCCCTGTCTCTGTAGGAGCCTGATCGCCCCAGGGGCATTACTGAGGCAGCATGCAGAAGCCTCTTGTGCCAGGCGCTAGTCACAGAGGAAGGGGGAACACCCCCCACCCACATCCTCTATGCATATGTCCTAGATGGGTGCAGGGCCATGATTCTGCTGCACAACACGTGGAGGCTGAACTACAGCGCCAGTGCAGAGCATGCTGTCCCCGGGCCATCAGGTACAGTGGGCTCCAGGGGCACATCCACTGGGTGATGCTAGGGCTGGCACTGGTCCCATCCCTATCGCCAGCCAGCAGAGCTCTGGATGCTGGAGACGGCCCTTGCACAAAGCAGCCCATCTCCCCCTGCAGCAGCTGCTCCCTGAGGGACCTTCGGGAAGAGACAAGGTGGCTTCTACATGGGGCTGCAGGTGAGGCTTGCTGCTCCCACCCTAGGCAAGGCGCAATCAGAGCCAGCTTATACATTAAATCCAGGGCCTGGCACGCATCTCCTCTTAGTACGTAACGCCAGTGCATCAGAGCCCCCCGCACCTGCCAAACGCAGCAGGGAGGCGAGCGCTAAGTATGATTGCTGCATCCAGACCACAACAAGATTAACAGCTGCTGGCAGCCAACATCCGTGGGAGCCATTCCCGCCTGGCTGCTTTTCCGTAGACCTTGCGCCTAACCCGTCCTCCTCTCCTCGACCTTTTCCCTGCACCTCGTGGAGCAATTTGCACCCCCGCAGAGCACATTACCCTAGTTTAGTGCTATTTTATGGCCACTTTGCCATGGGCAGGATAGTGATCAGGAAGGCAGGGGAAAGGTGGAACAGGTTCCCCGGTTTGAAAGCGGGGAGGGATATCCGGAGCCCTCTCCGCTATTCACCATCAGCGATAGAAACAAATTTCCATGCTCTCCGCTGCTGGGGCCCTGCAGGCAGCAGGGCTAAGGAAGGGAGACCTGAGTCTGTCTCTTTTGGGGGCAGGGTTGACAGAATTGCTGGCCAAGGAAGCTCCAGGACCATGCCACCTGCAGTGCAACCCCTTGCATCAACACCTGTATCACGCATGTGGCACCAAGGGCCAAATTCACAGCAGCAGGAGACCCCCCAGACCTTTGGTATGGCTGCTTGATTAGGACAAAGCCCAGCCTGGCCCAGAGCCCAGAGCCCAGAATGAAGTTAGAATCAGAAAAACACCATTTCTTAGCGCGACTGATCTGGGGCCTGATCTGATCTGGCCTCTTAGGAGCACGAGCTTTCTGTCTTTTTCTCGTAACTCATAACCATCCCCCATGCACTGGCCTACATGACCTGGGGCCAGGCAGGATAATGGGGTCCCAGGGGTCTCTGAGAGATGACCAACCAGGAGAAGCATCATAGAGGGACCTCATGTCATGTGCTCCTGCCCCCCCAGATGGACACAGGAGCTGCCCATCCAAAGCCCATCGTAGTGCCACATTCACTCTGAAAGGGAAGAGAGAGGCATCCGGCTTTGCCCCAGACCCCAGGCACCGCAACCTCCAGCTCTTGCATTCATCATCAGTGATTCCTAACGACCTTGTCAACACTGCGGGCCAAGTCACATAGCGTTCACAGAGGCTCATCTCACCCGATCCGATTCCCATTGACGCAACAGCCTCTTTGCACCCCTTTGGCGGTGAAAAGGGGCCTCTCCAGCGAGTGTGAGCATCCTGCCTCCACACGAAGGTCCCTTTATATGGCTACGGGGAATCCACATAAATGAGGATCAGATCCACGGAGCTGAAAAGACTTGCCTGGGTACGCGTCTAAATGAACTACAGGATTTGGCCCAATAATAATACTAATGAATCATGTAATGGGCACCCTGTGCCAAGCCACAAGGTCTCCGAGCGTCTGCTCTTCCAGCAATGGGCCTCATTACAAAGCTACAGGCACAACAGCTCAAACAAAGGAGGGGATGCAAAGAAACAGAGCTCTCCTCCAAGACGGGCTCTCCCTTGTCCACTTCCCACCACACACATTTCGCCCTGGATGGTGGGTGAGAAGCCAATCCTCCCACGAGTCCCTCAGCCAGCCCAACCCAACAGCATGTAAACCCCGCAAAAGGGATGGAAAGTTGGCTTTGAAGTTATCCTCATTAGTGCAGATCATAACACAGTTTACCAGCACAGACAGCTTGAATGTCAAGTTAGCGTTAGGCCCTACCAGCACAATCCCAATTTGCAGAGGTGCACACAGGCCCTTATAGTCAGACTAATCTAACCTGCGAAGTATACATGGCTCACAGGTGCCAAGCAGGGATTATTACATCACGGCAGCTTAATTCAGTAATTAAGTGAATCAAACCGGCAGCACTTCACACACGTGCCATAAGCGTTGAGAAAGGATGACACCAAAGGAGGGGGAGCATTATGGATGCATTAAGTTTTACTTACTAGCATCTTCCCTGGACAAATAACGAATCATCCCAGAACTTCTCATTAGCACCAAAACTTGCATGGTTGATGCCCAACCATGGCCATGCCCAACTGTGATCCACTAACGTTGTCCAGGATTCATTTGGGGGAGGGAGGAGGCATTCATTTGCTGATGTCTTAACAGAATTAAGACAGTCTTTTTTTTTGTTGCCGTTGGCTTGATTTTGGTCTCAGAGGAAGTTCTTGGCTCCCAGAGCATCCAACGCCTTTCAGAACGACCAAAACATAGAGACATGGGGCTGCTATGGAGCCTGACCCCCTGCTGAGGAGAGCATCATTCTGGTTAGCGCTTCTTGGACGTGTATTGCTCTAGCTCGACCGAAGAAAATATCTAACCGTGGCCCGAGCCAAATCTGAAATCTCCCAAGTTGTAATCAAACACAGTGCCTGCTGTACCACTGGCCCAGCCCTTAAAGAGGGCTTGAAGAAACAGAAGCACAAATCAGCTTTTTGCCCCAGGTAGGACTTGAACCCACAGTCCCCATCTTGGAAGGCCACTGGGGCCAGAGAGAAACTGGAAGGAAGAGAGGCTGTTTTATAGCAGACAGCACCCCAGGTCAGGAGGTCGTGCTATCAGGGGTCACTCCTGTGTCAGGCTTGGTCTCCCCTCATCATCTTAGACTGGCCCCATGCCCTTGTCTGGACCTGCTGATTGACGCTCCACTTGTGGTTTAACTGGGCAGGTGGGAACAGGCTAAAGCAGGATGCAGGCAAACGGTATTCACAGGGGAGCCAAAAACCGACCTGCGGAGGTGACGCCCAGCCCTTGAGCTGGTCTGGGTGAGATGGGATCCAGGCAGCAGCCACCATTGGAGACCTCCTGATCTACTGCTGGGAAAGCTGCATGACTGCAGCTGCCTTCCCGCACTTCACCCTTCTCTCCAGATTTGACGGGAGTTGCTACCATAGCCTGGTTTGCTGATGGAAATTAGAGGCCACTTCCATAATCATCCTCTCCTCTTGTTGCCCTGGTCACAGCACCCCCCCAGGCCCACCAGTTTGCGTGCCTCCATCACCGCAGCATCCCATGGTAGCACCCACTTAGGCACTGCCCCTCTCTGAGCCTGCTGCATCCCGACACCGGACACAGGCCACTCTCCTGCTTGGGCTTGGTGCTCCACCAGTCCCACCGCCCTTGGGAGCAAACACAGCAGCTCTTGCTCAAGGTCACAGAGCAAGCCAGGGCAGAAGCAGGATTAGAGGCTGAGAACCTCTCTGTCTGCTTTAAGTAGATAAACGGGCCAAGATCCTCAAATGCATTTCAGCACCTCACTCCCCAGTGCTATCAGTAAGAGGTAGGAGCCAGAGCAATGAGACGTTAGGCACCTAAATACCTTTTTGAGTCTGGCCCTTCATGCCTAAATGCAAAATTACAAGGATTGGGGTGGGTGCTGGAGCCTCTAGGACATGCTGCAGGATATCTCCTGCTTGGAAAGCTGGACCAGGCTCCCAGTGAATCCCCTGTAGGTTCAATGTTATTCCTTCCTCCTCCAAAATCATCTCTGGCCCTGTATAGCAGGCAAGCTCTTCCTCTTCCATCTCGTTGCACCGCAAAACCAGCTTCCCTCATGGCGTCTTGGCAGTGCTCCTGGGATCTGTTCCCTTCCAACGATCAAAAAAGGCCTCAAAACCAAACCTGAGCCTGAAGAAGTGATAAGCTGCTGATGCCAGGAGCCCGAGCCCTTTCCCGCTCCCATCCTCTGGGCTGTTATCGTCCCCAGCGCCTCACCCCATTCTTCCCCTAAGGAAGCGCGCAGCCTGCCTGTCCTGCAGCAAGCGTTTGCCAGTGAAGAAATCAGTCGATCCAACTCTTTTTAAGTCTGCATGCAGCAAAGGGGAGCCCATACACCCATGCTTGTTTTCATGAGGAGCCCTCCGGGACTGATCACACACTTAAAGAGCACGCAGTTAAAGCACTTGGATGGAGCAAAGTCTAAAAGTGACATTTTCAGAAGCGCCCTAGTTGTTCGAGAGCCAGCGATGGAGGAGACTGGAGGGAGCAGAAGTACTGAGCACTGGGGGAAGTATCTGTGTTCACTGGTGCCCAGAAAGGAAGCCCGGGACTCCAGGTCTCATCATGCCTCTGCCGTCAGCAAATATCTGTGAACCCATCTGCAAAACATCTCATTCCTTTCTGAGGCTCGTCCGGAGAGCGGCAGACCACCTCCTGCTGCAGGCAGTTACAATGTCAGCTCACACGGCAGCGGTCTTTGAGCCGCCTCTAAAGGTTCAGACTCTGCCAATTACTTGGCCTCAATTGTTCGGATTTGCTGATCAACAGGATGCTGCAGCCCGAGGGGCCAGAGAAAGTCAGATTTTTTTTTTTTTAACCGACAAACAGAAAACATCCATGCCATTACATGCAACAACTATATTTAAAAGGAGACAGACAGGTTGGAAAATCAGGCAGTCATAAGTTAAGAACTGTCAGCAATGAACCAACCTGTGCTCTCTTTATTTGTTCCCTTTCCGCCTATGCATCGATTGTGTCTTTACTTACATGATCACATTTTCCCCAGAAGACCTGACTCACAGGGTGCACAAGCATTAATCGCTCGATAGACCCACACACCTGTGGGATGAGTGGCTATTACTCCTCAAAAGTCACCGAGTCCAACCGCCTGCAGAAAGGCAGGGTTCACCGTTCCTAAACTGTCCCAGCTAGCTTCTTCTTGAAAGCCTCTAAAGAGGGAGATTCACCAACCGCCCTGGCTGCTTGCTCTGTTGTCCCAATGCTGCAAATCAGGCCTCCGGTTTTTAGCATGGGCAGCCAGGAAACAAGGCCCACCTAGTGACCACCTGTGAAATGGCATGGGTTAGCATCACAGGAGCTCCGTGGCAGAGGGAGCTTATTTCTCCAGGGCAGTATCCAACGGGTTTAACCACGAGACCATATTTTTCTCTTCCTTCAATGCCCTGCCTCATTTGCTCCATACCTACAGATAACAGGCTCCTTCACTATCCAATCTGGGTTCACCCACGGTGCGGGGCAGAAAAAATTGCATGCCATGAAAACCTGTATCATGACACACAAGCAGAAAGTGGAGCCAAGCAAACATGGTGCAGGCATCCTGAGAGTTGGACTTTGTGGTCTTGGCTGCATTCTTCATATAGCCGTTTAGCATGTCATCTGAGTTAAACTGTCCATCTCTGCAAGGACAGACTGAGATGCACTCTCTGCTGGCTCTGTAAGAGAACTGGGTCAGCTAGGTGCTGGACTGCTTGCAAAGAGGCCAAGAACCATCCTAGAGAGAGCATCAGGACTGGTTGGTTCTTGAGGTGCCTCGGATCCCAGTCCCATTCCTGGCAGATGCCCATCACTAGAAGCACTGTCAGACACCAGAGGGCTTCTGTAGTTAAGGCACTGGGCTGTGACCCAGAAAATCTGGGCTCAATTCCCATCTCTGCCACTGATTCGCTCTGTGACCTTGGGCAAGTCACTTGGGTTATGTCTACATTACAATCAGAAGCATGACTGCAATACATGTAGGTATAGATGTGGCTATAATACACCTAGTTTGGGTACCTAAGGCACTAAAGATGGGCTTCAAAATAAGCTGTAAAAGCCTACCCAGGTCCCTGGGGACATCATTACACAACTAGCTTGCATGGAAGAAGCCTGTCCTCCTGAATCTCTGCTACTGATACCCAAGTAGCTATATGATATGACTGGGGCGATATGATTCGGCTGGGGTGATATGACCCCGGCACCCATTCCTGCCTGGGGCAGGGGGTCGGACCCGATGATCTGTTTAGGTCCCTACGCGCTATGAAACTATATCTATATGAGCTGTGTTCATGCTTCCAACTGCAGGGCAAGTGTGCTGTTAAGTGCCTACGCCATTGCTAATATGGATTTAGGCTCCTAAATCCCTTAGCGGCTTTCCAAATATTTCACTTGAATCTTTCTGTACCTTAGGTCCTACTCTGAGAAATGGGAATAATATTACTCCCTACATGTCATCTATTCAAACAGTAAACACAGTAGGGAGGAGACTGTCTCGCTACGTGTCTGCACACAGCACCTGGCACAGTGGAGACCCAACGGTAACACAAAAACTAGATATTAAAAACAGGGAGGTGACACGTATTCGCAGCTGAGTTGGGAGCCTCTACTTTACGTAGTCCATGGTACCCAGCAAGTTTGATTCAATCGTGTTTTATACCCACTCTGCTCTCGGCTGGTACTGATGCGACTGAACCTTTGCAGTGCACAGCAACTGGAAGTGTAGTCCAAAGCTTTCCCGATCCAGCCACCCCAACTTCCATTCCCCTGAAAGATGGGCTCTTTGTGATTTCATCCCTTTTCCTCTTCATCTTCTGCAAACTCTAAGCAACTCCATTATAAACAAGATCTCTGAGAAGCAAGAACCCCCCCTCAACCAATTTAGAAACACAGGAAAAGAAAAAAAAAAGCATTTGCAAATGGATTTTACTGGGGAAAGAAATGTTTACTTTAAAGTGGAATTTGACAGATCCCCCTTTAATGTTATTACAGTAAATAGCAAAACACAGCAAGCGTGCTGTTGCATTGCCAGCGACACTTTATTTTACAGGATGTAAATAATTACATGTTAACTAACAGTAATTATATGGCCTGCAGGTTACAGGAAAGTTGTATAACCCAGCCAGAGTCTAAACACTTGAAATGGGCTATAAACAATGCCAAGTAAGAAAAAGAATAGTTTTGCCATATAAGGAGGCAAGATTATTAAATTCATCCACGGTACAAAAGGGTTAGCGGGCTAAGGCTCTTATCTTGCAACTCCATTGGTGCAATTTACCCCTACTCAGAGGCCTAATAAATGGGGAATGAGCGGTGTGCATAGCACGAAGACTGTGACTTTACAGAAAGAAGAGTCCCCAGATGACCTCAGCAAGGCAAACTGACCCCAGCCTGCACATCCACTCCTCAGCCGTGTGCATTTGCACTTGATTTTAATCATCAGCCTTCTCCAGTAAGGGAGTAGGGAAATGTGCCCCTGTGACCTGAGTGTGACAGCTAGGACTGGGAATGCCTAGAGCGAACTGCTCAAGGGCTCAAAAGCATTCATCGAAAGGATTCGGCTGCAAGGGTGAATCACAACAGGCTGAGAAAATCATAGCTCACTCATGTGCCAAGAAAGAGAGGTCATGAGTTCCCCACCAGCAGCAAAGGCCCCACTTCACTATGAATGAGTCACCTCCCTTGTTATCTGTATCATACCAGGACCTACAGCCACCCCACCAAGCACCCTCTTTTCCTATCCTCAGAGTGCCCCAGGGCCAGCAAGGGATGGGAGGGGAAACATGATGCAGAGGAAAGGGGAAATGACATGACCACCATCAAGGGTTAGATGGGGGAAAGCTGGAACCAGAACCTGCCTCTCCTGACTCCCACTCTAGTGCCCCCAGCTGCCCTAACCCTAACCCTAACCCTAACCCTAACCCTGCTGCCCCTTTGTCCGATACTCGGAGCACTTTCCCATCTAACACAGGAGTCTCCACAAGCCGCTATGGGAGGCAGAGAGGCTCGATTAACCCAGTTTCTTGGCTGGGATTATGAGGCAGAAAAGGATGAAGCAAGGGAGTGCGGGGCACAGTCAGGACAAGGATCCAGTTCTCCTGCCACAGGCCTGGGCTCTAACCAGAAAAGCATCTTTCTCCTCCTACTGGAAGAGGCCCCAAATAGGCATGGGAACAAATTTCTGAGACAAAGAGGTCCAATTGCAATACTGCCTTCCAGCAGCTGTGGCTGGCACTCGCTGCAGCCATTACCTACAGCTGTGATCCCCAACCAGGGTGCTGCGGCACCCTGGCCTGCCTCCAGATCCTTTTAAGGGTGCAGCGGAGTACCACGCAAGATTAGCAGTTAGGCATGCCAACATGATTCACAAGATAAACCCAGATTCCAAATAATGTCAAAACCATTCTGTGGTCTTTCTGGGTTCTCTGCAGCAAAAAAAAATTGCCTTTTTTTCTGTCGTGGGGAAAAAAAAAAAGTGAAAACTAAGAGCTGCCATTCTCTGAGGGTATCTTGAGCCTAGCAAAGCTGAGAACCACTGACCTACAGCGGTGTCTCTCATGCAGCAAAGTTTCAACAACTGACTTTTGGGCAGCGTGCTGCAGCACTGGTAGGGCAAAGTCAAGATGCTGGCCTGGCGTCTCATTTTATCCACCACTCCCAGATTTAGCACCAGAATACATGGAAGGGGCTTTGCCCCAGCTGGTTCCTCCAGAGGCGCTGGTCCCTAGAGAGCTGAGAAACCACTTCTCGTCCCGTTGCGGTGGCCGTCGCTGACATTGCAAAGCAACTCCTGGAAGAAGTTACGGGAACAAATACGCTGCGAAGAAAGTGCAAGACGACAGCATAGGTCACGTGCATAAATAGAGAACCCAGCCTAGAGCCCTGGTCCTTCAAGTCAAAAAGCACAGGCCTCTACTCTTGTCTTGAAAAGAGCTGCATTAGCTGCAGTTTTTGGTTGACCAGAGCTGCAGGCAGTAGGGGGAAGTGTTGCAAACACTCATTTTCCCAAATCTGGTAGGTCCAATAACCGCCTTACCACCACACCCCCCTCACCGGCCAGCCAAACAACCTAACAGCACAAATGCTGCTGGTATCAGCTGCCCTACACTGGGGCTCCTGGCAATGCTGCTATGTCAGTCAAGGATGGCGGCACCACCACACCTCCCAGGCTGACTGTGCAGTGCCTACAGCATTTGTTCGGTGTACCCGGCCTCAATTTCCCCATCCATTAAAGCTGCTAGAACGCCATTTGCTGCACCGGGGGTGCGCTGAGGCCGTGGCACTCCTCCGCAGAGATGAGGAGCACAAGTAACTGCAGTGGAGCTGGTGGAGATTAACGAGAGAGTATTCAGCCCTGGTGCTGCCCTGAAGGCTGCAGCGGACTCAGTACGGTCTTGTCAGGCATGATGCGGAGCTAGAACAGGATGTTAACTCATGCCTGGCGTTAGCTGCTCGAAGGGATGCCAGCCTGTCAGCTCCTGGTCCTGGAACAGTCACACACGTCGAGTCAAACTACACCATCCAACTGCAAATGCAGGTAATCCCACCTCAGGGGCCTGGCTTGCATTTTGAAAGCAGGGAGGCACACAGTAAACTCCCCCGCCGCAG
>NW_017729018.1:8180498-8218081 GCF_001723915.1 Gavialis gangeticus | reverse complement strand
TCAGCTCCTGGTCCTGGAACAGTCACACACGTCGAGTCAAACTACACCATCCAACTGCAAATGCAGGTAATCCCACCTCAGGGGCCTGGCTTGCATTTTGAAAGCAGGGAGGCACACAGTAAACTCACCCGCCGCAGGAAGGAAACGGGCAACGGCTTGGGACTAGGTGCCAAGAAAATAGCGCATCTCTTTCCAACTGGCGGCATGTCCCAGGCATGCCCCACTGGATGGCAAAGGGAACAGAGTAGGGACAGAGCGGGATGACTCGGGTAGGTAGCTCACCCAATTTGGCATTCAGAAAATGCAAAATTTAAAATCAGCACGTGGATGTCAATTAACAGGCCCCCGCTTGAAGGAAGCGGCACAGGATCTTTAAAGACTAGACACAACCATGAACGCAGACAGACCTGTGAAATCGATGCCACGGCCGATGGGGTCATATGGCCTTGGAGGAAGGGCACCCCCTAGTGGCTCCCCAGTGCTGTCTTCCAAAAGGTCTCCCACTTCTTGGGAAGTCCTCCCGGCTCTTGCCCGGCTGCTTTCTATTCGGCGTAGCGGGCCAGGTCGCAGCACAAAGTGGCAGGGTGGCGGGCCACGGGAGGGCGTTTGCAATGAGATCTCAATATGCTTTTTCCAGAAGAGGAACTACTGACCTCTAAGTGACAGAGAGGCACAGAAATAGAGCACAGCTGGCAAGTGCTCCTTGCTGGTGGGGATAAGCTGCGGGTTTAAAGGATCCTGGTAGGATTCTCACCTGGAATGGGGATGTTTGCCGGAAGAGCCCTGCCCCTGAGGCCACCCATCCAGGAGGCTGTATGTGCAACGATAACAAATGGAGATAAAAGGAAAGATCCTGCTATTTTCAGAAGTGGCTTTGCAGAAAGGCAGCTAATTTCCCCCTTTAACAAGCAAAAGCTCTGAGGATCAGCAAGCCTTTGTAGAAGTAACCTGAGCACTTCGGCTTCAGGAACTCTGCCAGCAGCCCCACGCTGCGGGAATATACCCAGGCAGCTTTGCAGATACTGGGAGCAGCCTGCCAGCCCGGGCTGTTTGTTCTGGTTTTTATTAACAGCAGTAGCATGGTGGTAATGCCTAGGAACCCACTCCCGGACCAGGAATGATTTCATTGCATTTTTACCCTCTGCAGGCACAAAAACAAAGGAAGGTCTCTACAGACCTGCAAAGCATTTGGGGCACTGGCATCATCACCATGGTAAGACCTGAGCATGCAATCTTGCTTGCAGTGTGGGATAATGTGAAACTGGCCCTTCCCTTGGGGCAAGTGCATAGGGGTGTACGTGTGTGCACACGCGTGTGCGCGCATCTCCAGGCTGCGTAACAGAGCTCTGACTTCAAAACCAGGCATGGCATCCCCACACCGCATGCTTTAAGCCTCGGTGGAGAAAATGTGCAAACTGTCCTCTCCCACCTCCTGGTACCTGTGCCTAGCAGATGCAGGGGTTTTATTTTCCTTCCTCTACACCGCAAGTAAATAGAAAGTTTTCTCCAGGCAGGGTGGGCCAGCTGTACTGAAACGGCTCTGCTCTTACATTGGAGTCCAAGAGGAGAGTCTCTCTCTCTCTCTAATTCTTCATTATAAAGCAGATCAGATGTTCCAGTTCCAAGGACTTTGCACCTTGGCCTGTAACTCCAACCAGCACTTGTCCCTGTATAGAGCACGCGCCATCTGGTACCCAAGGAGACTGCTATTTAAGTCCAGTTTTGCACCAAGCAAGGCCACCCATGACTGGAGTACAGTAACTATTGCTCCGGACAAACAGCTTCAGAGCTTTTCAGGCTAATTCTAGAAGAACAAGCTTCTGACAGACCTGAGGAAGCTGCTGATTTCGTTGGCTGAGCTGCCTCTCGCAGATGCCACATTATCCGCGAACCCAACCGGCTGATTCACAATACTTAAAAGCCAGTGGGGTGAATGCATCCATGTATCTGTTTAGAGCGGGATGATGTTTTAGCCGCAGAGATGATTGGCATAGTCATCCACTTCTTCTGCACAATCCAGGCCATTCAATCCTACAACAGGCCAGCGTTGTTACAGACTCAGCGTCAGAGATGTATGTGCCCCTGGCCCTCATCCAGTCCATTAAGTTTTATCTTGATCTGCATCTTTTTTTAGCACTAAAGTGAAGAATGTGTTTTTGTCAGGAACTGCCTTACTTCCAAACCCGTGTCTACATCTGCTTTATACACACACACCCCCTCCACCCATGTGTCTGCGGTTAACCCACAGCAGCCAGTTATATGGGACTGCCATCTAAAGGACAAACCAAGGCAGGGGCTTAAACAGAAGCAAAAACCCGATATTACATCATTCTTCCTCCTCTGTGGATTTTTCAAAGCGTACCTCATCTGGGGATCTGCCATACAGTCTAGAGGTCTACCAGGGCTATTGGTAGGTCAAAGTGAATGGAGAATGTCTCTGCTATAGGTACAGTCAACCTCCTTAGGGACCATGTGCTTGGGAGTGCAGAGGCTGGGTGGGGGGGGGCTTTCCCAGACAGCCACTTTAATTAAAACGGTTCATTGTCATGTGTATTAAGCTCATGTGCGTTTCAAAATGGTGGCAGGATTCAGTGAGGTTTAGATAACGCGCCCCCATGAGCATTTTGAGATGTGCGGGGGCTTAACACACGTGGCAGTGAGCGGGGGCTGGGGCGTTCTAATTAGGACACGAACGAGCATGTCTATAGGCACACAAGGAGTTGTGGGACTGGACGTGCCTTCTAGGGCCCGGCGGCGAGACGAGGCCAGGGCCTTGCTACTCGCACAAGGTAAGTCGAGACAGCCCTCACAGAGCTGATGCGGGCAGGTCTGGAGCCAAAGCAGGTCAGGCGAGCGAGACACATAATAAAACAACAGTGACTGAAGTGTGAAGTGCAGTCGCCCGAGGCTCTCTGAACCCTCTCCATAGAAGATTCATCGATTCATAGATGTTAGGGGCTGGAAGGGACCTTGCGAGATCATCAGGTCCAGCTCCCCCTGCTCTAAGGCAGGAAAGACTGCTGGGGTTAGATGACCCCAACAAGATGCACGTCCAGTCGTCTCTTGAAGATCTCCAGGGAAGGTGACTGCACCAGCTCTGGGGGAAATCTGTTCTAGACTCTGGACACATGAACCGTAAAGAAGTTTTTCCTTATGTCTAATCCAAAGCAATCTTCTACGAGTTTATGACCATTATTCCTAGTCCTCCCCTGGGGTGCCTTGGTGAACAGATGCTCTCCCAGCCCCGGATGTTCACCCCTTATATACTTAAAGGCTGCCAACAAGTCCCCCCTGAGTCTTCTCTCCTCCAGGCTGAGCAGTCCCTTGTCTTTCATCCTCTCCTCGTATGGCCTGTTCTCCAATCATGTGCATGGCCCTCCTTTGGACTCTTTCCAGCTTCTCTACATCCCCCTTGAAGCGTGGCGCCCTTGTCCATCGCACAGTTTTGTATTTGGAAAAGCAGTTCTTAAAAGCCTCTAAAGCCTGCATGGCTACAGCGTATTAACAGGGAATCAAACAACCCGGTGGGATGCAAGGAAAGAGAGATGTGATTCTGGAGTGCAGACAGCATAAACAGACCAGGTGGCTCTGGGGAGTGCAAGCGAGACAGAGACACTAACCAGCACACGGCCTCTGTTTGAAGTTCCCCAAAGAAATCTCGCCAAGGCAGCTGCTGCAAGCTGCCAAGTGCTGCTGCTTGTATCTCCAGCACCCTTTGCCCTTCTCTAACCCCAGATGCTTCTCGGGGCATCTCAGAGCAAAGGGGTGGCTCGGTCATCATTGTGCCTGGTTATGCCTTACAGCAAGGAGCTGGGCTCCGTCCTGGGCACTCAGCCGCCACGTGGCCAGCAGATGTCGAATGCAGAAATAATCCCTGCATGCACACACAGATTTCCATGGGATGCGCAGCCAGACAGGAGCAAACGTGGGGAGATACTTGATCTGGACATCTGGAAAGGTGGCGAGGTGAGAAGGTTCCTGGCTTATTCCAAGCCCGTAACATTTTAGGAAGGAGATTTCAGCCAAAACAGTCCAGGGAGGGAGCAGGGAAAGGGGAGGGGAGGGTGAAGGGAGGGGGAGGAATCTGCTTTTTCACTTTGGTCCTAGTGCTGGGCTCCATTGTGTCCCGGGCTGTCTAGTACGGAGATGCTGTCAAGACAGTTAAGGGAGGCCCAGAATGGAGGGTTCAAAAACAAAGCCTGCTATTAAGGGAATTTTTCTCATTACATTATGCTTCAACATCTAAGTGAAAACAGTTGTTTGAGGGGTTCAGGCTTCCCCACACAGCCCTCAGCCACACTCAGCTTGTGCAGCGTGGCTCCGACCACTACACGGACTGGCTCGGGGAGCGTACTGCCTTTGCCAAGCCCAGCTCACCACTGCTGCGGGCCACAGGCATCGCTGGATGACACCAGACCCAAGGGCCATCTGCTCTGAGCTCCAGCTTCAGGGGACATCTTTGACAGGGGCCAACACTGGATCCCTCTTCTGAAGGATGCAAGAAACCTGCCATCTCCATGGCACCTCCTTCTGCTTCCCACGGGCCATGAGGTTTTCTCTCCCTACCGGTATGGATCTGCTCACAGGATTTAGTTTAACTGGATATTTTGGAAAGTCTCTGCAAATGCCTGGGTGTCTGCGGACTCAACTTCAAGGACCACTTTGGGAGCTAGCGGGGAACTCAAGCTCCCACCCTGGGCAAAGTGTGAGAGCAGAGAGGTGAAGGCAATTAGATGCTGAAAATCGTGTCTTTCCATAACCCAGCGTCATTTCAGGATGGGCGAGAATTTATACTGCCATGTCCTTTGAAAGCAGGAGACGTGCATGGTCCCCTAGTGACCCGCCATATGGTTTTTACCTTGTGTCTATACTGGTAGTAGCTCTAAGCAGGGCTGGGGCCCTCCAGGTCCTACCATAGCACTGCCAGCTGCCCTTGAGGCTCGATTCTTGAGGAGGGAGCTAGCATGGCCTTGTCCTCGGGATACTGACCCCCAAGCCATCTGGGTTTCTCCAACAGAAATCCCAATTCCCCAGCCCCCAGCGCAAAACTGAGGACTGACTTTAGCACAGACTCCATCCCAACAGCCATTGTGCAGCTAAGTCATTCATAACACTGGGTTTTGTAATAAGCTTGCTCTTTATGAAGCCAGTCTTTGGCTTAAATTGCTCATCAGTGACCTTTCAAAGACTAAATCTCCACTCTGATGCACAAAACAATCGCAATAATTATCCCATTCCTTCCCTTTGGTTTTTCTTGTACTAACAAACCACAAAACATGGGCACCAGCCAAGAGGGAGATTCGAAATTCATAGAAAAAAAGGGGAAAAAAAGCAAATTACAACCCATGACTCACCCAGCCTTTGTCTGAACTGCGCTCTCGTGCTTTTTAGTTGCAATTTAGAATTAAAGAAACCCTGGCTTCCAGTAACAATAAATAATAGAGAATAGGAGGGACGTGGTTACTCAATAAACAAACATGATTCGCCTCGGGAGGTCTCTGGCCAAGAGTATCCAGGACCATCCCCAGATGACAGGTGCCAAGGAAGTGGGGTATTTACTCCCCAACAGACTTAATTCCTCTGTGGTCAATGTAAAGATGTGCCCATGGAACTGGTGGCTGTAGCCCAACGTCATCATCTTCACGGTCTCCTGCCACCCCATGTCAGTCGCCACCTGAGAAAATGAAAGACGCATTGTTCCAACAGATTGACTCTAATGTGGGCCCCCAAAATTTGTACCCAGGATTAGGGAGGTAACAAGCAAAGCAATGAAGGCACGTGTGGCTTCAGAGGTGAGATGCTGCAGGCTCAGTCTGAGAACCCCTTGGTGACCTCGCTTCCCATTCACGCTGGAAAGACAAAGGCGGCTGGACATGATGGTAGGGTCCAGTCTCTTAAGTGCCACTGGCATTAGCCTGCCTTAGTCCTGCTCACCTGAGGAGCTGCTAGGCTCCTGTGGACTTTTGACCCAACAGCTGCTATTGAGAGCAATGAGAAAACACTACCACCCTTGATCCCTGTGACGGCGGTTGGGTGCTGAGCACATTGACAAAGTTGGCCAAGAGCAATGACCATCACTCAGAGGCACATCAGCCTTAACCCTTCCCCAGATGTGCAGAGTGGAAGGAGGGGCAGAACCGAGCTGTTGTTTCCACCTTAGCAGGAAACAAGTTTAGTGCTAGCTCAGAAAGGACTGGTCTATAGCTGACCTGTAGGGCTGAGAGGGGAGACCAGGGCATGGGGGTCTGGGCCTTTGGCCAAGAGGTCCAGCCGGCGCCAAACATGGGGCCGTGATCTCTCTAGCAGGCGCTGGGCAGAGACACATCAACTTATTTCTCCTGGGCCCTCAAGAGCCAACGCTTCTGGCCAACATGAACCTCAGCCTCAAGTGTCACCACGAATCCAGAGCTGCCAAAAGGACCCAGCCAGCAGATCAGGTTCCCACCACATTTCTGCTCCCCCAGGTCACAAGGAGATGTGGTGGCTTAGTCTCTTCCCCACTCTGCCTCCTCCCCTTCCTGGATGCAAAGCCAAGCTCCCACACGCTGGCTGGCAGCAGCGACATCTTGCTCAGGCAGATACAAGAGCTAGTATCAAAAGAGAACGCCTCCAGGGACGAAGATCAGAGAGCCCCGAGCAGGAGCTGACTAAGCAGCACTGACACGCTGAACAGGCCTTCCCTACCGCCAGATATTTTACACCCTCCGGAGTGATAAAAGCCAAGCTGAAGTCTTGCTTGTACTTGCGCGGCGACTCCGGCTGGAAAAGTCAGCGATCAGCTAGCTCCCCACCCTGCTCCATACACGTCCTGGAGCGTGGCCGCCACGTGATGCAGTCAAAGAGCCCTGGGGACTGCACCTGCTTGCTGGATCCAGGCACAGGGCAGGGCTATGCTGCAACCGGGAGATGTGATAGCAAAATGCATCGACATATTTGAGCTCGTGAGCTAGCTTGAGCGCTGGGAGCAGTGACGGCAGCGCGGATTCCAGGGCAGCTAGCCAAGCAGTCGCACAGGGCTTGCATGTAGGTTTGCACAGCCTGTCATGCCCCAGCTACACAGCTCTTGGGATCCCAGCTAGCTACGGCAGGCCTCCGTGCATTGCAGTTACACCTCTGGTCCGCGGTGGGGAGACTTTCTAGCATCCTGCTGGTTCCTAGCAGCGAGAAAGGGTGATTTGTGGGGACTCTTTAGTAATGACAACGAGCCTCAATCTCACAGCAATTTGCAAAGGTGGGTGGGCAGCATCAGTCCCAATGCATGGGGAGAAATGGAAGGGCAGAGAGTTGGGGGCATGCCTTGCCCAAGAGCTGCAAACGGAGGCAGGGCTGGGATCGGATCATGAGCATCTTGATCCTGTGAGGGACCCAAGCTGTTCTGCACAGAGGGTTTGGTGGCTTGTGACTGGCCCGTTTCAAGTCCCAGCCTTATACAGGAGTTTCGCAGACCTGCCTGAACCTGAGATGAGAGGAGAGTACAGTCCTAAACAGCAGAAAAGACTCCGAGCACATCCGTCACCGGTCCTGAGAAGGTAGAAATAACCCCATATACCTGGGCAAGTCCAAAAAACTGCTAGAAGGGATATAAATATTTGTATAGATCCTAGGAGATGCATGCGGCAGGTATGCCCAAGCCCCGGCAGTAGCGCAGAGAAGAGGATAGACTTCCTATTGCCCTGTAGATCATGCGATCGTGAAGATTAGGTCCTACCATGATGCAGGTTGAATAAGTTCACAGCCACTGCTCAGCATGCATAAGCTCTGTAGGATTTCTTCATATCAACCAGGTGATCGGGCTGGCTGATAGCAGAGGTAGCGCAGGGTTAAACACCAATCTAAAGTGTATTTCTAGTCTACCCTTAGAAGCACGTCCATCAAGCACGTGTATCTGCACCTCACCACTGCCACTTCATGAACTGAACGAATGACAACACTCCTGTGCATCGATAGCACTAGGTTTGGTTGTCCCGTCCTGCAGGCTTTCCTTCTGAGCAAACCTTCACAATTTGCTGATTATTGAGTTCATCCAATTACAACACCCCCACACACCTATTGTTTCGGGTTCAGTCATGCCATCCGACCTGCTTTCCTTACCTGCGGCGCCAGCTCATGCCGAGTGGATCCATCGCAGGATGTTCTTAAATGGATTCCAAATATTTTGATGTACCTTGTTGTACATCAGGCCTGCAGGCTTTTAACTCCTACTGCTCCAGGCCGGCCCCGTGTCCTACATCCTTGTAGGTAGGCTGTATTCTCTGGGGTAAGGATGGTCTCTCACTGTCATGTCCTCATAGGAGCTGGCACCATGGGCCCTGGGAGCTACCGCTAGGCAAATACTATTATCGAATTGATGAGAATAACCCAGCCACGGGGGAGCAGGTTGGCCTCTGCTCAGGATTTGGCATTGGTCGCAAAATGACGACTTGGGCACTGCAAGCAAAATAGGACTGAGCAGCAAGGATTTTATTCAATGTTTGTATTGCAGGGGTAGTTAGGAGCTCCGGTCCTGGATCACGGCCTCCCGGTGCCCGATTGATGATGGATCCACACAGAAGCCCCTAACTTCTGGTTGAGCGGTGGTAGTCTTCAGAGGGAGATCCTGTCTAGGCTCACAGCCACAGAGAATCCAGCACAACCGTCCCAACGCTCAACTATCCTTACTGCTCAAAACGTAGGCATAATTTCTAGTCCAACTTTGACAAACTCCAGTTTTTAACTAATAAATATTGCAGCGCTGTTTTTACTCCAGATTAAAACAAACCCAACCCCTCTATTCTTGACTTCTTCCTTCTCTAGGTATGAACGCAACCACGTCGCCTCTGTGCCGTCTCGTATCAGCGGCACTGACTGATCTTCCAAGGTCTCCCGCAACCTCGCAGAGATTTGGAAGCAGTCTTGTCGTTCTTCCTTAAACCATTTCGAGCTTTGCAACAGATTTTTCTTGTGAGCCTCTCGAAAAATCGGTTATTTTCTTCGAGCCCCGGTTCCTGGGAAAATCACAGCGGTCATTATAAAGGAAAGTGCATTGCTCATCCTCATCACTGAGGGAGAAGGAGCTTAGAAATAGGAAAAACCAGAAGGCAAATAAGAGGTGCCCAAAATGTCTTAAACAAGCCATTCGTTTCAAGCCAAATCTCATCATTTTCTGTGCCCCAATTGAGCACTTGGGATTTTGCAATGCTGTGATAATTCCTAAGGAGATAAAAAGTTGTCAGGCTTTTTGGGGCAAACAACCTTTGTCAAGATCAAGGCCCTGATGGGCCATCACAGAGCGTTTCCACCTGCCGTCCTATTTATTTTAGTGCCTTAAATGGGAGCTGAGCTGCTTTGAAATTCAGGCCCGCTGTGACTCATCCAGCAGGCATTAAACAATTTCCACCCAGGATCAACGTAATAGTGAAGAAACTCCTGGCTTTGCTGTGGAGGTGGCTTCTCGGTGCAGCAACCTCTAAATCAAAACCCGACTCTTGTGCGGCCGAGAGGGAATTATCTGGAGCAGCAATGACACGTTTGGGAAAGCCGCGCGGATGACCCGATCCCAAAGCAAGGGAATTGAGAGCGCTCTGCCCACCGCTTACCCAGACGTTACAGTACTGGGGTGGACCGCTCAGCTTTCCCAGAAGGGAGCTGCCCCGAGCTTGGAGAAGTGCAGGACTAGGAACGGAGCGAAAAGACATTTTCTTCGCATTGCAGCGCAACCAAAGAGGACTCCAGGAAAGGAAGGGAGGGGGGCAGGGGGAAGGGGAGGAAAATAAAGCCACTCGAAGAGAACTAAAATCTCAAATTACCAACCTAGTTCTGGGGAACTAATTACAGCAACCCTGGAATAAGAGGGGAAAAGCAGCCAAGGAAATCCCAGAACAACGTCCGAGTGAAGTGGAATGTATCCCACCAGGTAAATCTTGTTACCGACTCTCTATGGGCAGCATCGCTCTTTCAAAACTCATGAGTGAGATGCCCTCAAAATCATGAGACTAGCCCCCAAATCATGCCATCTCTTTTAAAAAGATGTACTTTATTTCTACTGCTGAACTCGCCCCATGTGTGTCTTGGCGGTAAGTAATACAGCCACCGCTCCCAAATGCATTGAGTAAGCAGCATGGCCATGCAGCAGCTATCACCCCTCTCATCTGCCTCTACCCTGCCCAAGCAATTTGTTGGGCCCTCAGTATCCCAAATAAGTCCCAGGCCACCTGTCTCTGTACTGTTTCTGCCTCCAGTCCCTATATCCAATTTTGCCACCAAAGCAGTCCTGCCTCACCCCAACCTCACCTCTGCTCCCCTCTCTCCAACTCCTGCCAGGCTCCGGAAGGATACAGCTGGGTCCCCTCTGCTCTTTCCCAGGCCTGGGGATGCTGAAGCACAAAAGAAGCTGTCCCCATCGCTCCAGGCAAGGACGTGAGCAAGGAGGCCTTTGAGCTCCTGTGGTAGTCCTACTCCCTCTCCCACTCCTGGAAGAACTGCCTTTGCTCTGATGGTCTGCTCTTCCTCAGGGGGTGAGGCTATAAAGCAGGCAGCCCACCATACAGAATCGTCTCCCAGCCTCTGGCTATGGCCTCCAGTCTGGAGGCTCCCACTGAGCTGGACATGGGGGACCACCTCATCGTCATACATGCCCATATCCAGCCCCAGCTCAGAAAAGATGGGGACAAGAGCATCTCAGCTCAGGTGCCAGGGAGGGGCCATCCCAGCACTACCACCTTTCACAAGTCTCATCCTAGTTGGGGTCTTGCTTGAAGCTCCCGCTTCTTGAGTCTGGAGACTACTTGTGAACCTCAGCTTTGCATTCAAAGCAAACATCAACTTTGAGCTCTCAAGGCTGTGGCACAAAAGCTTGAAAGGTAACGTCAAAGGACACCAAATGCCATATACATATATTTATTGCATTCGTATCTATCTATAGCATGTATTTCATATATATATATCTATATATATCTATAAATAGATATATATATCTATATCTATCTATAGCATGTATTTCATATATATATTATATACATATTTATTGCATTCATATCTATCTATAGCATGTATTTCATATATATATATATTTTGCATCCATATATATTCATCTATATCTCCATATCTATCTATCTATGATGATTTGAAAACAAATCTGGAGACTTGGGAGTGAGGGTGACCCCCCAGTGTCCGGCTATTCAGGGTTGGTGATACAGCTGCACAGTCTAAGAGAGAATACTTTACATTCATACACGCACATACACGGCAACTTGTTACCATTTTTTCCTGCTGGGCCATCTTCACTGAAGCCTAAGTAAAACCAGAGCGTCAACGCACTACAGATGGTTCTGCTTTTCCCCTCATCTTAAGTAAAAACCATCCAACATAGGAACGGAAAGCTCTCTTGCAGCCCGACTTTCTCTTGTTCCCCTTTCGAGGGGCCAGCTTCACCAAAGGGACCCCTTCCCTCCATCCCAGCTCCTCCAGGAAAGCCTTTTTGATGACAAGCAAACAAAAGCCACTCATGGAGGCAGGCATCCTACAGACCATCAGCGAATATCCCACCGCCTTGTATCTCAGGAAGGCAGGAAACCACAGCAACTAAACGCGTCCCAGATTGTGCAGGATCACAGACAAGGACGGGACCGCAACTATGCGGGTAGATTGCTCGCATTCCAGGCAGGATGGAAACGCCATGGGCAGGACATGCTAACCGGCAACAAGCTGTGCCGTTCCCACGCTGACATGAAGTTTACGTTCGTCGTGAATTACAACAGGATGGGTTCACATCTGGGAACAGCTGGGCAAAAAGCACGGCGGTTCCCTAGGACATGGGAGAACGTTGCTACTGGGACACCCGATCAATACCTTCGCCGTCTCCAACATCCTTCTAGTACCCATCTTGCCCCACCAACATGCATGCAGATTTTGAATCAAAGGCACTTAGACTCCATTCTTCTTCTTCCCATGTAAGCATCCCAGGACCATGTTTCTTAGCAGGATGGTTGGCAGAAGTGGTTAAAGTTTCCAACTTGTAGCTGCAACATTACAGGGGGAACTGGATGCAGCTCCCCTAGTGCATGTGCAGAGAACAAAGAAATGCAAATGGGGGTGAAAAGCATCTGGTCTGATGTGGTATTAGTAACATGGCATCGGTGAGCCCCACACCACGGACTACAACCCCTCTCCATGAGCACCAGACAGAGAGGCCCTGCCCCAAACAGCTTACAAGGTAGATAGAAGACAAGGGACAATGGGTGGAAAGAGACAGACGGGGGGGCACAAATGACAATACAATACCGAATGGCCTGACCGGCACTTTGCAGTGAGGTAACTATACAAGGAGTAAGGAAACCGAAGATTGGGCTTATCCAATCAAGGAACAGATGCACATCTTGTGAGTCCCACATCCGATCAAAAGCCTGTCAATGCTGAATACTTGGGATCATGTGCTAGAAGACAATCAACACCAACACGGTTTGGTGCCTAATTCAGAATAATGAATTACATTTAGAAAACTCCAATTTGTTCACCAAAAAATTCAGAATATCCTGTATTTTCCAATCTCAGGAAATCCTGCACTACAGAGCCCAGCCTGGGCTACTCACAGCTCATCCAACTCCTAACGCCTGGTCAGAGTTGCAACGATGCAACCTTAAACAGGATTTTAAAAAATGAAGTTGAATGGCTTAGAACAATGTAGAAAGCCTTAATTTGATCTCAGCCAAGCTTTGCTCTCTTAATCTCCTCTTTCTTTTCCAACCCATGGTCAGTCTGACACACAGCTGCTGTATTTCAGTCTACCTTTGTCTCCTAGGTTAAAAAGTCCTCTCATTGTCACATCTGCTCATGGAAGCACCTATAGATAATCACCAAGTTGCTCCTTTGCCTCAAGAAACTCTATAGAGATTGAACTCCTATGTTTTCCAAGCCTTGAATCCTTTTTGGTTGGTTGTTTCTGAACCTCTGCCCAGGTTTAGATCTATCTGAAGTACCAAAAAGGCACATTTCAGCAATGGTTTGACAGACACTGTATACCCCTTTTGTATACTCTCCCTCCATGAACCCCACTTGAAACTTTGTTGGAGCAAGTTAGCCCTTTTCCCCCACAGGGAGACTCCATCTCAAGTTATTTACCGTGTCCTTCAAATGCTTTCCAGAGTCACTGCACTCCAGGCGAGGGTCTCGCAATCAGCTTGTCAAGATTGTCTATGCACACACTGTTTCTACATGCACGATGTTGTACTTGGCTGGATTAAAACGTGGCGTGTTGGGCTGGGAGCAGCTTCCCAAGCAATCCAGACAGATCCGCACAAGTCCTCCTGGCTGTTTCCCACTGCAGATTTTATCAGCAAAGAGTCCCATATTTCCGAGGGTTGCATTCGCCGCCGGGCAGAGGGGACCCGCTGTGAGATTGGGGCCCTACGTTGTGCCAATCCCATTCGTGCCCCGGAAACAGGACTTGTGAGGTGCTTGAGTACTTCCGGCATAGGGAGGATCTCATTGCGACAGGGTCTGGGATTCCCGTGCAGGCGAATCCAGTGCAGACGGGATCCATTTCCAAACCAGAATCATCTGAAATCGACTCCTGCACTAGATGCCAGGGAGGTGCGCAAGTGGTCTGGTGTGAACATCTCCGTTTCCCCGCGCAGAGGACTTCTGGGGGTTAAATCCCTGCTTCATCAGTGTGTGGTTCCCATGGAAAGGCAGGCAAGCTCCTAGCGGCAGGGAGGGCTTGTCAGGGAGGGGCCCAGTTGAGCCATCTGGGAGACAGCCCCGCTGCGTTTTATTTCTTCCCAGGAGGTCCCGTTCTGGCTTTGATTTCATTAAGGGAAATGTGCAGCAGGCCACGCTGGGGCCAGGATCTCTGCAGGCTCTGTTGTCTGTGGCCTCCACCAGGACATGTGAATTGCCAGCACAAGAGCCCCACTGGGGAAACAACACCTGTCCTTCCTCCTGGGCACTGCCAAATGGCACCTGAAAGGCGAGCTGGATCGGGGTCAGCATGGTGCAGCCTTGCCCAGGCAGATCGCCGTGCCCCGACACATGGATGACCCTCGGCTGCCGCATCAGAAATAAGGGGGCATCGGGTCACTTCCAGCTGTGCCGCGTGACCTTGGACAGTCCTTCCCTCTCCTGGTCTTTGCTGTCCAGGGCTATTTAGGCTGCCAGCTCTCCGGGGCAGGGGCTGCCTGTTGCTCCCCCAGCACCCTCCAGGCTTTTGCCAAGGAAGACAAAGCTGGCTTTGCCCGCAGCCAACCCAGTCTCCAATGTGCTTGAGAGAGGGAGGGCGGCGGCACTACCTTGCCGCCAGGTTTGGGCACATAGAGCAGGTAGCAGTGGGTGGGTAATGCCAATCAACAGCAGGGCAGCGCTTAGAAACACTGCCTGCGTGCTAGGTCCTAGTCTAGTGGGGCTCTGCTTGGTTGGGGCCTGCACTGGCAACCGCAAGATAAAACACTGCCAGGCATCTCCATCATGCTGTATTTCCTATCTCCCTTTGCTTCCACATCCCCCCCCAGCCCCTGTTTTCCCATCTCTGATTTTTCTGTTCCTTTGCTTCCTCTTTAATCACCACTTTAACCATCCCCTTCTTCCAGTGTAGTGATGCACATGGCATAGGGATATCCCACCCTCAACAGACTTGGAAACATCTTGGCTAGTCATCTTCCCTTCACCTCATTTTCTTTTCCTTCGTCCTCTCTGCTTATTCCTCAGCACCTAAAATAACTACAGATGCCTCCAGCAATGGTTGGACATCTCCAACCACAGCATCTTCTTCAGCCACCACGCCGAGCTGGTTACGGAGCGCTCCCATGTTTTAGGTTACCACCATGGCTTATCTGGCCATTCCTGATGCATCAGTGGTGCTTGTCTAGTGCAGTCGCATCATATTTAAATGTTAGGGGAAAAAATATAAAAATATACAAAATAATCCCCCCTCCAAAAAAAGGGGGATGGGGAAACAAATTTACAAGCAACATTTTTTGAATTCCAAAAAATCAAAGGCTGAAATTTCCCTAAATGGATATTGTTTGGAGTGAAAAAATATTTCCTCTTGAAATCCTCACCTGCTGTGGAATTTTTGCAGAAATCAACATATTTTTCCAAGTTTTTTGATTTCAAAAAAGAGCAACTCCCAAAAACCCAGAGGAACAGACTTCCACCTTCAGCTTCCCCTGCGCAAAAGTGAAGTTTATTTTCTACCTATGGGGACTTTTTACCTTCTTTAATTTTCCCTGAGCCTGAGGAAGGGTGCGTGTGCCCAAAAGCTTGCAGAAAAAGATTTTTTTTTTTGCAATTTCTCAGTGGGTCTAATAAAAGGTATCATTTCTGAACCAAGAGGGCTAGAGCTTTGCATTTCTTCTTGATCTCAAAGACGTTTTTCATCCCCGGTTTCATCCACTTGAAAGCTTCCAACCCATTCTGTTCCAAAGCCACCAGCTATAAATAAAAAAAGAGGAAGAAAAGGAGAAAAATCTGGCCCTGGTGCAGACGCTGGCTATTACAAAGAAGGCTCTCCCTTGAGGCACACGTGCTCTTTCTCCAGACACCAGCCCTGGTGCCAGCACTTGCTGTGCAGTGGCTTGTTTTGGGATAGCGCTGCCTTCAAGGGACCTTAGGAAATGAGTGATGCAAGACTTCGTTAAGGTGTAAGCTGAGCGGCAAAGCAAGCCCTCGCAGGGTTTTGGGTGCTGGGATGGCATTATCGGCTTGGATGGTGCTAAAGCTCCTGGGTGGAGGAAGCCTTGTCCAGCCTGACCAAAGGAGGAGGAGTGTTGGGTGGCCAACACTCAATGGAGTGGAGTATCAATGGAGCTGGGTAGCACAATGAGTATCAATGGAGTATCAATGGGTATCAGTGGAGCTGGGTAGCACAGAGACACCCTGCTGCCCAGATAATTTTGAGAAATGTGGCAAGCGGCGGAGGAATTCGATGATCTAATAGGTCCCTTCTGACCCTAAAATCTATGAAAACTATGAATTCCTCAGGCCAACAGATTCATAGAGGGGGAAAGCAGTTGAAAGCCTCCCCCACCCTCCAAATGCCTTGTGAGATCCAGTTGCCCCACTGGTGGATGGAGAAAAAGAGAGAGGCAAGAGGAAGATCATGCACGCGTGAGTGTTTGGGAGCATCAGGGGAGGCAACGGGAGTTAGAGGTCATGTCAGGGCCAGACCTGCTGCCTCCCACCTTTCAACAGGGCCTCAAGATGAATCGCCCCTGTTCACCAAGACAGGGTTTCAAACAGAAAATGCAGCGGAAGACGATTCAGCGTCTTTCTTCTGTTGCGCTCAAAAAAGCAAGGAAAAAAACAAAGCAGCCAACTTTTGGCATGCGAGCAAACAACCGCCGTGGCCTGTTTGAACAGTTCCAGTGCTGACAAAGGTAGAGGTTAGAAGCTTAGTGTTTGGCAGAGGTACCGTGCCCGTGTCACAAACGTGCCTTTGTGTGGGCCAATGGAAACAGCCTTTTGCCGAACCAAGCGAGAGCCTTTTAGAAAGAAAAACACCGTTTCGACATAGCCTGGGTATCTGTGGTACGATAGCGATCTGCCAACTTTCTGCTGGCATTGCTGGAGGAGGTGGGTATCTGAAGAATGGAAACTTCCATCAAAAAAAAGAGAGGGTTTCAGGACAGAGACATCATTGTGCAAACCTGCTATGGGAGCTAGGCTGGAAATCCGGTCCAGGGTTCACGTGGCACAAGACACAGGACTTGGCTAGAGAGACTATGTGGTCCAGTGAGTCTGGCACTGGACTGGGATTTGCAAATTCTACCCTCTCCCCTCCCAGCTTTACCCGCAAGCTGCTGTAGACCTCAGACAAGTCACTCCCAGCCTCTGTCTATTTTGACTTTTGGAGCAGAGATGATCCCACAACCAGGAAAATCTGTCACATTTAAAAATGTGCTAGTGAACGTGACTCAGGAGGGACAACATCGAACAGGCATTTGCTCATCATAGCTCATGTCTGGGTGCGGGGGGAGAAAAACCAACCGTGACCAGCTGAAGGTAGTCTACACTCAGTGCAAAGTCACGTATAAAATCAGGGAAGTCGGACACTTTCAAGCACAATATATTTTCCTAGTGTAGATATGGCCTTTGTGTTTGTTCAGCATCAATATAGTCTCCGGGAAGTTCCTTAATATATTGTGATCCCTTATTAGTAGGTATTCATATTTAAACACACTGACGTAATATTCACTTTATACTGTATCTGCTTATTGCTGTTCCTTAGTGTAAGTCTCATCGCAATGGCCTGCCAACAGGTTTGATTGCTTTGTTGCCTCCCGCCCCCCCGTCCCTCAACACCGATGACTTCCAAATTGCTACATTTCGTATTATTTTCCATCCTCTCACCATTTCTACGCATTACAGCATGTTCCTGAGTCAGGCCCAGGAGAAGCAGCTTGCAAAGCATCCAGCTCAGTTTGACTGTGTCACATGGGCTGGGCTGGCCATTATTCCCGTTCCATGAAAGTGTCATTTTTCATGGAGCAAAAATGATCAGGGCAGCACTAAATTACATACGTTTGTTTTAATGCCTGCTATCAATGAAGGTGGCAGGAAAGCTTCGGTGCAGAACCCAAAGGAAGGGCTTTGGTTTGCTCCTCGGCTTGTGGGAACTCAGTTTTGCAAAAAAGCAAGCGAAGGGTAATACGTATTATTACATGAGCACCAAGAGCAGCAGGGGACAGAAAGGAAACCCACAGGTGCTCAGGATATCCCATTTCCAGTCTCCAGTTCCCAGTCCATACTGCCTCCTCAATGCCTACCCCAGCAGATTTCCAAGAGTATGGACCCAACAAGTCTATGCTCACTCAAACAGTACGGACCCAAGATACCTTTATACCAGTGCAACTTGCCCTTAAACCACTGCAGTAGAGGACAAGATGCACAACACATAGCCCTAAATCCAGCGCAGAGTTACCGCTGGAAAGCTCGGGGCTAAAACTACACTGGTATAGGTGCTGTGTGTCTGCTTGCTTCTCTTACTGGGTAGATCGCTGCTCAGTACAACCAGGCTATGTGCTGGCTCCCTAGCCACCTACGGGCAAAGTACTGAAATAGCAGCTGCCCAAGAAGAACCAGTCGTCGGTCCGCTGCCCCATTACTTTTGTCGTGCGTTCAGGCTAAAAAGAAATTTCAGAGGGGAAAATGGCTGCGGAGCGGCTGACTTGGGGTGATCTACTTTGGGACCCAGGGCTGTGCAGCTGCCAAGTGAGCATAGGTGGCTGGCCAGCAACTTTAACACTCTCTCTTGCTTGGAAAACGAGGCAACTAAGTCAGGAACTGGGCGGAGAAGGGAGAGTGGAGAAAGCAGCCTGCTCTTCCTTGACCTTCTAAAACTGCACCCAAAAATAGCTCTACCCCTACCCCTACCCCCGCACACTACTATTATCCTCTCAAATGCTGCCAGACACTAGGGATCTCTCCTCTGTAATCTGCTTAAATCAGTCTCAGACCTGATCCTGAGCGCGCCACTGCTCCAGGCAGCATTCCCCAGGGTGTGAAGTGGGGCTCCCGACTCTTCCTGACATACCACCGGCCTGCTGCGGCATGCTCCGCAAGTCACTTTTCCTCTCTGGGCCTCAGTGTCTCTATCTTAATGATCCTATGCTCTCCAACTTCACAAGGAGACTTCGCTCGCTCGCTCTCACCGCTGTTAATTTTCTTTTTTAATTTTAAAATGGTTGCAATTTTAAGCGGGCTAAGCAAACAGAGTCATCTTTAGCTGAAAGGATGGAGAAGCCAACACTGATGCACTGAAGCCGTGACATTAGACTTGGCCAAGCGTTACCCATCCTTATACAGTCTTTAGACTTCCTGCCCATTTAGCTATTGCCAAGAGAAGACTCACTCTGTCTAACCCGCCCAATGTTTCCTCCTGTTCCCTTCTTTAAAACTAAAAGCACAGAAGCAGCATCCCTGGCTTGCAAGAAGCATTAAGTATTAGTGGTGTTTCTAGGGCACCCAAGATTGACCACCAGTGACGTGCCCTTTCAGCAATGCATTGCACAAGGCCACTCTGTTACGGTCCCGCCGAGATCACCGAAGCCACTGGGCCACGCTTTCCTCCTATTTCCACTGGTTAAAGTCAGGATGGGCAGCACTGAAGTCAGAAGTGCAAAACTAACGTGAAACCAGCTTTGGTGAGGTCACCGTCAGGCCTGTCGTTTTATTCCATTTATAGTCAAACAGCTCACTTCATGCAGGCAGCAGGGCAGAAGCTGGTGGCTCTAGGCACATTACCTAGGCAGCACGCCAATTCTTTTCTCCCGCTCGCTATCCTCGTATTGCTGGAACTCTGCTGACTAGCACGAAGCGACACCCAAATTCCAGCGTCAGGATCGAGCCAGGTCCCGTTGCAGCGAGGTGCTGAGATTGCCCATATAACCTGCTCCAGGAACAGCAAACCCCCCTGCCCATTGTCCAGTTAGAAATGCTGACATAAATAATACCCTGTCTCTGCCACAATCAACACCTTCTGATTGACCCATCTGAACCTGCCAAGAATATAGGGCTAGAAGGGGGCTCCTAAGCCATCAAGTTCAGTCTTTACATTCATAGGCAACCATTTATCCAAAGACTCATAAAAATCATCCACTTCAAGCCCTTACACACCAAAGCTACAAGGCATTAAACCCCAAATACCAAGAATACCTTACGACATACCACAGGTGAAAAGCAGGGCACCTGAGGACACTGCCAGTGGTTGCCACTGCAATGCAAGAGAAGTAACTGGTTAATATATGCTCAGAGGATCCTAGGAAGAGGATCATACCCCATGCTATGAAGGAAGACAACCCCCACTCCCTCCTCCCCAACAGCTCTTAAAAATTTGACCTAAGGGAAAAAATTCCTTCCTGAGCAGATGACGACCCTGGACGTGTCTACACATTCATTAATGCACCTTAAATACTGCCCATTTTGTTTAGTACCTCCTTAATAAAGCACCAACTAAACGCGCAGTACCTAAAGTTACTGTGCAGTAGCGCTGACATGTGGTTATTTAGTGACGCTTACTGCGCAGTAGGCTATTAGCACAGTTTTTGCCGTGACACGCTACTGCGCAGTGTTATTAGGCCAATGCACAGTGTCTCGTGTAGATGTGCCCCCTGAGTAGAAGACCCTCTAGCACAGCGGTTCTCAACCTTTTTTTGGACTAGGACCCACTTGTAAACATCAATGGCGAGTCCCGATCTAGTACCCCTCATTCCCGACCCACTGCCCCCCACCTTCAAGGGGAAAGCCCCTGTTTCCCACATTGTTCTCCTTTAAAGGAGAAATCCATTTTTAAAATATATTGATCCATTTTTAAAGTTTGTTTGCGACCCTTTTGTATATTCTTGTAACTCATTTTGGGGCACAACTCATGGGTTGAGAAAGGTATTTTGGGAGTTTCTAATCCTGACAAGAGTTCTAGTACATCTCTATCAAAGCTCCCTGCCTTAGGTGTGGTTCTTCTGCATTAAAGGACGGCGAAACTTTCCTCCCACCGAAACTAATAAGCATTTATGAGGTGTAGTAATTTCTTCCTGCCACCACCCAAAGCCAGGAAGCATGGGACTGGCAGATGACTTCCAGACCACAAAAGAGTTACCTCTGTAATCTTGCATGGTAATTGCAAAACTTGAACCTGCGTATCCCATACACCATGGGATAACCCCAAAACTCCCAATTTGGTCATGCTGTCCCTTCTGTAAACTCACCAAGTGCAATCTTAACACCATTCAGGTTCTTTGCTCCACTTCTTTGTCTGCAAGACCGTTCCAAAACTTCACCCCCCGTGACTTACAAATCTTCTTTCAATTTCCAAGATAATTTTGCTCAGAACCCATTTGTAGCCATTTGATTTAGGCTGATATTGTTCTTTGTTTCTCTGTCTAATAACCACCCCACAACCATATTTATAAAAAAATCAATCCTATCCCCTCTCAATCTTCATTTTGCTAAACTAAGCAAGCCAAGCTCTTTTAATCTTCTTTCATACAATAACGCATCCATTCCCTTACCCATCTCAGTGGCCCATCTTTTAGTTTAAGCTCCTCTTTTCTTGGACACTGGTGACCAGTACTCTAAATCAGGTCTTACTAATGCCTTGCACACGACTATTAGTACTTCCTTGTCTCTACTAAATATACACCCTAAAGTCGCATTCACTTTTTTCATGGCTGTATGATCCTAGTAGCTCATGGTTATTTTATGACTGAACCAGGTCATAGATCCCTCTCTTCATTAGTTGTCTCCAATCTATGAAGCCGCATATTTTAGCCAAAGCACTTGCTATTGGTCTGTAAATGCATGATTCTTCAATTGATGCTCTTAGATCTCATTCCATTTCTGTTGCTCGGCTCCACAAGACTATCTACATTGGCTTTTGCAATAATCTAGTCCCCTTCTCTATTGGTCACAGCTCCCAGTTTGGGGTCATCCACATATAGTATATACCTAGTTCCTGCATCAAGGTCCTAAGACCATTCCCTGTGGAACACCAATGGCGACCTCTTTCCAGCTGGACAACTTCCCATTCAACATAACTGACTGCACTCTACCTTTCAGCCAGCTCCTTATCCACCTATTGATTTTAGGTATTGATCCCTGTCTTCTCCAGGCTGGCCAGTAATTTCCCATGAGAGACCATGTCAAAAACTCTGCTTAGAACTAGACAAACTTGGTCTACTGCACTGCCCTTATCTAAAGTCAGTCACCTTGACATAGAAGTACATTAAATTAATCTGACACGATCTACCTTGGACAAAACCATGTTGAATTTTGTTACATTTTCTTTTACTTCTCACTATATTTTATTATGCTTTCCTCTGGTATCTGTTCTAAGACTTTAGAGATGTTTGAGCTCAACCTAACAAGCCTGTAATTGCCTGGATCACTTTTTCTCGCTTTTCTGAATGCTGCCGCTGCATTTGCTATTCCCCGGTCCCAGGGTGCTCTCCCTGAGTCGACAAACCCTAGAGAAGAGGTAGAGAAGCTCTTATTTCATGTGCCTTTTTTTTTTTTTTTCCAGTTTTCTGGGATGGAGAGCATCTCCCTTCTGTTTTGTGACAGGAAACAATCTAAGTTAGGTTTCCAACTCAGATATAGTAATTCCCATAACTGTGCCCCCATTGCTATGCGGGGCACAACGCCTGTCCTCAACAGCTTCATCTTTCCTGAAGGCTGGGGTAAAGCGTTTAGCCAGTTCTCATACAATACTGAGGTTACCCTTAGGCTCACTCCATCCTCAGTCTCCCGGGACTCTGCTGCTTCTTCCCAGCTTTCTTTCTACATATATAACTAAAGTAGCGGCTGCCAGCTGTTTAAATTTCCTCCACAAGGTCTAATTCAGCTAAGCCTTTGGCCATCCCCACTCAATTCCTGCACTCTTTAACCACAGAAAGGTTTCTCCATTCTTTGCAAATCCTCTTATTATTACTATTGGCCTGTTTAAGGTAGCTTGCTCATCCAGGTAGGCCCATAGCCCTTCTCTACCAATTTCTCCTTTGGGCTTGGAACGCAAGCCCCTGATAATATTTGCAATTTTGCCTTAAGGTAATCCCAGGCTGCTTCTACATCTACGCTCTCTCGCGCTCTCATCTGAACTACCATCTCATCATCTTATTTTCTCCGAGTTAGGCCTTTTGCAGTCCAAGAGCCTTGTTATCGATTCTTGCCCAATATAAGCTCAACTGAATCAACTCACAATCTCTTGATCTCAGATTATCTTCCACAACCAGTTCTTTTATTAGGTCTTCACTACTTGCAGAAACAAGTCAGATCAGGAGGCAAGACAGAGATAATCACCTGAATCTCTCTCTCTTTCCCCCCATTGGTCCCAATTCTGTGTTGCCTTGCTCCTTGCGCAATCATGTGCATTAATTCAAATACAGTGTATATAATTAATTTTTCTTGATGTTTAAAACCTAGCCCCCACTGCTGAGAGTGGCAGCACATTCATAGGAAGGCCATGGGTGTGTCTACGCATGCATTTGATCCGGGATCAGTTTCCTTGTGAATAAACCACTTGAGAGTAAATGCTCCTGGGTAGATGTTGACACATGCAAGGAAATGGGAGCAGATTTGCTGCTAATGGCAGCAAACTGCTCCCACTTCCTGGGGCCTTGCAATGGGCCCCTGCTGCCATCACGGAGAACTCTAGGCTCCCCCTGGGTGCTAGCCCAGGGGCTGGCAGGGAGCACAGGGCCAAGAGACAGCTGTCTTCTGGCTGGGGCTGGGACATTACACCTTGCTCCCAAGAGCTGCCTGTTGCTGGGATGGGGACAATGTCCCCTGGCCCCAGCAACAGGGAGCCCCTGGCTCTGGCTCCCCAGTTAGGGGCAGGGGGCTTGGAAAAAGCTGCAGGGGGCTGAGTCCTGTCCTTCCCCTGCACTGCTAGCTGCCCCACTGGCAGATGGGGCAGGGGACTGGGACCTACCCCACCCCTGCAGCTCTTTCCAAGCCCCCTGCCTCAATCATTGATCAGGACAGTTCCCAAGCCCCACTCTGTGATTGCGGGGTAGGGTCTGGGAAACCTGGTCCCTGGTCAGCTCTGTGAGTGCAGAGCTGGGCAGGGAACAGCCTGGTCCCCACTCAGCTCTGCGATCATGGATCTGGGCAGGGAACAGGCTCCCCATCCCAGCCAGCAGGGAGCTCCCAGGGCCACGAGTAAACTAAGCAGCCACGGGGCCTGGACTGGGAGACCCTTATCACCCAGTGCCAGCTGGTGGCGGGGCCGGCGCTGGGAGAAAAAGGTCTTTCAGCCTGTGCCCTGCAACAGTGGCACTTGGGCTGGAAGATAAGGCTTTCCCAGTACCAGTCCCGCAACCATGGAGCTGGCGCTGGGAGATAGGGGTCTCCCAGACCCCCACTCCCCGATTGTGATGGTGAAGTGGGAACCAGGGCTGGCTTTCTGATCATGATCTCTGAGCGGGGGCCTTGGAGCTCCCTGCTGCCGGGGCAGGGTAGTCCCCACCCAGGCTCCAGTGGCGGAGCTCACCCCGGCAGCAGGCAGCCCCTGGGGGCATGGGACAACCTCCCGCCTCCTGGTGGCTGGCTGACGAGGAGCACATTTGCTCCTGGTTAGACATCTACACAAGCACTACTGCACCATTACTAATTGAAAGTAAATTTGCAACTTGCCTTTGCAGGTTGCAAATTTACTTGCCTTTAGCAAGTTTTACTGCGCAGTAAGCATGTGCACGTGTAGAACCACATGCTTACTGCGCAGTAAACTATGCTACTGGGCAGTAAAGCGTCTCGTGTAGATATGCCCCATGTGGTTTTATTCTGATTAGACATTAGAAGCACTTTTGAACTAAAAGGGTAACAAAGCTCTGCACAGGGCATGCAGGGAGGCTGAGGAATCTCCATCACTGGAGACTTCCTCAGAGCAGGTGGGACAACTACCCATCAGGAATGGTTGAGGTGTAGTTGATCCTGCCGTCCATCTTTCTACGATTTTGTAAAGCAGGGGAGAATTAAGAGAGCACAAGATCTGCATTTCTAATGTGATGAGTGACCAAATAAAACCCTTCTCCCTCCACCCCTTCTCCCAAACTTTCATCCACATGCGGATGCAAAGTTTGTTCTTTCTTGGATCACACCCTACAAGTTACTCATCCAGAGAAAGGACTGTTGGGCCAAATGCTGGTCCATCTGCCCTGGCATTTCCTGCTTGGGTTTTCTACTTTGCCCACAACTTGATTCTAAGTCAAGACTTGTCTACATTTTGATCTCCATCCCTACCTAGTCATAAGCAGAGAGACGGTGTTCTCCACCCTCCTGAAAACTCTTCCCAGGTTTCCATTTGAGACCTCAGCATTAGGGGTCCCACCATGCTCAAACTCCTCATCTTGATACCGCAGAAAGGATGGCTGTGGAGGTGTTATTGAGAGGAGAGGGCTTCATGAGTACAGGTTGCATGAGGAAGCCAGCCTTTCCGACTCCCCTACAATTCAGGCAGACAAAGCGGTTTGGACTGTAAGCAAAAGATGTGATAGGAATCGCTTCTCCCCCTGAATAGTAAGAGATCAAAGGCATAAAATATGTAGGTAGGTCAGCAAATATAGAAGGCTGAAGGCAGTATATTGGGGGAATTTCCAGCTCGCACGGCACACGGAAAGCCCTTCTGGTTTTTCTTGTTGTCCTTATCCTTTTCTATATAGAAGGAACAGGCTTGTAAAGTGCCCTGCTGAGGATTATGTTGCTCCGCCGAGGGCTCGGGGACCAACAAATCCAATTTGTGCTTAAACCTTCCAGTGGATTCTGGCCTTTGCACAGACCCATCTCCCATTAGCATCAGCTGTCCTTCTCCTGAAGCAGCTGCTGACATATTGAACCACTTAGTGCAAAGCAAGAGAGAACAGACAAGAAATTCCTCCATGGAGCAGCCATGGGACTGTGCCCTGAAAGGAGATCACAGCCGTCCGAAACACCCCTTACGAGACTACCGAGCTACAAGCAAAAAACCCTTTGGATTACAGTGGGTGGAGGGGCAGAAAACTCCCGAGACCTTCCAAACAGAGCAGGTTACAGATACCCAGGGAAAGGAGCATGATGGGCACAGGCTCTCAGGCTGTCATGCAGGCTGGGACCTGTCTGCTGCACTCAGGATGAGGTTCTGCAAAATCCTCTTCCTTTGTGAAACTGCTCCTTCTGTCACGTGATCTGAGGTCCCGACAGGGATCCACAGGATGCACAGTGGGCGACACAAGAGATCTGCGGGTCTCCCCTGCTTGCTCCCAGCAGAGAGGTGTTATTTATTTGAACAAAAAAGGCTTGATGATGACTCCTCGATTCACTGCACATTGCACCGCGCTACGACACGTGACGTCCCAGGCAGCCCACCTACGCAGATCACTGTCGGCAAGAATCAAGCCAATCGCCTCTGGATCGAAAAAAAGGAGGAACATTTCCCACTTGGGCACAAGACCCTAGGTGTCTTCTCACACAGGCTTTAGTAGATGCATAAGTCAATACGTGGCCTAGGTACGAGAAGGGACCAAAGACCCATGGATTCTACAAAGGCAGGCTCCAAAATGCCTCCTATCTCCCTTTATTCCTGGAAATACTAAGGGTCGCCACCTTTAGCTGGGCTAGCAATAAAGCTTCGTTCTGCAGGGTCTGTAGCCACTACAGGGTACCACCGTCCTGTGTTTTTCAGCATAAGCCTCCCATGAATTGCAAAAGTCCTCACTGGCCCAGGTCACCATGTGTTAACAACTCCATGCACTCCCCCAAGGGAGCTGTTGCAAACGCCTTCCTCCTCGTGAGAAAAACCAGCAGTACATCTTGTCCCGTAGCAGCACCGCTATAGGGCCTTCGGGATGCGCTTTCCGCAATGCACGGCAGGCAGCAACACTTCCAGCCAGGAGCTGCAGCAATAAGAGCCACAGAGCAGGTCTCCTTGAGCAAGAAGCGGCCTGCTGATGACAGAGACCTTAAAGGGCTTTGCTGACACCCACAGTTAGAGGGGCTGCGGGCCAATTCCACTCCCCAAGCGTGTGGTTTACAAGTACCCAACTTGTCTGCAACCCGCAGCTTTGCTTTGGTAGGGAAGTGGGAAACACCAAGCGCGTGCATGTGTGAATCAGTGTGGTGGATTCCTGGCTTAATCAGGACAACGGAATTGTAATCATGTGGCCCGACGATCAGCGCCCGGAGAAGGGAACGGCTGCAGGTTTAAGCAGGCGCCGGCATTCTCCGTCCACACTGTTCTCATATATAGCGGTGGCCCTGGCAGGAGGCCACCACTGGGCAGGACCAGACCCCTTGGCATTGCTGCAGCATTTTCCACTCTTACTGTCTGAACGGCACAAACACTGAAGCTGCCTACATCCGCCCTGAGCCTGGATAGATCCCCGACATGCGGCGAGAGAAGCTGTCGCCACCCTTTGCAGCACAGAGGCAAGGAGTGAGATGTAAAAGAGGTGGGAGGAGAAAAGAGTAATGAAGGGGCTTGCCCAAGGCTGCATAGCAAGGCGGTAGCGGAGCCAGTCCCAGTCTGCCCAGCTGATGCATGCTGGCATGTTTTGTTTCAAGCCCTTTTTGCCCAGTCCTTACCCGGTCGGAGCCGCGTCCACCATCCAGCGACGTTTAAATGGGAGAAATGGAAACGCCGACAGTGGAACAGCACTGGTAGGCATTTAGGGAGACTGCAAAACTACAGTGCAGCTCTGCTTTGAAGAGTGGCTATATAACAGTAGCCTAACATGGGTGGAACCCAATTCAAAGAGAAATTATACTATTAGTTATTCGAGTGTCATCGTGTTTACCATCTCAGAGACTCCTGATGATATACGCTTAGTTTCAAAGGGGGTTTTCTCTCTGTCAGCACTGCAAATTCAGGAGGGGATCTGGTTTTACATTTCTCAACACTTTATCTGCAAACTCAGGGCTCCAGTGCAGTCCTTAAGCTTGTAGAGGTACAATTCTTAGAAGCAGTGATTCACAACCAGGGATACCGTGGGATCCTTTTAAACCTGCCACCACGGTATTAGCGCTGTTAGGTGTGCAACCGCCTACACACGATCCACAAGATAAACTCAGAGATTTCAAATAGGAATCCACAGTGTCAAAACCTTCTGTCTTGTTGCAGTCTTTCGGAGCCCTTTGCAACAGAAGAATTGCTCTAGTATTTTCCCGTAGTCAAGAAATGAGTGAAAGCTCAGAGTTGGCATCTTCCGAGGGGGGACCTGGAATCTTAAAAGGTTGAGAAATGCTGCCGTAGAGCCCATTTCCAACAAAGTGCATGAGTTTTAAAGGTAATTAAACTCTGAGGTGCTTTGGAAAATCCCCCTGAGCATCTCTCTCTGCACCACCTGAAGTCTGATTCAAGGTTAGCAGACCTCTACAGCATGCATCGAAACTCCAGTGCGACATCAGCACAGCCTTTGCTGAATCAAGGCTTTGGGATCTAACTTGGAGGATGCTGCCTGAGAAACTCTGTCGCCTGCAAATGTGTCCCTAAACCCCAGCCAGGCTTTAACCCATCCATCCCTAGCAAAGCGGGGCCACATAAATGCACTTAAAATGTGGTCCCACTCTCTATCCAAGGGCTCTGGGGCTGGTGTCCAACTTTCCCAAACTCCTCCCTGGCATCATGGACATGCCTTACATGTAAGCTCCCCCCCACCCGGTTTATTAGCTGCATTTTTTCCGAGCTGGATCCGAGTTGGTAGTTTTCTGCCTGTGGTGATTTTGGATGATTTCTCTGCCCGGGCCGCTCCTCCCAAACGGCTGTTTCCTGAAAACCTCATCAGCCTGTTTACCGTCTCTCCCAGATCATTCATAAAGATGTTACGTAAGAGGCAGGCCGGGGCCTCCGACACCGAGCTGTGATCATCCTTGGCAGGCAGCGAAGGCACGACATACTGGAGAGGGCAGATAAGCAGGGCCTGGCATATGCTGAGCCGAGTGTTCTTGCTCAGGATTTGGCCACAGCGCAAGGCACCCACCTAAAGGCATTGATGTTCAGGGCCTCCTTGGTGCCCTGCATGAAACAAGTCAGGAGGCTGCACCCAGGGCTTGCTCGCAATCAGCCCGCATCAGCCCTGCGCACCCCCTGCATCACAAGGGCTCTCAGGAGCCGGTAATGGCACCTTGAGACTCCACCTAAGACTATGTCCCTCCAAACCCACGGAGACACGGCCCCTGCCACACATGCAGACACACCAGCTACACAATGCAGATGGGAGGCTTCTTCCCAGCTCCGCCACTGCCTTGCTGTGTGGCCTTGGACATGCCAGGTACCCTCAACCGTGCCTCCATTTCCAATTCAAGGCCCTAGCCATTAGGACACATGACCTGCTGAGTTCAGGGTTGAGCTTTCACCACCGCTGCCTTGCTGCACCCGTTAACTAGCTAGGGAGAGGTAGGAGGTCAAGCCAGCACCTGCAACCAGAGATAGAAAGCCAATTCCCAACGCTAGGATGAGGCCAGTGAAAAGGAGCCAGTATCTCCACAGCTCCCTTCAGGATCACAAGGACGAGAGGGCAAACGCGAGCTGTTGAGTCTGGCGCTTTCCTGATGCCTGGCTCCTGTGTCTCGGGGGTGCAGAGGAGAGAAGGGACGGCTCGAAGCACAGCGTGATGGAGCCTCCCAGCCCTTGCATGTGAAGTGGGTTGGGGGTAAGCCAGCGAATACGCCCCACCTCTGGCTACGGAGCCTCCCCCATGCCCAGGCCAGCACCCCGGAGTCAGCTGCCATTCCCACCAGCTGCAGGGGGGCTCCGAATGAGCGTCTGGGGTGCAGTTTTGCAGCTCCTATTAAAATCAGCAGGAAACGAACCAGCATCTGCCCAAAGATCCCTGTGAGCATCTCCCCCGTCTGCTCTCTGCCTGGAGTTCCTCATCCCTCTGCCAGAGGGCAAGGACAGGGCCAGGGGGATAGGGGATGCATCACCCCTGTGCTTGTGCCCTCAGTGTAGCACAGGGAAATGCAAAGCCTGGCTAATGGGGCAAGGGGCACTGGAGCCTGAAGGCTGGCACAGACCCAAAGGGTGGGAAGGTGCAAAACCTCCATTTCCCAGAACCAGTTCTGCACCCCAAGATACCCAGGGGCTGGGGGCGGCAGGAGCAGAGGCCTGGGCAACGAAGGGGAATCCGCACACGGCCTGCAGGAGATTCGGAGGTGAATGAGCAGATCAGCAACATCTGGCCGTCCTTCCCTCCAGCTGCGACAGGCAGAATTCCCCTCCAGCCTGCCCCCGCCCTGGGTGGGCTCCAGCCGCAGCTCACAACGATGCTTCAGGACAAGTCCTACTGAAGGCACTTCCCTGGGGACCGACTCCCCACATGAGCAGAAGCCCCTGGGCTGCGGCGGGTGATGTTGAAACGCTTCTGATCACGTGTCGGCCGAAGGCAAATTGCTGTTTATTTAATAAGTGTAATAATGACATACTGCATGCAGGCGTAGCCCATATAGCTCTCCCCATTAGCATTCGTGGCTATGGGAACTGCCCCTCCCTGAATCCTATTTCCTACCAAAGCTCTGTGGCTGAGATGTCATGCTCCTGCCCATCATACACAGCTTGAGAGGGGGCCTTGTCTTGCTGCAGCTTTACCCAGGTTGTCTACAGCCTGCCCTGCAGCACAAAACCCACCACCCTCTACCTGCCCCTTTGCTGCACGGGTGCAGAAGATGGATGCCTCCTTCTACCCTGTGTGTCTGCCCCTGGAAAGTTTGCCAATGATCCCAGAGAGCTGCAAGGCACAGCCAAGATCAGCTCCTGGGCCTTTGGGCCAGTACAGCGGAGTGGCTCTGTGCCAGCCCAACTGGACACAGCCCACAACACCATCAGCCGGCCATGAGGAGGGTTCAAGCAGGCTCAGCCCCCAGAAGTCACCGAGCTCTTTAAGGATCCATGGGGTCAGGTTGGAGAAGTCCCCTGGGTGGTCACGTCTGCACCCGTGAGTGTCTCCATTTGCGACTCCACTCTCACCCTAAGGGTTCAGCCTCTTAGAGCCAAGCCTGCAGGCAAACCCCAGCCCCAACCTGCCTTAGCTTGACAAGGCAGCAGTAGCCAGAGAAGCCAGCAAGAGAGCCCCTGTCATCCCATAAGGAGCCATCACTGGTGCTGTGACTTGCTGCACCCATTTGGGCAATGGGGACAATGCTGGAACTGGGACCCAGTGGCCGGAGCTGCGTACCGCCCCATGCATATTTCGATCCCGTGCAGTGTCCTTCCTCTCCCAGCACAACCCCCTCCAAGCTGCTAAGCCTCAGCAATGTGCTCTTAACCAGCAGTGCTGCTTTGCTGTGACAGCAGCTGCCCCACTAAATTGGCATGGAGCCCCTGCTAGGGGCCAGCATTCGGGGATGGGAGTGCTGTCCCCGTGCACAGGCCGTGGCCATGTGCAGGGGATGGTATGCTAAGCCCACTGGTGCTGGAGCGCATGAGAGTGCATGCAAAGCACGTGAACCTGGTGTGAAAGAGCTCTGCTTTATGCCTCGCTAGGGGCTCCCTTCATGCCGCACCGAGGGTCAGGTTCTTGGCTGCCCTGCCCCTCATCTTTTTATCAGAAAGGCTTTTTCTGTATCTCCCAACTCTGTCGGTGATCCAGAAAAGTTATTACCAAGCAAATGCTGCTTCCCACCTGTTCTCTGGACTACCACAGGCCCAGCACCGCTAGCCCCACTACTCCCCTGTGCACGGCCATTCACACTAATCGCTTCCACGCGGATTTGAGGCGCTGAGGTCAGTGCCTTGAGCAGTCCCAGAGAATCAGGCCCCAAAATATGTGCAGGTGCCCGTGAGCTGGCTTTGCACGCAGCCCAGCAACAGTGCACGGGAACTGTTGTGTGCAGCCTTCCGAGCGTTGCTTGAACAGGAGCTCATTGTCACACGACAAAAGTGCCATGCAGGGCAGGGGGGAACAGCCTGTCTGACGACCTGGCTGCACCATGAGAAAGGGGTCCAATGCAGCCAGCAGAGAGCCCTGCACCGAGCCTGAACTGTGCACTGTGGACCTCCCAACTCAGAGAGCAGCCGCGACACTCTCAGGAGGTGCTTCCCCAGCCCTGTATATACAGGCATGCATATCCCTGCCAGCTTGCACCTGTGCCCATAGGTAGCTCCATGTGCGACCCTACTCCTGTACGGGCTGCTCTCTCCATCCCCTCTGGTGTCCTACCAGCACCTGCACAGATGCAGGAGCAGGACCCAAGTCTCCCACTCGGAGGCAATTCCACGTCCCCTACCAACAGCACTTGCACCAGGCCGGGCGCCATGGAAAGCACCTACCTCCCTGCGCCGTCCATCCCTGTTTGCTGTGTAGGAGCAGCCTCTTCTGCATGTACATGGCACCTCCAGGGTCCAACCTTGCATGAGGCCTCCGCACACAACCCAACCATAGCTAATAATAGGCAGAAATCCTCATGAGCAGAAGTCCTCCGGAGCTGCAGAGACCTGCGCGGGTGGCGGCTGGTTCTGCTCTACGAGGTGGAAGCAGGGGGCCTGGAGGAAGCTCAGCTCCATAAAATTATTGGGGCTGGCCTCTCAACCCGAACTAGAGGAGAGCTACCGCTTTGCTACCACGTGCGTCTTCCACGGCCAAACGGAGGCACCTGGGCTCAGGACACCCCGACCGTCACCGCGTGGCTGACTAGGGAGGCACTCTGCCTTCTGCGTCCCCTCTCCATCCATCTAGGATCTCGGTCCCAGGGTGCACACGAGTCCGAGCCTCCCCAGAAGAAGGGCTGAGAGCTGGGCCCAAAATCCGGGGCCCTCTAACAAAGCAGCGAGTAAGGGTAGGTCTGCAGTTCTTGGCAGGGCCAAGAGCCGTCATCACGCCTCCCCAAGCCAAACTGCTTGTGTGTTTTATGGGACAGGGTCAGGGGGCACCAACAGCCGGCAATAAATAATCCCGCGGGCTTCCAAGAACTTGAGGAGACCACAGCCAAAAACAACATTATTAAAGGCAAAGAAGCCACCAAACGCTGCCTGGATGCTTGCTCCCAAGCCTGGGGCTTTGAGCCCTCACTCCCTTTCCAATCAGCCACGGGGCATTTACACCCTGTGAGCAGCACCTGCGCCCAAGGCCTGTGGCCCAGTGGAACCAGAGCCGGGAATGGGTCTCTCGCCCTAACCCGAGCTCTTTCCTTGCTGTGTTTTCTGCGCCGGCGTCAGGGCAGGTGTCAATCCGAATGGCTCCACTGAACCCCTCCATCTGCAATGATTTATACCCCAAGAGCGTGCATCCCCTTTGGGGGGGGGTCAAATGTAGCTGGGAGAGTTTGGTTTGATCTAGAAGAAAACTAACACCTGATCAGAGTGTTGATGCGTGATCCCATTAACCCTTGAGAACTACTGCTGCTATTTGGGATCCCTGGGCAGGCAGCCCAAATAATAATAATATACATGTCTGCACGCCCCCCCCGCCCCCACACCAGCTCTTATTCCAAAGCACTTAGATCCCAGTGATCTGTCTACCCCACAAAATGAAGATTTGCCTGTAGCCTACGCCAGCTGAATCTAGCTACTCTAGTTAACAATATCAGTAAGGACACAGCACCACAGGCCTTAGCACGTGCTAGCTAAATTTTTAGGGTCCCGAAAGCTTGCCCTCTGGTACACCCTAAAGCCACACGCTGCGGCGTCTTCACTGCTGCTGTCATGCAAGTGAGCTACACATAAGTACCACGTTACCAGCATGCCTTTGTCTGCAAGGATAGATGCTACGTGGTGTCTAGTTCCTGCCTCAGGTGCTTGTGCATGGGAGTGAATTGCACCAATTTGGCAGGTGTGAAAGCTCAGTCCATGCTTCAGTGGGAGTGGGTGCATATCCCCATGAGCAAGGCCATGGGGAGAAGACGGAGCAGACGACAACAGAGATGCAAAAAGGGTGCAAACTGCCCCCGTACCATCTCTCTGTTTCCTGGGGTTGGGAAGAGCCCACGAGGGTAAAAAACATCTCATGGGGTTTGAGCCGAGAGTCACGGTTTCTCGGTTTTTCTCTGCATCTTATGGACGAGAAATTTTCTTGAAAAGAAAATCTGTAAGACTTTCACATAACGACAGGATTCGGGGAGCTGCTGCTTTAGGGCAAGTCGAGCCAAGAGTCACGAGAGCGCTGTCAGAGCGGGTCCCGGTGCTGCCCCCATACTGAGCTGGCTTGAAAGAAAAGCTGCAACGGTTAAATAATAATTAAAAAAAAACCTGTTTGTGTTTCCCTGTCCAGGAGCTACCCCATCACTGGCTGAAGCAGTGCCAAAAAGGGGTCCTTTCCACTGCTTGCTCAGCCACTGACAAAGCTGATGTGCATTATCTTACCTCTGTCTGATACGACCCAGCCGGGATGGGCTCTGAGCTACAGGTTGTAGAAACAAAGCAGGGTCCCTGCCCAGCTCTGCTTGCAATCTAGGGGCACGTGCTCAGGACCTCAGCGCCGATAACAGAAGCCATTTCCCCAGGACAGCTTCTCTCTCAAGGTGCCAAATTTCAGGCCACCTCTGGTGCCTATCTACAGAGGGCTTCCTCCTCCGTCCCTCTGCACAGAGAGCTCCGTTCTCCTCCCAGGCAGTCTTGCAGAGCAGCAAGGCCTGACCCAGCACAACACCCTTCCTATCAGAAGGAGCAGCTGATTAACGGCAGCAGCACTCGAGGGATTAAGTTTATTTAGATGAACGAGCCCAGTCCAGCATTACTGGGAAGGGAGGAGGAATCCATGCCCTGCTCCCCGCCAGCACCCTCCCTTTGGTGCGGCTTGGAGACATCAGAACAGCGCAGCGTGCCACTGGCCCATGGTGGGCGCGGGGGGCAACAGCAAGAGGATGCTTGCAAGCAGAGGGATTTTGCACATGTGCTTTGTTTTAGCCTCGTCATGAAAGAGCCTGCAGTGCTTGGGAGGGTTCGGCAGTTGCGAGTCATGCTACAGTAGCTTCAAAGCCCTGCGTTGGCCAAGCTGCTATCAACAGTTCTGCAACAGTCGGGCCCTACGGAGATCTGCTTTCTTTCAGCCACCTTATCTCTGCCCTTCTGCAAACTGTCACCCTACGCTCCATTAGACTAGAAGACTAAGGGACCCAGTGGGCAGCCCGGCACATTTATTACCTAAATTAATCTCCGTCGCGGTAGTACTTGGAAGTCAGAACTAAGACAAGGGGTCCCAGCTGGGCTGGGGCTGCACGTCCCCGGGGCACCCGAAAAGCTGCGAGCAAGATCCAGCAGGACTGAGCTGTGTCTGCCCAGAGCCTTAAATGAGATCAAGGGGCTAGTGTAATGTAGAGAGACATCACGGCATGCCTCTTGTGGTCCCCACGGGCTAGAAATAAAGGGGGCGCAATGCACTGCCAGGCGCAACTACCCAAGCTAGTTAGCTCAGGCCCTAGAAGCAGGATAATTACAGCAGCCCAGGGCTCTTCCCAGGCTAATACACCCTGCTTGCGCAGGGGCTCCCTCCCCAGTTTGCTTCTCAGTAGGGCTCACTAGCCTCTCCAGGGCAGGCGGTGGGGAAACAGGCAAGGCATTGAGATGCAGCGTCCTTCTCTTGGATGCTGTGCTCATTACTAGCCATGTGATGCTGAGATGACACCGGTGGGGATGCACATCGTAGAGCAATCCCATGACAGATCCCGAAGCCCTTCTGCAGCGGATGTGGAGAAGGTGCCGGGACCTTCTGAGACCATGTCCTAGGAGGCTGCCCAGACACAGGCGTGACTACACCAAGTTAGCAAAGTCGGCCTTCACGTCTTCCAGGTCCTTGCCCCCAGGTCAAGCCAAGGCTATAGCTCTCCCGAAAGTCCCTGCAAATCTGGAGTACACTGACCCCCAACTCCTGGACACAGGAGTCCTCTTCTCCCTTCACGTACTGGAGACCACTGATGTTAGAAACTGGGTGGGTTTGGGAGTTCGACTTGGCAGTTAAAGGGGATGCACTTGGCATTGTTTCTTTACCTTGAGGTAGCATCTAGGAGCCCCAGTGACCAGTCAGGACCCCTCCCTTCAATAAGCTTACAGGATTCGGGAGCTCTGGACAGCCTGGAGCAAGGATGCTGTGACCCATGCACTCCCTGGCCGTGCTGCTTGCACATAATCCCCTACAGCAGCGCATGAGTCTCGGGGGGACGGAGCCAACAGCTCCGTGGAACGACGCCGATTGACATCCCGGGAGCACAGTGCCCCGAGACTCAAGCGCACGTGTTGGCTTCTCCGTCCCTCTAACATTTCCATTCTCCCCACGGAGACGCTGCACGCGAATTATTGCATCTGTCAAGCACCCCCGTTCCTATAAAGCCATCAGATCAGTGCCTGCCCTGCAAGGGAACGTGGAGGGTGTAATTCTGCCGGCATTCCTAATGGCCAACACAAAGTCACCCCAAGACTTGCCATGTGCTGTGATAATCTGTTGTGCTTATACCTCGCGGGCGCGGGCACCAGCCCACAGACCAGAGAACTCAACAGCACTTGGTGCACGTTGGCCAGGGTAAGGATGGAGCTGGCACCTCGGGTTCGGGCTGCGGCAGGTGGCAGAGTCCTTTACAACTGCAAAAGCAACGAGAGGCTGGTTCTCTTTTCAGTGCAGCTCTCCAGCTGCTGCCCGTCCCATCAGGCCCAGGGCCTCAGGGGTCTGTGCACCTACCTCCCATCAAGACCAGCAGGAGGTAGGTGCCTGCATACCTCTGTGTCTATGGCCGGTTGCTCTGTGTGCTCAAGCCTACAGCAGGTCTTACCTTGGTCCCTCATGTCCTGATAAGCCACGAATCTGGGGGACTTCACATGCTTTCTGCAACCTCGGGGTGTAAGTGCTTTGCCCAAGGTCACACGCAGCATCAGTGTCAGAACTGGGAAGAGAAACCTCATCTCCTAAATCCTCAGTTTCAACCTGCACTTAATCTCACTACCACTCTTCAGCAATAATCTGATTCCCCCATTGCGATAAACCAGATCCTCAGTGCATAGAGGGAAGCGGTGAGAGGATTTAGACTGACCGTAGACGCAAGCCACACGTATGGGCAAGGAACTTGCTGAGACGATAGGTATTTAAAGACTTCCAAGACCGGTTGCTTTTAAAGCTCCAAGCAGACCCTTTCACAATGCTGGGAATCCCCTTGCCTTTATGCACGGGTGAACCGACCTGAGAACCGGCCCCGAGCTCCGGAGGCTCTGATGACAATTCGGAGGCTGCTTAACGCTGGCTAATAAACCTGAGAAGGTGGCAGGGCTGTAAAGGCAGGCGAAGCCCAGATGCAGGTCCTTCCGTTTCTTAAAATAATATTTAGACAGAACGCGTTTTCCCCCTAACGTGAACAAACCACACCAGGGCCAGCTCTTACTGTGTTTGTATTTCTGCGCAGCGGGACTGCCTCCAACTATGAAGCAAACTCCTCTGCCTAGGCAGAAATGACTTCTTGACACCAAAAAAAGCAGCGCGCTCAGGGCTTTCCTCCAGCAGCACTGGGAGAGGCATGTGCATGGAGGGGGGAAGGGGACGGAGACCTAGAGCTCTCTCCTGCTGAGGTTATCAGGCCTGGACCTTCACTGGAAGAGCTACCCCAGTCTGACCACGGGTCCAAAACAAACTTGCTGCACTGGAAGTGAGGACACAAGGAGCAGGGCGGTGGAAAAAAGAGGTTCGTTGGCTTCCGTGGTTGCAGAAGCCAGCCAGCAAGTGGGAGACTTGAGAGGAGCTCGTTTCCCAAGCATTGACTACTGCACAGCCCTCGATTTCAGGCCGGCTCGAGAAAGGGAGTAGGGCCCAACGGGTGTCCCGCGTGCCCCGGGCGTCATTCTGCTCCCAGCGGGGAAGCAGCAGGTGTCACCAAGGGGCAGGCGGGAATCCTGACCCCCAACGGCAGCCCTGCGAAGCCATCGCAACTCCTTTCCCGGACGGCGGGCAGGGCAGGGCAGGGCAGGGCAGGGCAGGGCGCTCCTCAGAACGAGGGGCAAGCAAAGCCGGCGACTCCTGCCTCCGCACAAGAGGGGCTGAGTCCCCTGGCGCCCCAGACCCTTCCCGGAGCCGGGTCTCAGCGGAGCAAACTGCCCCCAGCGGCACCCAAAACCCCCCGGGCGCTGCAGGGACCGGCGCAGAAGAGCCGCCGGAGCCCCCCAGCCGGCGCCGGGGAAATCAAAGCCGGCTCCAGCCGCCAGCCCGGGAGCACGAGGGGCCGGAAGGCGAGTGGTGCGCCTC
>NW_017729018.1:8179915-8180487 GCF_001723915.1 Gavialis gangeticus | reverse complement strand
CCCCGGCCCCGGCTCCAGGTGCCCGCGCGCCGGGCAGGGGGCGGCTGCTTGGCAGGCAGGGCAGCAAGTTCCCGGGGCTGCGGAGATGCGGGGGAGGAGCCGGGGGAGGAGAGTGGGGCACGAGCTCCTCCCTGCGCCGGATCGGCTCGGGCATCTCCCGCGGAGCCGCCCCGCCCGGGGGCGCCTTCCCCGCGCCGGCAAGGATGCACCTGGCCCACCGGGCACAGCCCAGCTCCGAGGGGGCCACGCGGGCTTGCGCACGGCCACGGTTTGGGCTCCGCAGCTCCCAGAGGATGCGGGGAGGCTTGAGAGGGCGCAGGAAAGCAGGCCCGGGGGCGAGCTGGTGGCCGCCTGTAAGTTTACCGGGGTGACCACCAGGATCTGGGGGAGCGTTTGTTCACCAGAGCGCCCCAAGGGATGAAAAAGTCGAACGGTCGTAAACTCCCGCAAGGCTGGACGTAAGGGAGAATTTCTCTACTGTCTGGAACAGCCTGCCGTCGGAGGTGGCTCCAGCACCTTCGCTGAACGCCTCCAAGAGAAATTTGGATGCCTATCTTGCTGGGATCCTGCGG
>NW_017729018.1:8167179-8174915 GCF_001723915.1 Gavialis gangeticus | reverse complement strand
GGAGAATTTCTCTACTGTCTGGAACAGCCTGCCGTCGGAGGTGGCTCCAGCACCTTCGCTGAACGCCTCCAAGAGAAATTTGGATGCCTATCTTGCTGGGATCCTGCGGCCCCAGCTGACTTCCTGCCCCTGGGGCGGGGGGCTGGACTCGATGATCCTCCGAGGTCCCTTCCAGCCCGAATGTCGATGATGGAGCGCCTCACACCCCCACAGATTTCATCTGGGGGCAAACAACCCTCAGCGCGCGCACAGGCTCGGTGGCGACAGCTTGACTTGCACCAGAAGGGACCTAGGGGTAATGACTGACCATCACGTGACTACCAGCAGTCAGCGCGAGGCGGTGGCCAGCGGGGCAAACGTCCCGCTGGCGCGCATCGTCCCATCTCCCGTCTCGTGTAAAGCTAAGGAAGCGGGACTCCCGCTGCGCTCAGCGCTGGCGAGACCGCAGCGGGAGTCCTGCGTCCGGTTCTGGGCGCTGCGCTTCAATAAGGACGTGGAGAAACTTGAGCGGGGTCACCCGTGTGATCGGGGACTTGCGAGGCAAGCCATGTGCGGAAAGGCTGAGGGACCCGGGGCTCTTTAGCCTAAAGCAGAGAAGGCTGAGAGGGGACTTGGTAGTGGCTTAGGAGTGCATGAGGAGCTCGGCGAACAGCCCCTTGCTGGCTGAAACAGCATGGGCAAGACTAATCTTTCACTCCTCTCATCCATAGGGGCATGAGGCTGGAAGGAGCCTAAGAACATAGTCCCTCAAAGAGACTTCGGAGGCCGGAGTCCAGGTCCCTGCATTTGTAGGCAACCGTCTACTCTGGTCCTTCGTACATGCACGGCCACAGAGCACCTCGTGCCAAATCCTACGATGTGCCACAGTCGAGGGCACTACCAAGCTGTTGGCCATGGCAGCGGCAGGGAGAATTTGGCTCAGATGCATGCTGATGACCTGAAAGAGGACTATGTCCCGTGTTCCCAAGGGAGGAGGGATGGGAGGACCCGATTGTACGGGCCAGTCTGACACGGGGGGAAATGCCGTCCTGCCCGAGAAGTGACAACCTGCAATCCTGAGCGAGCCCTGGCAGATGGACACCAGAGAGATTCCTTAGTATCAAGATCCCTGATTTACAGGTGGGACAGTGACTGTGCCAGCAGTAGGATCCAAGTTTCTGTTCAGCAAACCATGCATCCATCTCAAACGAGGAGGAGACCGGGGAACAAAATGCTTATCTTTGGATGCTGATCTTGCTGGGATCCTATGACCCCAGCTGACTTCCTGCCCTTCGGGCGGGGGGCTGGACTCGATGATCTTCCGAGGTCCCTTCCAGCCCGAACGTCTATGAAACCTGTGAAGAAGGGGGTTCAGGGGAGGGCAGTGAGGATTAGTAAAGGCCTGGGAAGTGGGGGGTTAGCTACCTCGAATGGCAGGTAAAGGTTGGGCGCTGTGCATACGGCCTGATCTAGAGAAGGTCAATCGGGAATGTCTGTTCTCTCTGCCGCACAGCGCAAGCGCCGGCGGGACGGCCAAGGAAGGAGGGAACAACCAGAGCCGATGAAAGCAAACCCTTTTTCGCACGATGTGTGATTAAACCAGGGAAGGCCTTGCCACAGGAAGCGGCTGAGGCCAAGAGCCCAAGATTTATGTGGATAAAGAACATCCAGTGTCGTTATAGCGAACAATGAGGTTTTGGAAAGGATATTAAACCTCAGGCTTCAGGGCTTAAGCTGAACTCGGGGCTGGTCCGCCTGGGGATTCTCAGGGAGCGGAAGGTGAATTAGCTGGAAGTGCTAAGCCTGGAGCGCGCACATGCCCAGCCCCGCATGGAGTCTCCCGTTCAGGGGCAACGTGACCTTGAGTCGCTGCAGCCCAGCGCCTCTCAGACCCCGGCTCCTGAGCCATAAGCGGCTCTTCAACCTATTGCCGGCAGCTCTGCACAGAAAGCGTCAGGCTGGGTTTTGCTCTGGGCAATTATACATGAGCCAGCATGTGCACGACCTCCGGCCAGCCCGTGCAAGTGTCAAGTGCTGTGCTCCAGGGACCTGGAGGGCGTTTGGCTGCAGGTCCCCCTGGCCTGGCCATGTTGTTCTGGTGCTTTGGTCATCGCTGATTCACGTGGCCCGTTGGGACTGAGTGTCACCGATGTAGCATAATCCTCCTAACTACTGGGGGTGGGGATGGGGCAGATTATCCCCCATCTGCCTCCTGCCAGGCTCTTATACCTTTCCCTGAAGCATCTGGTGCTGACAGCCTCCAAAAGGAGGCTGGGCTAATTAGCCCTGGGGCCCAATTCTGGCTGGTGAGTCCAGTTGAGGCAGCAGGGGCTGCCCAAGTCGCTCGTGTGTGCAAGTGCGTGCAGACCTGAGGTCCTGGTCTGTGCCCTCGTTACTCTGCTTGCACCAGGTGTGGGGTGAGAGAGAAGAATTTGAAGTGTAACAGGGGGTTTTAAGACCGCCCAATGGCAGAAATGGCTGCAACGTGGAACGCAGCCTCCGTTTAGAGGCATGGATTTGGCTTAAGCTGGAGGAGCGGGGCTAGGCAGCTTACTGTGCCCAGGGGATGGATATAAAATGTGGAGGAAGCCGGCAGTGAACGTGTGCGTGCTTGAGAGACGCACACAGTTGGAGGAAGTCTGGAGGCTGGCGCGGTAATGCCTCCCTGGGGCGCAGGCTCCTGGCAGCCCTCGTACCAGAGCTGTGCATGGGAGGTACTCACCGCTGCAGGCTAGCACCCGAGCAGGAGCTGCCTTCAGCTCCCAGGCCTCCCACAGCTTCAGTTTGCATTGAGCAGCAGCCCAGGTGTGCGTGGCTGAGGCTCTTGCAGGTTGTGGGAGAGAAGTGCGTGGGGACTGGGCTCTGCACAGACTCTCGCACCTGACTTCCAGCCCCACTTGCTCCCCGTTGTTTCTGACTCCTTCTTGCAGTGCCCTCTAGTGTCACGCAGGCTCCGCGTCGGCTCGCCCCTCGGGCGGCATTCATCCCAGCTCTGAGCATGAATTGCAGTCGCTGATACTGAGATAACCCTGTGGGTTGCAGCCTTCCTCCACTTCCCCTGTGCTCCAGGACGGCTGTCATTGCTCCTGGCCTATACTTGCCATCCAGACCTGCCTCTGCTCCTCTGGCAGGAGAGAGGGGACAGAGACAAGCAGCTGCTGTGCCCAGCTTCTACAACGCCTCCAGCCAGAGGGAGACAGGCCAGGCCCACATGGGGCATTTCCACAGGGACAGCAGTGCCAGCTTTAGGGGAGCGTCTTGCTGGGGTCGTCTGACCCCAGCAGTTTTTCCTGCCCAGGTGCAGGGGGGGCTGGACCCGATGATCTGTAAGGTCCCTTCCGGCCCCTAACATCTATGAAACTGTGATGTCTCTTCTTTTAAGCGACATTTCTATACCACCAGATCGGTCAAACATGACCAGCAAAGATGCTTTGGGACAGGGTGGTTTGCTTCTGGGTGCAGATATAAGCTACACAGGCCAAATTTTGCCAGGACAAGCCATGCTAGCCAAGAGAGCTGGCTGGTACAGTGCTCCCCAAGAAGCCGTGGTAGCATCAATGAGAGCAACTTGCCCGCTTTGCCCCAGGAGGTCCTATATTCCTGGAGCCAAGGTCCTGGCAGCTGAGATGGAGGTGGTGGGGTGGGAAGCCTTCTCTCCTTTGTGCTGATACACAGTCTAGCCCTTCATATCAGACACAGTGGAAATGCTCACACAGGCTGCTCATGGGATACCACCTGCTAGCGGGGAGTCCCCAGCAGCATCACCACTGGACTGGCTGAAGACGCCAACCTGTGACCCACAGCAACCCTCCAGTCCAGTGTAGCGTGTGACCCAGAAGGGTTGGATCTCCTTCAACATGACTTTTCTAATTTGCAAGGGAAGAAATGCAGGGCTGAGGTGAGAGTGGGGGCAGCAGGCACTATACGGCTGGCTCTGACTCTATTCTTTCCTGGCAGTTGAAGCCAAATGCTAACTAGGATGCCAAAATTATTAAGCATCAAGAAAACCCCTTCCTGCAGAAGTAGGATCCAAGCCTCTCAGAATCATCAACAGATTTATGCTCACCACCGCCCCAGCGCTGGGAAAGCACTTCTCTCCCATCTACACGCGTGAGATGAGATGGGCTAAGTGACTTGCCCAAGGGCACACACATAGTCTGTGGTGGAGCAGAAACTTGGACCCAGACTTTCCGAGTCCGAGCCTGCAGCCCTAATCAAAATGACAGACTGTGTCCAGTATGTGAAAACCCCTGACCAAGGCTGGATGCTTTTCTGGATGATCCAAAAGGTGATTGGGAAAAGGTCCACGTCTCGTATTATGCAGAATGGCCTTAAAATATACGAGGTTTTTTAACCGAGTTAGCCAAGGACACTGTCTGACATTACCAGCACTTTTGGGTCCTGCATGAGCATGGGCACAGCCCATAGCCTCAGCTTGGGGTACAACACTAACAGCAGGTTCTCCTCCCAGTTAAAACGGGGCAAAAACCTAGGCAGAGCTCGTCAAAAAAAAATAGTGCTTCAGGTCAGCTGAAGCACTAAGTCAGTTTGGCAGATTGCTTCCATCAAATTCAAACAAGTTTCCAAACTGGAATATTTCATCATAATCATGTCATTTTCCCAACTGCGTCATTAAGAAGTTAAATTAAACCTACATTCCCCATGCGCATACCCAGGGTGTAGCGGCTTGGGTTGAGCCAAATGTTTTGATCAACCCAGAACATTTTTTTTTTTTTACAACTTTTTTGCTGAAAAAAAAATTAAAAATATTAGAAACTGGTTTGGGGATCAGCCCAAACAGAAAGGGACTTTTTGGGGAAGCTGGGGAAAAAAAAGAAATAAGTAACATACTCAGCTATAGTCATGGTACCCCTTTCTCCCTCCGAATGGTATTGTAAGAGTAGCTTGGGTCAAGCCAAGACAAATAATTCTAAGTGCCGGGGTGACAAATGTAATCACAAGAGATTCCCCTCATCCTCCACACCACAAAAGCAACGATGCTCTAATATGGCAACGGGACGCTGCTGGGAGAAGTTATTTTTAATAATAAATAAATCCAGGTCAGCTATATAAAGACTGATGTCAAGGAATTTAAATCCTACTAGAAGAAACATCTTTTAATTGAAGTCAAATCAGGGATCCAGGAACCTTAAAAGCTTATGGCCCCTTGACTTAGAGCAGGTCAAAGGGCCTGGGCTGTTTTGGTTGCATCTGCTAAGTGGTGGCTAGTTTCCAGATGGGACTTAACCCATTGCTGGGGTTCCCATAATGAAGAATCAGCTGTAACGTGTGTGTGTACAGCTTGCTGCTCAAACCAGGAGCTTAGCAGCCTCAAGACAGTACTGCTACTGGGCAAGCAAGGTCCCCTCCTGAGCCTCAAAGGAAGAGGTGAATGCTTTTGACCAGTGGTTGCTAAATACAGTTAACTCTAGGCTAACTGAATTTTTCCAGCTACTTGAGTTGCTCTAATAAAAGATATCGCATTTACCCAAAGACCCTCGTCTGCCTTAACTCTAGGTACGCTTATGGGGGCCTCATTCCAGTGTCTAAGCACTGCAGAGGCGGTTTCATGGGGAGTTTTCTGCGTGCCCATGTCCCCCGGCCTGGTGGAGCTGGCGGTGGGGTCCGTGCCCCGCAGCGCTCCCTGCTCCACCATCCGAGTCGGCTGGGGGACATGCAGCCGGGTCCACTGGGTGCTTTTGTACGGCCCGCTGGCGTCAGCTCTACATGCTCATCCACTGCACGCCCTCGCGTCCTGCCCGGACACCAAGTGGAGGGACACCCTCGGCAAGGGGAGGCCGATGGACCCCCGTGGCAGAGTCTGTACTCCACCTTGATCCCCCGCGCTGCTGGGGACCTAGGCTGGCAGCTTCTCCACGGAGTCATCGTGACGGGTGTGTACCTGGCGCACTTTAAGATGGCCCCCGACACGTGCCATTTCATCAGCAGAGGGAGACCCTGGCGCACCTGGTCCTGGAGTGCGCCAGCTGCAGCCCCTGCACCTCCTCCTCCAAAACCTCCTGCTGGGCCCACGCCTGTGGTTGTCAAATAGGGCCACGGGGAGTTTGTCAGAGCTGACTCCAGTTCTCTCGATTCCCAGCCCAGCAGGCAGAGCTGTTTTGTGCTGTTGCCTCATTTGAGCTTTGAAGTCTCTTGGGGCAATAACAATCAATTGAATCATTTTGTGGTGCAGCACCCAGGAAGTGGCCCCGCAGCACAAGTGAGCCCTTACCGGCTACAGCAGCCACAGTCCAGATCAAGAGAGTTGTGGGAGGATCCATCTTCCCAAGACCGACTGGCACAAAGACAGTCGCTCTGCCCACAGGCTAACCCACCCTCTAGGAAGCAGATGGCTTGGACTTGGACTGAACTGAAGAAAGTGAGAAACACGTGAGAAGCTTGGAGTAGGGGGCCGGACTAGATGACCTCCGAGGTCCCGTCCAACCCTCATTTTCTAGGATTCAATACAAGCAAGCATGCTTTCTAGCTAAGAAAGAGTCGCCCAGATGGATCAGGAAGAGCAGAACATCACAGGGGGAGTCAAAGAGTGTCAGTCCTTGAAAAAGAGGGAGAGAAGAGCACAGATTTTGCTGTGGGCTGCACCCAAAGGTGGGAACCCTCTTCCTCCTTCCAGTCACTTGCATCTCAGGCAAGACCGGGGTTTCCTAGAGAACCGGCCCCAAACTTGCAGAATTCTCCCCAGACTCAGTACCTCCGTCCCAAGCTTTGGCCTACTCTTGTCCTGGAGTGGCTTTACTTTCTTCAGCAGACACCAGCACAGCCACATGCACCCTGGAAGGCACTGGGTCTCATTTATATAAGCTGCAGGCTGCTCCCACTCCCAGCAGCTTCTGCAAGGCATGGCTCATTGAAGCCAGCTGCTTGGGCTCCCTTCTCCCAGCCAGACACTTCCCGCTTCTCCTTGGCAGCTTTGTCATTGATTCTTCTTCTTAATCCAGAAATGAAACTGTTAATGGCAACTTTACTCTAATCCCCTTAAGCTCCAGCATCAAGAGCCAAGGTATATAGTTGAAGGCAGCTCAGATTTCCCCACCGATTGTTTGAGGCTTTCTGCAGGTTCAAGAATGCCTTTTGGCAGCCATTTTTATGCCTGGTTGAAATGCTTTGATTGCAATTATCTCCATTTCTTTTGCTGCTGTAATTTTTGCAAAAAACGTATTTCCAATTCTTCTCTGTTTCAAAGCATTAATTCAGTGTTTCTTGCTGGTGTGGTTCAGTGGTAGAGTCCTTATCTGCCATACAGGTGACCCAGGTTTAATTCCCAGATGTGCATAAAACTACAACCATCGAGGCACTGAACATCTGGACTCTGTCTGGCCTTTGGCTACTGTCTTAATGGTTTAAGGGAGGGTTGGAAGATCTGGGCAGCCTCCATTCCTCCATACTCCTGCCTGCCTAGGTGTAGGTGTTGAAGGTCCTGGTGATCTCTTATGTATGCACCACGATCCAAAAGGATCAACAGTTGCCTGCTACTGCTGATCCAGTGTTTGGTTTGCCTCCGTGTAGTACCTGATTGGGCATGATGCATGCCCTTATCTGGACACCTCGACTGGAGGAGTGTTTCTAAAATTATGCTGCACCATTGTTCTAGCTGCGTTGAACTCCCAGTGGCTTGGAAAATTTTGGCCTTTTGGAAACCAAGAAAAATATTATAGAAATCCCCAATAAAATAGAATAGTTCCATTTTGAAAATTTCAAAAGAGAAATAGTATTCATACTGCACATATCGGGGGGGG
>NW_017729018.1:8165530-8167037 GCF_001723915.1 Gavialis gangeticus | reverse complement strand
GGGGGGGGGGGGACAAGGGGAGAAGAAAAGGAAACCAAAGAGAAGCAAAAGGAAAAATGCCGACCAGCAAAACCTATTTGCATGTTGAGCGTTATCTTTGCAACCACAGGGACTAGAGAAAGACTGTTGTTTCCTGGGCTGAGCTATAATTCAGCTTTCTCAGGTCATCCCCATTTGGTTAGACCCTGCTGCCTGGCTAAAAGGGGCTGCTGGCTTGCTTGATTTTCATGCTTTATGCACTGCCAGATGCGGAGTTCAGCTATATTCAGATACTTGCAGTTCACACTGAAACAGCTATCAGAGCCTCCTGCCTTCACAGCAACCTCCACAGTTCTGTTTTATTAAAGGGGAGAAAACAGTCTGTTTAAAATTTGGGTGAAATTACTGCAAAATTACCAGCTGCCCCCACCTGACCTACGAAACCATTTGGGTCCTGTAAAAGCACACAGGGACATGTCCTTCCCCCCGGAGCTCTCAATCTAGGTAGGCGAGACTGACAAAGCAAGGTCACCCAGCAGGTCAATGGCAGAGCAGGATATAGACCCCAGATGTTGAGGTCTTAGTCTGATGAACCATGTCCTAAGCCTGTACTTCTAGTATCAAGACCATAATATGTCCTCCTTCTCCCTGTCTGCTATATTGAATGCACAGAGTTGGGATAGGATTCTTACACATGGGGCTTTATCACCAGAACAAATTCATCTCCTTGATTTCATAACTCCGTGTTCTCATGGACAGCAGTGAAAGCACAGCAGGGTCGACCACAGGGAAGAGCATGGAGCTTTCAACTAGTGCTGGTATGAGCACCCTGGAGCCTCATACCACGGAGAAGTCTCCAAGTTTGGCCATTCCCGGGTCTTGTTTGTTGGCAATGCACCCGCAGCATTGATAACTAGGATGGATTAGTGTGCACCATTACTGGGGGGGTCTCACAGCTCTAAACATATCCCCTTTTCTGAGCTCTTCCAAAATGCATTGTAACCAGGGGCTAAATATGCCTGTGATAGGCCCCAACTCAACAAAGTGCTCCTCACGTTCCCCAGTGCAAGCACGCAGTTTCCGAGTTCCTTATAATTATAAACCTACATCGTTCATCTGTGCATGCGTGCCTGTGCAATACTGCATGTGTGTATGCACATGTGTGTCGCTACATATTGCTGCCACCTTGTTGCATTAGGCTAGGATGCATTTTGTGTTCACAGATTCCTGCCATGGAGCTTTTTGGTTGGAGTTTCCTGGGGAGAGATCTCTGCCTATGGGGCCAGGGGAAGTGCATTCGCTGCCTGTATGACACATGGCATTATAGGAGAGCAGCAGGGTGAGAGGCTGTAGATATGGGCCGGAAGCTTTAAACCATGGGCCTGATTCTGCTCCTGGTGCCTGGTATCCATTGAGAGAGGCTCCAGGGCTACCTGCGTTAGAAGAGGAACACAAGAGAGAGGAAAATCAGCCCAGATGCATCACCTCCTGCAGCTGCAACTGCTGTTTCATGCCGTGATTATGAACG
>NW_017729018.1:8144332-8160530 GCF_001723915.1 Gavialis gangeticus | reverse complement strand
ATGGGCCTGATTCTGCTCCTGGTGCCTGGTATCCATTGAGAGAGGCTCCAGGGCTACCTGCGTTAGAAGAGGAACACAAGAGAGAGGAAAATCAGCCCAGATGCATCACCTCCTGCAGCTGCAACCGCTGTTTCATGCCGTGATTATGAACGAGAATCAAGGAAAGTGGCACCTCCTTGTAGAGAGAGATCTGAGAGGAAAGTCAAATAGAGAGAGGGACGTACTTCAATGGGGTGGAAGCCTGGAGCTGCTTAGCAGGAAGACTTGCACTACTCTCTTGCTGCTGGATTATTATTTAGCATCTGAACGGTCAGTAGTATCTGGCAGCCCCAATCTGGTACCGGGACCCTGCTGCGCACGGCGCTGTGCGCACATAGAACAAAAAGACCGCCTCTCCCTCAAAGCACCTCAATCTGCCCAGCAACAACCGAGCCGCAGCATTCGCCTCCCTTTGCGTGGCCCAGCAGACTACTGCAGACCTTCCTGAATGGGGATTTGCTGGAGAAACACCTTCCTCTGCTTGCTGCTGCTTTTCAGGGTGCTCACCTTGCTGCTCTCCCATCAGGCAGGCGTCTCCAATAAAACACCCTTGTTAACGCAGCAGCAGCAATATCCGGCAACTTGATTTACCAGGGTTTCCGTGGCCCAGCGAAAGCCTTTCCGTTCCCAGAGCAGTAAATTCAAGGGGGGAGCTGCCCAGGTTTGCTGGCTATTCAATAATATATCACTGATCCCACCGATTGCCCTTCACGTGAGGATTTCAAAGCAGAGGCTGAGGATGCTTTAGAGCCAAGTATCCCTTGGTCTCGATTCCAACTGCTGGGTTTTCCCCCTTTGATTTACGCCACTGGAGTTTTCCAGCCTATCCAGCTTGTGCCAGCATCCCTGGCTAGAGGGAAATGAGCTCCAGATGTACCCAGTGCACCTGGATCTCAAATTTCCTGACTAAGGAGGAAAGCCTCTGATGTAAGAGCAAGGCAGTGGCCTGAGTTACAGAAGCCCTGAGTTCTGTTCCCATCATATGGCCGGGATGGCCCACTACATTGTCCATCTCCCATTCCCTACCCACACAGGAGATAACCCCAGAAGAGCATCTAGGTAGTGATCAGCAAAGAACAGTCCAGCTGACACTGGGGACTTGGGGCTTGCTACTGTCCAAGTTGTGGTGCTCTTCACAAAGCTGGTCCCTGGCTCCTTGCCCCACTCATACCCCTCCTGCAATGAGGACATGAGGATTTCCTTCTTTCCCCAAGGACTCCCATTATGGGGTGGCAGGGATTTCTGACCAACCTGAACCAGGAATCTTGTCACTGGATTCACTCCTATTGACTCGCACGACAGGACTCACAGCCATGCCCAAGAGCCCCATCGTAGTCCCAGGAGCTGCGGCAGGGAGCAGTCCTTTGCTTTGATGCCCATGCAGGTGGTTCAGGCCTCCTGAATGCAACCGCAGGTGGGAAGGGATGCTGAGAGTCTGCAGGGAGCCTGAGCCAGCAGCTTGCAGAGGTATGAGCTGCCCATCCCATTGCACTGTGAACACGACTGTTTGGATGCTGGCATTGTTAACTATTTTACTGTGTTTAGGCAGAAGCATCCATCTCACATGCCGCTGAGTGCTAAGATTGCATCTCCCGATCCACCCCAGTCTCTGGCTTCTACACTTAAAACTTTTGTGATGCAATCATGTATCGTCCATGCCCAAATCTAAGGCCTATTCAAAACTGAAAAAGTGAGGACCAGAGAGAAATAGATTTCATATCTAAATGAATAGCCCACAGGCCTGAGCCGAGTGCATTTTGATTCTTTTATATACCACATGGATTCAAAGCCTGCCTAAGGCTCTATTATTTGCATGATATTATTAGTAGTATTTGTATGATCTGATATTCTATTTATTATTATTTGTATTATAGCCTATGATTTGTATTATAGCTGCACGGTGTGAGATTGAGGTCTCTCCGCGCTAGGTGCTATAGATACACAGGAACAAGTGCACCCTGTCCCAAAGCATTCGCAATCTATAGACAAGGGAAGGCAATAGAGGTGAAGAGACTTGCTCTAGGTCTCATGCAGCGGGTCACTGGCAGAGCTAGGATAGGAACTAGGCCTTAAAGCATTGGTGAATGCAAGCTTCAGCTCACACCAGTAAAGCACCAGCAACACTGGGGCAACATCACCCTGAATGGTGAAGCCCAGCATCTAAAGTAAGTACCTTAGGAGGCAGGCTAATATGGCCATACTGCTTTTATTCCCTGCTCACGTCTTCAGAGGTAGCTCCGTTTCCCCTGCACGCTGCTACTTTATGCCTTGCAGACATGCCCTTCTTTTGTCCCACACAAGGTTCAGGCAATGGAGAACCTGGCTCCGTGAGAGGACTGTGTTTTCCTCCAAGAGCAAAGCCTCGATGGGACCCATGCCTACAATGTGAATCGAGGTGTTGGCAGACGTTGCTCCATCTAATAGGAGTTCTGGGAGAGGAATGGTCTGGGGGAGGGATGGGCTCTGAGGCTCAAAGGAGAGGGGATAGCCGACTTAAGGGACCATTTTCTCCATTGGTCCCAGTGTTTGTTTTTGCAAATATTAATACGCCGGGATTGTTTTTGTTAGCACACGTCGAGTCCATGCCGTCTATGCTGGGAGGCCTGGGATCCTGCTGACCCCCTATCGCTGGGAGAGCAGTGGGATGCATTAGCACCACCAAGCATTAGAGCTTCTTCACGGTGGTGCCTCCGTGGATCATGAGCATCATGAGAAGGTGGCCCCCGCCCCAGTGCCCCCATAACTTGACCTCTAAGGAGGCAGGAGGGCCCTTCTTGCTATTGCTCTATAAGTGTAGCTGGTGGGAAGGTCAGGGCAAAGGCAGATGTTTCTAAAACTGCTGCGGGATCCTCCATTCAGGTCTGCTCTGAGCAGCAGGTAGAGCACAGGCTCTGAGGACCTCTCTTAGTAAAGTACCTGCACTCAGCTGGTCTTTTATGAAAGGGTGACAGCAGGCTAGAACTGGCTGGGATTTGAACTTTCAGCTCTGTGGAGCTCCTGCCTGCATGGGGAGGATTGAGAGGGCTCTGAGGACCCGGTGTGGGCATCACAACACCCCCACCTCTGTGGGTGTGCAGAGCCAGCACAGCCATTTCCCCTACCCCGATTGCACCAACCCAACATCTCAAATCACCGGGAAAGATGTGCTCCACTGATTTCCATCCCCTTCTCCCCCAGCCTGTCATGGTCCAGGAGTCCAAAGCAATCAAGGACTGCTTCCCCCTACAAATGTGAGTCTTCTCCTCTGCCTTGCAGACTCCTCCGCCCGCAAATAAAAGCTGCTGGGCACAGCATGCAGCCCCTGCAAGGAGAAAACAATGACATGCAGAAATGTCCTGCCAAAACCAGTAGCTGCTAAACAAACAGCTTAATGCAAAGCAGCCCTGAATGGAGCGTGCCTCAGAAAATGCAGCTGCGATTACGGCACTGGAGCAAAGGGACTGGAAGCAGCAAGAACTTTCCGAAGGGAGAACAAAGGAGGCGCAATGTGAGATGCCGCATCTTGGTCTTAAATTAGTATTGTTTTTATGCTAGGTTCAGCACAAAGCCGGTGCACAACCATCATGGGAGCAGCGGAGAGTGGTGCATGTAACCCCATCTGCCTGTCCCCATACACACCTCTGTCTTTGCCACTGGTCCCATACAGCAGCTGGCTTTGCTGCTTCTTCTATCTTGAAATGTCTTTGGGGAATGCGGGATGTACAGCCACCACCAGTCTCTCGGTCTCGAATGTCTGGGCGCTTTCCACCTAAATCAGTAACAATGACAAAATGCTTCAAGGATTCTCTGGTTCCTCTGGGCCAAAACACAGTCTGGAGAAAATTTGTGAGGGGCTGGCTTTCACACTGTACTTCTCACGGTCTTCTGTTTCAGTCGGCAAGGTGGAAGGGGATGGCCGTGTTAGGAGTGTCATTCTTCCGGTGCTAAATACAAGGCAAAGCCAAAGGTATAATACTCATGTCGTTCAGTTGAACTCAAGGAAGTCATTCCTGATGTGCACTGGTAAAAGCGAGAAGGGGATCAGGGATCGCATCAGCCAGGGGAGTATCTTCCAAGGTCCCCTCTACGACGGCTGCTCGTACAGTCAGCTGGGCGGCCAGGACACCGTGTCGTTCTTCTGGAGGGACGTTCCAGGGGCGCGAGACTCAGCAGCCGAGGATCCCTCCAGTCCCAGCCCAGCAGACAATGAGCAACGCTCTATAAAAAGACTTGGCAAGTGGCAGAAGGTGACCCAGGGAACTGCTCCAGCGGCCACAAAATTCAGTGGCTACCCAAGTGTCCCAGCACCTTCGTGTCCGTCAGCACCAAACCATAGCTTTTCATTTATGTGCAGGAGATGCCCATCCTGAGTAGCCAGGCACCAGCTTCTCCACTGGATCTAGAGACAGGCAAGGTCAATGCCCAGCCTCTGGCCATATCCTAGAACAGCCTGACTTGGTACGTGGCATACACCTAACAAGTGCCTTGAATGCAAAGCACCCCCTTCCGCTCCAAGGCCTGGCTGGAGGGGAGGATCCCACCTTTTGCACAACGGCCTCGTGGGCTGCAGGTCGGGTTCTAGACAACCCGTGTTCTAGACTCGGTGCCGGGCTAATCTCTAGCATCGTCCCATGACTGTCTAGTGGGCAATGCCTGAGCAGGAGTCTGACAGATGCTCAGTCCCTACCAAACTGGGCTGCAGTTGAACTAGATTCGAGTCCCTGAAGGATCCACCAGAGCCCTGACCCCAAGCATTGCCCCTTGGGGAAGGTTTGTGGGCCTACTCTCCCCTGCAGAAAGACCTGCAGCTTCTGCAGACAGATCTGTGGCTCAAGGATCGGACTCTTAAGTCACTTCAAGACCCATCAATGAGTCGTGGTAGAGCTCTTCCTCTGTGCAACTGAGGGATTGTCAATGATGAGAACAGTTCTTGAAGGAGACTGGGACTGATGCCACAGGCCCAAGGAGGAGGATTTGTAGGTGAGCATTTCTGTCTTCCACCTTGGGCCCAATCCTAACGACCTGGGTGCAGCAGACGCCTTTCCACTGATGTTCATGGACTCTGGGTGAGACTCCTCCAGAGGATCTTTTTGCCCTTTGCTTGTAGCCACAACCTCATCCTGATTGTCATGACACACACTAGCTCATCCCACCCAAGTGCAGGGCAAACCTGTTCCCTTTCACTTCACTTCTCACTGTTAAAATTACTGGACAGAATTCCCCTATGGGAATCTCAGCTTTGCCATTTGGTTTCACCGCACAGGGAGCCAAGCTCCCCATGGCGAGTAGGTCCCCATCCTCTTCCAGGAGACAAGGCACAGATGTGGGCCTGCTGGTCCTGGTGACAGAGCTCTGAAAACAAACCTCCATACCCTGCAGCATCTTCTCCAGAGATACGCAAAGCCAGTGAGCGCTCATCAGGTTTCAGATCACCAGTTCTCTTAGGACCCGGAGAGCAGGAACGACTTGAGCTGAGAGGGGGGAGTACATCCCGGCAGCATGTGCATGGCACCAAGCTCCAGAAGCTGGGGTGCTCCCCAGCATACAGCTCATGTTATACTTGGGGGTGGGATAGGCTGACAATTTGCAGCCTGGGCTAGACATCCAAGTGAGGACACTGCACAAACAGATCCTGGCTTGGCCAGTGCCAGGGCTGCATGCCCTGGGCCACTACTTTCATGCAGAATAACAGGGCTTGATTCTGGCTGCTCTCGCGTGAGTGCACAGTTGGAAGGGAAGGATCCAGGGAAACCTTTGTCAAGAGGCACCCTGCAACTGTCACCCCTTGCACTGAAGGGGCAGGATGCTGGGGAAGCCAGTTGCACGAATACCACGGGACAGGAGTGAGGGCAGAGGCATGGCACAGTAGCAGGAGGTAGCAGGTCTCATTCTTGGGTACTTTTTAATGCATCACATCTTCCTGCTTCCATACGTCTGCAGGAGTTGCCCCGTCACACCTCTGCGTTGTGCAGTCCCCATCTGGCCTGTCGCTTGATGTGCACCAGCATATTTCAAAGACCCCTGCTGGCACTGCAGCCTAGGTTGGGAAATATTTGGCTGGATCCTGCTCTGATTCAGCCTGGTTCTTAGCTGGTGAAAATCCACTGACCAGTGTAAATCCAGAGGCACAAATCTATGGCTGGAGTTCCCCAGGGCACCCGCTGTCCATGAGAGCAGAGCTGCCGTGTCTTGAGCCAATAATTTAGGCCACATTCAGCATTTCATTAGATGAATGTCACTCCAGGGAGATGCTTTTTGGGTTACATTTGCACAGGTGTAAGAGAGGGCAGGAACAGAGCCCAAGGACTTTTGTATTTCTAACTGGACCATATCACACTAACTTCCCCCCAAGCACCCCCCGGCAGCCAGGCCTGGGCAGCGAAGAAGGAAAACATTTTTTTCAATAAGAAGATTGCAAAGAGAACACACGTCCTCAATCATTTAGGAGCACCTAGCCCAGTATCACGTCTGTCGGTTTGTTCTGCACTTCTGCAATTTCACCTGGAAGCGGTTACAGGGATGAGAGAGGATGAGGAAAGCATGGAGCAAGTAATGCAGAGAACTGGGGCTGGCTTCCAATTTATTCTCTGTTTCCCACCATCCCAGTGCCAATGCATGCGATGCTATCATGAGCCATGCAATATTTAAGGGTTTATTAAAGCAGGAAGCCTGGGAGGATAAGACACGTGCGGCTTTGTGTAAACCAGGGAAGATCATAACAGTTATGGCTTCAGAGAAAAGGTGGGAACTGGGACAAGAGTGTGATCTAAGGGCTCCGGCACCAGAGGGCAAATAAAAGAAGCTAATGTTAATAAAATCCCAGGCTTTATAGCCAATCTCATTATTGCTTTGAGGTCTGACTCACGGGTGTTGAATGTCAGGACTTGGCAATTGCTGGAGCTCTGCCAGCATCTTCCATCTGGATGTGTAGCCTCTCCTTTCCCAGTGCTGGACTCCCTGTACCCAGCTCTCCCAGTGTCATCCCCACCCCCCATCCTGACTTGCAGCCACAGGTGCTCCTGTGGTCCTGAGCCCCTCAGTCCTCATCCAAGTCAGCTACTCCAGACTCAAGCTGACTGCTCCCCCAGCACAATGCCCCTCAGTTATAACCTACAGCTCCCTACGTCTATCCCAGCGCTGGTCCAGACCAGACTACCTAGGTTGCACTAGGGTGGCTTTCTAAAGCAGCCAGAGACCCTCTGAGCAGCTGTCTGTGCCCATCAAACACATTCAGACTTGCCTAATTTTCATGGCAGTTGGAAATGCTTCAGAAAACTTCCTGTTAATTAGCTCCCAAGCTACTTAACTTGCCAGTGGTACCATGTGGATGCAACCTCATTGCTTCTACCATGGGAAGGGATCCTGCCTGGAGCAGCGCGTCATGCTCGACAGGCACTGCAGACATAGCCGGAGCAGCCCTGCCTCTCTGCTAAACCCGACACTCAAAATCTCTCATGCAAAACAGCTGACCGGAGATCATAGGAAAGCAGGGTTAGAAGGGCCCACGTGAGGTCACATCTAGTCCAGCCCCTGCTCAAAGGCAGGATCATCCCTGACTAAAACCATCCTGGCCAAGATCCGGCTCAGGGCTAGCGTTCCCGTTACCACCCATGCTGCAGAGTCCTCTTCTCCCACCTTGTCCTCCTCACCCCAAAGAGGATGGATCTGGGCTGTTCTCAGCGCGGGCAGATGACAGAACAAGGAGCAATGGGCTCACGTTGCAGCAACGGAGCTTAAAGTTGGATATTAGGAAGAATTTTCTCACTAGGAGGCTGGTGAAGCACTGGAACGTGTTACCTAGAGAGGTGCTGGAGCTGCATCCTTGGAGGTTTTTAAGGCCTGGTTTGACAAAGCCCTGGCTGGGATGATGTAGTTGGGGCTGGTCCTGCTTTAAGCAGGAGGTTGGACCAGATGTGACCTCCCGAGATCCGTTCCAACCCTCATTTTCTATGACACTATGTGGAAACTTCTTGCATGGTTTTCTCTTGCTGCTCTTATTCTGGCAAAGCTGCATGACATGACACCCCCACATGCTCGATGATTTTCCTGGTACGCCTACAGGCTTTTGCGGTGTTGAAAGAACTCTACTTTAGCCTGTATGCACCAGGAGCCTGTCACCTTCAGCGTTATGGGCTGCAGATAAAGCTCTTCTCTGGTGGGAAGTGAACGGCAATCCAGCTGTGTAACTGGGTGTCGGGCTGCTGCCACGGACGGGACTCTCCTGGTCCTGGATCTGGTAAGCAGGCTTCAGAAGAGCATGCACATTTTGCAAGAGGACCAGCCTCCCAATGCAGGGGGGAGGAAGAAGCTGTTACCTGTTGTGTGACTCTTGTGACCATTTTATGAAGCAGAGTCAAGGCAGCACACTTCTGAGATGGCACGTGTTATATTCTCTCTCTCATGGAGACATGATCGGTGAGTGGCAGCCTCTACAGTCTCTGTCCTTCTTTCTCCCCATTGTCCTCCTGTTTATAACACTGTCACCACTGTTACACCTAGCAGAGGTGCTGAGGACGTGGGAGCCCAAGGGCCCTGGCCCCCCCCTTGGGAAGAGGGCCTTGATTTGAAATAGGTGAAACTTTCCACATGCCCATCATCTTAGGACCCCTGGCAAAAATAAAATCAGTGCCTATGACACCTTTATTTGTGCAAGACCAGTCATCCTGTGGTGTCTTTGCATAGGGTTTGGACAGGGTGATCTGGGGGTAAGAGCAAAACGCTGTCGAGTCAGTGTTCTGCCTGAATTCTGATTTGTAAGGCACCCATTGACTTCAGTGCCCTCTAAAGCAAACCTATCAACCTTACACCCATTGTACAGATGGGTAAACTGCAGCATGGAGTAGTCCAAAATATACCTGTCTCCTGTGTTTCATATTGAGCAGCAAGTTCCTAAGTGAACTTTTGCAAAGTGCTTCAGAGCTCCCAAATCAAAGGCATTCTTTAAAAGCAAACAAACAGTATTAATTTATTAAGCGACGGGCTCTCCCAGTCATTTCATGATGTCTTCATTGCGGCTTTGGTTTGGAACATCTTTTTTGAAGGGAAGAAAGAAAACACTTCTTGGATCAAAATGAATTGACTTGATTAATTCATTTCATGACGTTTCGAAGTGCTGGACTCAAACATGTGGGATGGAATACAATGCAGAACTGATAATTAGCAGAAGTGAGGCCCAGCATCCAAACAACAGAGCCAGAGGGAACTGGAAGAATAAAAGTCAGCCAAGTTCACATGGTAAGAAAGGTTCTGCTTCCCTGACTTATGGAGCCTTTTATGAAGAGGTCTGAATCTCAGCTGCTCCACGTAGGGTTTCACCCCATCTCTAGTATTTGGTACTGCTTCCTTCATGCCCTAATTTGTGCCCTGCATCCTCCAGTTCATCCGTTGGCTTTGACAAGTTGTGTTGGAGCCTCCAGCTCCGAGCTGCCATGTCATGCACCTGGGTGGGACTTCTTGGGTGCCATGGCAGGCTTGCTCCTGCCTCGGTGATGTGCAGTGCCTCTCAGATTGGGCTTGCTTGTGTCGACCTGTGGTGCAGCGTGGGCTGCTGGGGACCACGGGGTTGGGTCTCATAGCATGAACGACAGGTGAGACCACGCGGGGCTGGATGGAAAGCTGCAAGCACTGCCTCAGACCCAAAAGCCTCTGTCTGCAAGGAACTAAGGGCTTTTGGCTCCCGCTGGAGTCCTGTCCTAGGGCTTGGTGATGCACTGGCTCCATTGCACCTGGCAGCTTGCAGCACTGAATATGGTGGCAGTGCCAACCTGGCACAAAGCCCAGGCTGAGTTCCCAACCACCACAGCTGCTTTGTTTCCTGACCCCAGCAAGTTAAGTCAAACTCAGTCCTGACCTGGAGACCTTCTGCTTCCAAGCATGACCTAGTTCAGAGGCCAGACTCCTGCCTCCCCATCGAATAACAGATCCACGAGTGACAGACTGCAGCATTTGCCTCGCGTACAGGATCAGGGCTCGTGGTTATGGAGCAGAGGCTTGCATTTTATTAGCAATTTCACCAAGCTTGATCTTGCAGTGAAACACCCCATGGAAGGAATTTATCATGCACCCTAGGCCAGTGGGAGCCCGTCTGAGCTGCAGCCCCATATGCAGTGCTTCCAACCTGCTCCAGCACGGTTGTATTTTATCTGCGAAGCTCTTTGAGGACTTTGTGTTCCGTCATTATGGAATTTTTATGACTCCTTTGTGTGTATATAATGCGATTGCCCTGGAACAGGGAGGAATTAATCATGGCTCCTTTGTTAGTTTTTCAGGATTTTTTAAGGTCTATGTTTTTGCTCATCCGTCATGTCAGACTGTGGGGTCCGTGGGCTATTTGACATTTCAAATGACTTAATTGCTTAGATTTTTCCCTTTATGTTTATGAATGCGTGCTGATATTGGATTTTGAGCAAGGCATTATAGCCAGAGCACTCTCTGCCTGGCTTCAGTTATTCACTCAGTTCTTGTTTTTCACACCGTCTCCTCTTACTGTGTATCCTGTATTTAAAACATGCATCCCCGGATGGATGGATGAAGTGACTGGTGATGTGAGAGGTGGACCAGAGCAACAGTTAACACAGGACATGCATGTCAATGAGCTGGAAGGACATAGGAATCCGTGAGGGTCTTGTCGGAGGCGCCTTCAAAGCCAGCTGTATATGGACGAGCTGTGTGCTGAGGATCACTGGCACTATCTGCAGACCTAGGTACCGTACTGGAGTCTGTTTACGCCAGGCCAAGAGCTGAGAGCCTTATAAGGTGGAGGGCAGGCAGCTGTGCTGTGCTGGCTCACTTGGCATTGAACAAATCTGTGCACCCATTTTTTTTGCATGCACTCTTGGAAGTGTGGGTCCCTGGGGAGGTCTCAAGGGGAAAGTGCTTGCGGCAAACAGAGCCCCCCAGTGTGTCTCCAGAAATGTCCCTCCATGAGAAAATGAGGGCTGGAAGGGACCTCAGGAGGTCACATCTAGTCCAACCCGCTGCTCAGAGCAGGACCAGCCCCAACTACATCATCCCAGGCAAGGCTTTGTCAAGCCGGGTCTTAAAAACCTTCAAGGATGCAGATTGCACCACCGCTCTAGGTAACACGTTCCAGTGCTTTACTACCCTCCTAATGAGAAAGTTTTTCCTAATATCCAACCTTAACTTCCCTTGCTGCAACTTGAGCCCATTGCTCCTTGTCCTGTCATCTGCCCCCACTGAGATCAGTCCAGCTCCATCCTCTTTGGACCCAACCTGCAGGTAGTTGAAGGCTGCTATCAAATCTCCCCCCAGCCTTCTCTCCTGCAGGCTAAATAAGCCCAGGTCCCTCAGCCTCTCTGCAGAAGTCCTGTCCCCCAGCCCTCTGACCATTTTCATTGCTCTCTGCTGGACTCTCTCCAACTTGTCCACATCCCTTCTGTAGTGGGGGGCCCAAAACTGGACACGGGACTCCAGATGTGGCCTCACCAGTGCCAAATAGAGGGGAATAATTACTTCCTTCCATCTGCTGGCAATGCCATTGATTGCTACCCACTGAGCCCGATGCTCCAGCCAGTTTTCTATCCACCTTAGTCTATTCATCCAACCCGTACTTCCTTAGCTTGCTTGCAAGAATGTTGTGGGAGACCGTACCAAAAGCCTTGCTAAAGTCAAGGTGCTAAAGGTGCTATATATGCTAAATTCAAGGTATAATGAGGAGACCTGGAACATCACCAGCCCTTACAGGAGTGAGGTGGGAAAGAAATTAGAGTCTACACCAGAGGAGGAGGCTGATCCAGAAGTTAGAGCACTTGCTATGACACAGACTCCCAGCAGGGTTTTAGTTATGGGGGGTTGGGGGGGGGGGCTGAGCCCCCCCATAAGAGACGAGAGCCCCCCCTGTAAGACTTGAAAATCATAACCTGGGGGTCTCTGATTTTATTAGGGCATTGTGATGGGCAGCCCAATTTTGTTGCAGACCCTCACAAGAGAAAGTGGAATTTGAACCCTGACTGCCAGCAGGACCTTGGGGAGTCATCTAGGACCAGATCCAGAGCTGGCCTTGTGGACCAGTGCTGGGCGTTGCAATGCCTGACTTTGGGTGCCAGGATCCTGTTATGGAGGATCCTATTCTTCCAAGAGCTGGGGAAGCCACCGAGAATTAGGACATGTTGCGATGGTGTCGTCACCTCCTTTGGTAGTGTGGGCTATGGTTAGAGAACTCCCTCAGGCTATGGGAAACCTGGTTCAATTTTCTCGTCTTCTGGAAGAGACTCATTGCTGCATCCCTTCAAGGCCACCAGGATACAAAGAATCTGGAGCTGGGCCCTGGCTCTGTAGCCTGTTCAATGTAAAACACCGATACGGGAATTAAACTAAAGCCGCACTGTGCTAGGTGCTGTACAAGTCAAGAACAAAACCATGGCCTTGCTCCAAAGAGTGACCATTTCTGTGGCAGTACTCTAGGACAGATAGGACGTTTTAGCAGATGGAGGAAGGCCCTCAGCTCGCCTTCTAGAGCTGAACTTGACCTCCAACATGTGACAATAACCAACTGCTCAAATGTCTTCACAAAGATTATACAGCCTCCTAGCCAACCTGCAGCAGAAACCCCTCCCCACCTGTGTGGTTGCCACTAGAGAGACAGTGGGTCTGTCTCACGGGGACGTGGAGCCAGCGCTCACGTGTGCCATCAGTGTGCCCACAGGAACCATGCTGTCCTGGAGCCCTTCTAGGAAGCAGTCTGCACATGACTTGTCTCTCCTCTGGTGCTTGCCTTTGATTAGGGGCAGTAGGGTCAAGAGGTCAGGGAGGTGCAGAAGGTCTGGAAGTTGGGTGCGAGGGATTTTCTGGGCAGCATCTCAGTGACTTCCAGGCACATTGCGCACACAGGTACACATGGAAACCTCCTACCCTCACGTTCAGCAGAGCTTCCAGGCTCAGGCTGGGCGGCCGCTGAGACTGAGCACAGGCATTTTCAGTGTGGATGCTTGGCCAGTGCGGACATCAGCGTAGAGACAGCCCGCATCCCAAGTGGAGAGGAGACCGAGTACACTGAGGGTCCTGTACCCTCCCAAAAGCCATTCCTGCCCCTGGATCAGCCCACTGCGGCAGCCATGTGTTTTGTGTTTCCCAGCCCAACCGCACGCCTCTCATGGTTTTCCTTTCCAGGCGAGACATGTGGTTTGAGTGTCATGGTAACTTTTACACAAAGAGTCAACAAAATTAGCAAAATAGCGACTTTCGCACTTAGTCCGAGGAGGGGAGAGGAGAGCTCTGCGGCCAGATCTGTCAGCTGTAAAAAGTGCTTTTAAATTTTATAGCCCATGTGACAATCAGACCTAAAATGTGCCCTTTGTAAAGGATGCCGCCTCTCTTGGCAGTGCCTGGGAAGGTTTCTAATCACAAAAGCAGATTTCCGTCTTTCTTCCCTGCCACCTTCCTCTCCTTTGACTCCCAACTCCTCATCTGGTTGAGCCGGAAGCCCAGGAGCTGAAGCTGAGCTGAAAAGGTGGGATCTGCCTTGTCTGGTACATTCAGACACTAATGCTTCACTTCCTCACCTGCTGCAAAAAAGCCACGCTATGGCTCTTAAATGTCCCTCAAAGCCATGGAGAATAGGTTAACCCAGCAGCAAGCTGCTAAGGGCAGTCTGCTCTGACAACTTGCTGAACTGCATCAGGAAAGGGGCTCATCTGCTCTGGCATCCTGACTCTAATAGGGGGCAACCGCGGTCTTGTCCGGGTGGAGCCCCAGCCAGCTGGTTCACACACTCGTGCTCCAATCTCAGTGCGTCATGGCCAGTCTGAGCTGGACAAGAGGATGATCCTGCAGCTGGTACTGTCAGAAATGCACCTTGTACTTTGCTTTTCACTAAAAAACTGGAACTGAAACAGAAAAACTTTGCTTTCCAAAAACCTTTTCCAGTAAAAATCAGTTATCAGCAAGTGGAAAAACTGAATCCCAACTATTTTTTTTTTAAACCAAGAAACATCGGTTTCATGACTACTGAAAAACTGACCAAGAAGGGAGGTTCTCCAAAAAAATGTCAATGGGTTCAAAGCTGGGATCCATCCCTCCTAATTCTCCTCCTCCTCCAAAAAAAAAATCATTCACTTTAGTTTATGCACACCCCAGCCTCCCCCACAAGCAGGATATTAATTCCTCCTTGTGCCCATGAAGACAGCAGCCAGATGAGCGTGCAAAAGGCAGGCGAGCGTGTGCCTTGTCCTGTGTGGGGCCTAATGGAGCAGTGAGCGGGGGTGAGCAGAGGGAGGCGTGTGTACATGGGGGAGCTACAGAATATCTGTGTGAGGTGGATAAGTGCATGTGTAAGGAGGCAGGTGGGTCTGCACATGGCAGATCCAGCTGAACTGTAAGCCTGAGATGGCCTCGTTCATGAAATCGGGCCTCGGATGAGAAAATCCTATTAAAATTAGTTACTGAAAGTCGTGTTATTGGAAGGGCCTCCTGCCTGGTGAGCTCCCATCCAAAGCCCATGAATTATGAGCGTGCTCTGGTTGAAATGAGGCAGAGTAAATCTAATCATATTTTTATGACCTCCTTTCCTTTCGCACGGGGCTGGGCGCTGGGCATGTGTTGTAGAGCAAGTGAGTTTTCCATATGTATCTCTTTGAGTCATGGGTCAGATTATTACCAGCTTGCAAATTCAAGCAGTAATAAATTGAGTCACTCAAAGCAAGCCAGAGCCATCTGTGGTGATGGGAAGAGCAGGTAACAAGACAGAGCTAAGGATGGAGGCATTGTTTTCGAACGGCAGGCTTTGCTCTGTGCCTTCTTCCCATCTGCCTTGTGCCTGGACCAGATGCTCCTGAGAAACCATCGGAGCGGATCTATTCTAGGGAAAAAGCTGGATTCGGTGCCTGCAGAAGCCATGCAGCCTGGTTTCAGGGACACTTGTCCAGAGACCTGGCTTCTAGTAAGAGCATGAGAACAGCTGTTTGTTGGGTCAGACCCTAGGTCCCTCTCGCCCAGTCTCCTGTCATGCAGCGACAGAGAGCAGAGGCTGCAAGGGAGCGTGACCTGGGTCTGCCCAGGGTTTTCACCTTGATCCTCTTCATGTGCAGCCTCCAGCATTTAGGGTCTGGGAAATTCTGATTCAGAGGCCGTGCCCCTCTCCCTCCTGCTCAATAGCTCCTGATGCCCCTTTCCTCCAAGAATGACTCCAGTCCCCTTTTTGAATTGGGCTAACCCGTCAGCTCCCACCACATCTGGTGGTCATGAGTTCCACACTTTAATGGCACGCTGGGTGAAAATGAATTTCCTTTTGCTAGTTTTAAACTTGCTACCCGCTAGTTTCATTTTGTGACACCCCCTCCCAGTTGTCACCTTGTGAGAGACGGTAAATAATAAATCCCTACCGACTTTCTATCCCCACTTCTGTTCCTGAGCTGCTGTGCCTTTACCTCTCGCTCTGCTCGGTTCAGCAACAAAGCGAGTTCTCAAAAGGGCTTGCTCCCGCTCTGTACAGCTTGACACAAATGCTGCAGCAACCCTGACGGTAGCAGTAGGGGAAGCACAGCTGATAGGTGATCGAACCAGAGGAAAAACAGGGCTGGGAGGACTCCAGAGTCCATCTGGTCCAACCACCTGCTAAGCTGCTCCTCAAAACTTCCAAGGATGGAGATGCTGCTGCCTCCCTAGGGAACCTGTCGAGGGTGGTCAGAGTGAAAGTTTCCCTAATGTCCAACCTGAACTTCCCAGGTTGGCATCAGACTCTGTTCTTCCAGGCTGCGTTAGCAAGCAGCTCCCTATTCCCCACCCCAGCTTGTTTAAGCACAGGGGCTGGGAGAATCTCCTTGGTGCTTCCCCCTGGCTTTGCAGGTTTGGGGCCTTTCTGGGGTTTTTTTTTTTTTATCCCAGCATCTTGCCTCTTCATGGGGGCTCCAGGAAAACCAGAGCGAGGAGGGCCTGAGGAGTGATGGGGAAGCAGAAAGGAAAGCAAGCAGTTTTCTGCACTGAGCTCCTGGGGGTGGGGGAAGGCCAGGAAAGGAAGGAGCCCAGGGGCAGAGGGAAGAAGCAGACTGACCGAGCAGAACCAGAGGTCGAGGCACAGAGACCCGTTCTGGTTTCATCCACTTTTCTTGCACTGGGCTAAGCAAATGCATAAAAGATTCACTGCAAGAGACCTGGGAGTCAAGAGTGTGCCCCCACCCCGGGCTGTATCCGAACTACTGTCCCAGCACAAGCATGCAAACTACAC
>NW_017729018.1:8120165-8134218 GCF_001723915.1 Gavialis gangeticus | reverse complement strand
CTGCTGCTTTCACCCCTGCTCTCCCCCAGAGACCTGAGCTAACAGAGCCACGGATCTGCATTTTCCTAGTATTGACCTACCCTTTTAGCTATACCAGATGGTCCCTAGTGAGTCCTCCAGGCTTGTCGAGGACTTTGGCCAGGCTGAACTGCGGGGTGATAATTAGTCATTAAAAGTATCTGGACTGCTGCAGAAGCATCTCTAAAGAGCCATTTAACACCTTCTCCAGAGCGAGGGTCACAAACCATATGTTCCGCATCAGCCTGCAGGCCCTACTTGGTCTGAAACCAGATTTAAGCCCCGCAGTCAAACCACCTTCTTCTTTAACACCTCACAAGCCAAGCCATGTGTACGAGTTGGCCAGGACGTGGATGGCAGCTTTCCCGTGAAGCTGAGGAGCTGAACGCTGACACGGCAGGAGAAGCAGGAGTGCGTCTGAGAGCAGCCCGCACTGCTCAGGTGCAGAGGGCATCCTTGAGGCTGGCAGCTGAAGATGCCCAGGTCTGAAGCAGAATGGAGGGTTTCTGGGACCATAAAACCAAGCAGCATCCAAACCAGAACATCCTGCTACGTCAGCTGCAGAGCCCAGGATAAAACTCTTTTAATTTATTCCATACAATGGCCTAGGGAGTTGGGATCTTCATCTGCATGGAGTTTGTCCTGGTCTGCTAGTATCTTCCTCCAAATTCTCCCTCCCATATATTTTTTCTACCACTGGAAAACCACTGCCATTGTCCTGGTCAGAGTTAATAGGAAGTACAGGGCAGCTTCCAAGGAAGGAGCAGGCCTGCGGCAGGCCCAGGACCTTCCAGGGATCAGGAGCCATCTGGGATTATTAGTGTTCAGATACCAAAAGGCGATACGCACAGCAGCAATTCCTTAGATGGCCAAAACGGGACGATTTCATTCCTTCCTATGAAGCTCAGCTTTCGCAGAGATTGGTTCGGCTGCACATCAGCTCCATGTTTGGGGGGATTTTGAGGCAGGTGGCAGGAATCCAGCCCACAGTGGCATCGCCGTCGCTGGCACAACAGCCGCAGCTTAATGATATTTTCCTGGCGGTGCTTGGGGGTGGCTGCTGTTTCAAGGGATTTATTTAATGCCCTCAATACCGTCGAACACAATACCCTAATCTCCATGACAAGTGTTCACAAAGGAGAATTGCATTAGTCCCGCTCTTATCTGCCTAATGGGAAACATATTGCCATGAGCAGCCTGGAATCTGATCCTCACCTCAAGCAGCTGAACGAGTCCGCAAGGAGCTGTTCTTGGGCCTGTTTCCTCTGATTTGTACAAAAATAATGTGTCCTGATCAGAGGGTTTTAATTGGCATTTCGATGCAGACGGTGCTGGAACGAGGGGGATCCAGTTACGGAAAGCGCAAGAGGCGCTCTGGGGCTGTTATCTCCTTGCAAATAAATCTAATAACAAAGTGGCTTCTTTGTAATGCTGAAAGAGATACATGTTTTTCTTCGCACCAAACCAGCAAGGTGCTCCCATACGCTTTTATTTCCTTTTTCGCACTCACGTGGATGCTCTGGAGGCTGCCAGATCCCTTCCTGGAAGCAAAACATTTGCTTAAGAAATATTATTACATCAAGATTGTGGACCAGTAACTCCCGCAGCCGAGGGCTCGCCGGCAGGAGTGGTACTGTGGGTTTCAAGAGGAGTAGGACTTCTGCATCTGGCCAAAATAAATTCTTTGCCAATTCCTGCCAAACACTCCAGGTAGTTAAAACTAAAGAGCTGCATTGTAGCACACCTACTCACGCAAAGTAATGCCTCATTGTGCAAATGAATCCCATTGACTTCAGGGGAATTAAAGGAAAATTAGCGGCATTAGGAAATGAATAACTGTCCTGGATTTTTTTGTCCCATTGTCTTCCAGAGCTCCCTGAAATGCGGCTTTCACCCCCAATTTGGAAAACTGGCCCTGGATCAATGCCAGGCAGTGTCGTGATCAAGAGTAATGTTCATAGGATCATAGGAAAGTAGGGCTTGTAGGGACCTTATGAGGTCACCCAGACCAGCCCCCTGCTCAGGGCAGGTGCATCCCAGCCAAGGGTCTGTCCAACCTGCCCTTAAAAGTTTCCACGGATGGATAGCCCACACCCTCCCCAGGCAGCCTGGTCCAATGCTTGACTACTCAAGGAGTCAGAAAGTTCTTCCTAATCGCCAGCCTAAATTTCCCCTGCTGAAGCTTGAGTTTATTAATCATAGTCTTGTCCCCTGTGGTTAGGGAGAAAAGCCCATCTCCACCCCCTCTGTAACCGCCCTTCAGATACTTGAAAGCCATTATCAAATCCTTTACTCTCCTCTTCTCCAGATGAACCAAAGAGCCGTAGTTCTTTCAGCCTCTCTCCGTAAGTCTTGGCCCTGAAGCCCCTAATCATTTTTGTTGCTTGGTGTTGGACTCTTTCCGAACGGTGCACGAGGCTCAAAACCGGACACAGCACTCCAGGTGAGGCCTCACCAGTGCTGACCAGAGGAGAAAAATCACTTCCCTTGACTTTCATGTAACACCACCCAGGATGCCGTTAGCTTTTTTTTGCAACACGAACCCGCTGTTGGTTCTTATTCAGCCGACGGTCCATTGTTTCAGCAGCCCTGAAACAGAAGAGCACGTGATCGTTTCCAAGCAGACAGTATGTCTGAAGTGTCCAGGGGTATCCTGCATTTTGTTCTGCACTTTAAGGTCATGTCACCATTTGACCTCCATGGAGAGCGGCTTCTTTCTTGTGTGGCTGCTTCAGATAAAACCTGCCGCCGTCCAGGAGAGCGTGAGATGTGTCCGCTGAAGGGTCAGACCGTCTTTGCAGAGACCCAGGGCAGGTCCTTGATGTGCAAAATCACGGTCCTCTCTGGTCTCAGGACTCATCCAGTCGAGGATCTAGGGAAAACAAGTGAGGTGCCATCAGAAGCTGGGAGCTGATGGTCCAGAGAGAGAACTGACCGTCCCCAGCAGCCGAGAGAGAGAATTCCCTACAGAATCAGCGCGACACAGCCCCGAGCGTTTGCGTTTTGACCTCCGGGCTTTGCTTTAGCATTGATAAATGATGCTAGGGCCTTGTTTTAAATTCCTCCCAGCATAGCAGCGTGTGAAAGACTCACCTGACACTCATTTCAAGGGGCCTTGCCAGGATCCTCTCAAACCACGAGCAACACTCACTCACCCAGTTTACATTCCACGCTGTGGCTAATCCTTTAAAAGACGTGTAACCGGTTTCAATGCGCTGCCTCCCTCTTCTATTGACCAGCGTGTGATAATCCAGCTCCAGCTGAGTGCTTACAGCTGTCCCTGGCCAGAGGCCGCCTGCGCTATCTGGTTTCAGGACACTCTTTCCAGGCACTGGGAACAGTCTAGGAAGAGGGCCGCTCTCCTCACCACCTCTGCACCCCTTGTAAAACTCTCTGCCGCACAAGTCAAGAAGGAGGGAATTCAACGACGCCCAAAAGGGATCGCATGAAAAGTAGAGCAACCCTGCAATTCACCCACTTTGGGGACTTTTCCCACCCCCCTAAACATCCTGAACAGGTTTATCCTTTAAGGTGCTGGCACCACGGATGAGAATCCCATCACACTAGGTGCTGCACCTACACATAGCCACAGGCATGTCTGTCCTGGAGCATTTACAGACCAAACAGAGATGAGAAACCAATACAGACCAGTGAAAGGTCTGTTTGAAGAGCCAGGAATGGGAGCCAGATCTTCTTAGCCAGTGGCCTACTCTGTAAGCCAAGCTGTAATGCTTTAAGAGATGGCATCATTTAGAAACCAACCCATGATGGGAAGAGGCACAGAAAGAGAAGGGACTTGCCTAAGCCATACCAGGTCAGTGGCAGAGTGGGAAAAACTAGTTGTAATAATCCTAGGGCATAAATGGGCAGAGTCCAGCTCTGAGGACGGTATGGATGGACTGTCTAGATCTGGGATAACGGTCTCAGCATAGCTGATGCCACTGCTGTAGCCCAAAGGGTCCAGCCTGAGGCCTTGGTACATCACACGAGTATAAAGAAGACTAGTATAGAGAGGCCTTGAATCGAAACACTCACTGAAGCTCATGCACCGCGTGCCTTAGTGGTGCCAGTCTGAATGGTGGCACATGCCCCCCCCTCCCCTGAGCACTGCATGTACAGGAGGGGTCAAGTGAGTGAATTGCTTAGCCCCCCCAAGAGCACAGCTTCAGGTCAATCAAAATTTGTGCCAACCCAGTGTGGGGGGAGCTTTGAAAACAAAATAGATGAGCAGGCAAAATATTTCATGCCAACTGTTTCTTATTGGGATGTCCTGATGGTTTTGCTCTGGAGGGGCGTTCTGATTTGCTTCCATATCAACCCAAAGCCAAACCATGATTTGATCTGACATGACAAAAAGCAGACAGATTTCCAGATTAACTAATGCTTGCCCGCTTTCCATACTGTGGCTTCATCCCTGGCATTCCCCAATCCCCTCCCTTAGGCACCAGCATTCCCAGGGGCTTCCAGAGGATCTGGCCAAAGGAGCCCCATTCATTGAGGGTGGGGGGGTCTATGGTGCTACCACAACAGGAACATGAACTAGGCCACATATTGGTTTGGAATACACCTTAAAGCACATCTGTGCAGAGAAAGTATTTCCTTGGGGCCTTATAACGTCCATCAAGGCTGCTCAGTCTAGTGCCTCTGGGACTCCTTCGCTGCTCCACAGCCTCGGGGCACCAGCTGAACAGCTTGTACCTGTGCTAATGTGACACCGGGGTTGCACCAGGTCAGCGTACACTGGTGTTAATCCTGTTTGCAGTCCCTCTGGCCCTAGTAGCTATGCCTACACTGCTGTCACTGCTCCGGGGGCGGTGTGGTGTAGACACAACAGAGCTCGAGTGGGTACCAGTGCCAGCAGCGAATGATCCACCTAGCGTTTAGCTTTAAATGAACTAGCTCGAGGAAAGAGCACCAGAGCATGGCTGTGCTAGCAAATCCCTCGTTTCCTCAGGCTAGATTCAAGCCAGCAACATATTGGGACAACTCCCTCTGCACCCTGGAGCAGCAGCTGGCAGCATGGCCTGCATAGCACCTTGAGTTGCCTCCCCTCTGCCATGGGAAGAGGACCCCAATGCCAATTCCAGCATCTGAAGCCATGGGGAGACGGCCTTCTCTGCTGCACAACCCTCCCATTGATAAACCCTTCCCTGCATCAAGCAGCGCAAGGCTTGTTAATTAAGCAGCACAAGCAACGGCAGCCCCCTCAGCAATTCTAGAAGCAGATGGGTAATTAGATGGAGTTTTAATTTAATTTCCAGAAGGGGAAAGAAAAAAAAAAGCCTAAGCAAATAAGATTATGTTGGATGGAAGGGGGGGTGGGCAGGAATGGGATGAAAACTCACTTAATCACAGAGAAATTAAAGAAAGTTTCTTAAACTGAAGCTCATCACATCTGGGACCTGGGCAGACAGGCCCTCCAGACCCAATGCACCTGACATACCCACAGTCTAAACTGCCCTCTCCTTCATGGCACAGACGTCAAGGGAAAATGGAAAGTCTCAGACCCAAAATCTCTTTCTAAAGCCTCCCGTTGTTACAGTGCCGCATGGCAGCTTAGCCCCATGCTGTGCCCTTGCCAGGACATCGGGAGAAGGTAACTGCCTCTCTGGCTGCATCTGATCTGGCACGATCAACTCCCAAAGACACTCTCCTGGACCCAGAGGAATAGGCTTCCACCTTCAGCTTCCTCAGAGCAAAAATGAAGTTTATTTTCTACCTATAGGGACTTCTTACCATCTCTAATTTTCCCTGAGCCTGAGGAAGGGTGTGTGCACCTGAAAGCTTGTAGAAAAAGATCATTTTTTTTGCAATTTCTCAGTTGGTCTAATAACAGGTATCATTTCCGAACTGAGAGGTCGAGAATTTTTCATTGCTTCTGATCTGGCAATCTATCGGCTTTCCTAGCCAGGTGCAACCAGACCAAATTTACAGCAGGAGGAGAGGCAGAGGCGCAAGCTAGGCAGCAGTGACGGTGGCTCCTGCCAACCCGTGCATTGGCATAGCAGACAGCAGGCACCCCAGCATGGCAGGCTGGGGTGGGAACCAAGGCAAGGAGAGGGAGTGAAGTAGAAAAAAAACAGGGCTGGGGTTCACTGTTGGCTGTTTACATGGTCTCATCCAAACATGGGGCAATTGATGGCATCGCCTAGCCAGTAGCCTGTTGCTTTGTGAGGCCAGTAGGAGCAAGAGGGCTGGATGTGACCCAAGGTGAGGAGTCCACCTTCCCTGTTTGCCAGCTCCTACATAGCCAGGCAGCAGCTGCTTGTGGTTTCTTGATTGCTTTTGAACTGTCCTGAACAATAGCATTGAACACATTTCACCCACGTCCTCCTGACAAGCCGTGGCTCGATCGCTAATGCAAAGTGATGGTGACGGGCGGCTGGCAGGCCAGCCTGGAGGCTCCATCAGAGGGCTCATTATGAAGGCTAGAAGCTGAGCCAGCTCCTCAAGACAAAACCCAAGCCGAGCTGGAGCTATCGGTAATGTAAGCTGAAAACAATTCCCAGCTGGACCCAACTTAAGATGTTTAGGGTCAAATTCCTCTCCGTGCCGCTGCCCTGCACAGAGGTGGTCGTGTCAAGTCTCTGCCAGGAGTCAGTGCGTGATGTGCTCCTGCTCTGCCCAATCCAATGAGCCTCCGGCGGACTCAGGCGGCAGAGACTTGGTTTCGCTCCGTGTCCCAAGTTCAATTTCTGGTATCAGTAAACACAGCAGTCATCATCACACAGCGGATTTGAAGTGCTGCGGGCCTCCAGTGTTCAAGGCAGACTATTCTCCCCAGAGGAAGCATGTAGCCCGCTGGGTCCCACAGAGCACAGGAGGCTGTTCCAGCTCTCACCTAGACAGCCTGCGTCTTTAGCTCCAAACTACAGGATTCATGTGTTTAGCGTTGGCTCAAGCGCTAATGGTTGCCCAGCTGACTGCCATCACCCCACGACGTGGTAAGAGATCAATCACCCCATGCCATCACCCCATTACACGGTGAGAAATCACCCCATGCAACTGGTAAGAGATCCCCGCTGGCTTGATCCAAACCCTGCTCCTGAACGGCTCAGAGGGGGACAAGAGTTTAGCCCCTGAACAAATAATAGCAGTTAAAAATGCCCCATAACCTCTTCCATCCAGCAGCTACTTTACAAACGGGTGCCAACTCTTTCAGCACCCTCTGGGAGAAAAGCAAGTAGGGCCTCAGCTTTACAGATGGAGAACGCGAGACCCAAGGAGATTAACTGAATTTCCTGAGGCCGAGCCACCGGCTCTGAGTGCAATTGCCATGTTGCACAAAGGTGAAACAGGTGAATGAGGAGAAGGCTGTTAGATCTGCCAGGCCAGAAGAAACTTCCTGTAGTATCTTTGCAGCAAAAGAGCCAGCTTCCCCAGCAATGAGTGAGTACAAAGGTTTAAAGCCACAATGATTTACTGTCCCCTAACAGCCCTGGGTGTTTGCGGGTCCTAGGCACAGATGGGACCCCGTCTCTGAGTTGCTTCCTTAGAGGGCAGAGTAAGCTGCTTCATGTGGCACAGCTGGAGACCAGCCCCCCAGTTCCTTGAAGAAGCCTCAAGATAGCGGATAGCACGCTGCTGTAATAACTATAGGGATGTGGAGCAGGGATGCTCCATCAGCCCTGACAGCAGCCCCGGCCTGGCTGAGACGACATCCCGTGAGCCTGTGTATAATTAACAGCCTGGATGCAAGCGGCTACCCCCTTCCCTGCCTCTCCTTTAGCTAAACACAGGGCAAGGGTGGGCACCGGCACTGGCCAGCAAGGACGTTGCCTGGGTTTGCCAACATGCTAGGCTGGACAAGGCCTCCTTGGAGATAAAGGCAGGGTTTTTTTGATTTAATCAAATCTGGCTCTGCAGAGCTTCCAGCTGCCAGGGCATGATGGAGAGATGAACGAGTTGGCCTATCCAGGGCCTGGATGGCCAGAGATCAGGGCCAGCAGGACAAGAACCAGGGGGACACTGAAGGGAGCAGAGGGCCAGGTGATCTCAGCATCACCGAAGCAGGGGCAGCAGGAGCCGGGTATACCGCGGTGCGGTGGGAGCTTGCAGCTTTAAAGAGGAGCAGCGATGGACACAGGCAACTCCTTTTCTTTTTTCCAGTGAGTCAGGAGAGAAAGCAAAGGAAGCCGGTAGCCAGAGGCTGGGAAAAGGCTGGGCACTGAAGAGCAGGGTGACAGATGGGTCTGTTCACCATTAGGATTCCTGTAAAACATAGTTATTATTGTCCTCAGTCCCTTGGGCTGGATGTGCTGTTAGAACAGCAAATTCTTGCAGCCCACGGTTGAGGAGGGCTGCTGTTTGCCGCAACAGTGACTATCAAGGGATCAGAGCAAAGAGCCCAGTTCCTGGTGCACAAACATTAATCACAAGTGTTTTCTCAGAAAGACTGGCAAGAGCTGCAGCATTTACTTCATTTGACAGACTCTCATTGTCTCTCCTGCCACCTCGGTTCTGTTTTCCGGCCCGTTTGCTCAGGGCACCTCTGCATGGCCTTGGGTGATACCCGTCAGGGGACCAGGTGTTGTCTACGCATCGCATCTGTGGTGGCTCTTCCACCAGTTGAGGCCGATCTCTGCTTTTCAGTCAGTGAAGCGGTGTGATCTTTCTGAGCCCTCCTGCTAACTCAGTGAGTATCATCAGCTCAGAGAACCTGCAAAAAAAATCAAGGCAAGCTGCAGTTGTTTCATCAGATTCAACAGTGCTTGCTATAGCCCCGTTGCCCCTCTTTTGCCATGTAAACCTCTCCTTAACGCCCACCTCTGTCATGATACCATATACTCTGGCACTGCAGTATAATGAAGCAATCGCCCTGTTGTAACTTCTTAATTTGGAGAAATGGGGCAGTACTCCCTCCTGCAGCTTCTCCATGTACATTTGTTGCCTCATTTCTTAAAGATCAACTGTTTGCCATTTGGAGCAGGGACTGTGTTATTGGTATGGACGCATGCATGAATTTGGAAAGGGGAGGGCAGATGGACAGGTGCATCGTCACAACGCATACTTTTCTCCAGCTAAAAATAGATTAGACATTTTATTAACATGCTCGGGGCCTTATTCACTATATGATTGAACCAAAAACAAATAGGACCCCATTGGAATGAGTTCAGAACAATGAGCAGGAGCTACAAATATTAGTGTTAGCAAAAATGAATAGGGCTTTCCCAAAAAACAGATCCATTGGAAACGACCCAAGCTCTTGTCTAAGCAACGGCTGGCTGTAATCAGTTGGCTGACAGTTTACCAGGCCGAGAACAACAATGCCAATTCCAGGATCTAAAGCTCACTTTTAATTACCGTGTGGTGAGGTCTGCAGAGATCCAGTAGGAAAAACTATTCCCTGACAGACGACCAGCTGGGTAGGAATCCTCACTTCGGGATGGGACCGTTCGCAAGACAGGGCGTGAATGAAATCATAACAGCAGCTTAGCTCATGGGGCTGGAATCCGGGGATGTTAAATATTCCCAGCATTACAGAAATGGCATGAGCGGAGTCTAACAGATTAGCCCTGCTCTTACATAATGCTGTTTCGATGCATGTTTCTCATTACCCAATGCTAGCCATTGGACAGACTTCCCCCCAGCAAAGAGGAAGCCCTGCAGACACTCCAGAAACTTTTAAAAGTGTCACAACTTTACAAACGTACTGGAACTCTGACAATGGACTGAGAAGATGCCCTTAAATAGCAGTGCTCAAAGATAGTCTATACAGCCGACCAGGGCAAAGATCCGGGGTTCAAAAGACCTGCATGAAAGCAAAGCAGAAGGAAGCAGAAGGGCTCAACATAAGCCACTTCTCCAGAAACACTTGAGGGCTAAGAGTCATAAAGCCCTAGGAGTCAGAACAAAAGGACTACAGCCATTTCCAGCATAATGGGGAGGTACTATTTGAGGCATGGAGACTAAGATAGGTATGCAATGTGATGCTTGAAGCTGCATCCAGCTTAGCTTACCATTGTGGGATGCTTTCCTTGGGTAAAATGGACATAAAGGTGATTTGCTTATTGTTTTTAGATTCTTTGCCTTGAAACATTAATCCTAAACTTAAGACTACTTCAGCTTTATGCCTGCTTGGTTACTATTTGCCACTGGCCACAGGGTCCCAAAGAGAAGAATCACAGATGTCCAAGCTCAGTCAAAGCTGTTGGTGAAGCGCAGCTGATCCACAGAGTACTGTAGCCCAACACCCGGTCTAGGAGTGTCTTTACCAGGAGAGCAAACACTGCACAGTCAGACTAAAGAAACAACCACAAGGAGCATACAGTATAACCTGAAGTGAGAAACAACAAACAGAGGGAATAAACAGCATTTGCTACTTTAAAACTAAATTAATGTATAATGACCCATCACAGCTTTGCCCCTTCCTCTTGCGCTGGTCACTCTGACAGAGGCGTGACCATCAGATATGGGCCACTGCATTGATCCAGCCTGGCTGCTGTTATGCTCCCATACCAGATCCCTGAATCTGGCTATATTAAACAGTTGCGCTGTCCTCTGTGGCTTGATCAATGCTGTGATAAGCACGTAGGGAAAGAAGGGGGTGATGGTCCTGAAACCATGATTTGCTCCAGCCTTGCTCATGGCTACAGGGGACTGAAACTAGAGACTAACAGGAAAGACAAACTAGGATGCTGTCTGCAGCATGTTTCTTGCCTGGGACTGCCCAGTGGTCTGGGAAGTTTGGGGAGTGCTGGAAGAGTGGATTATAATAGGGATGATTGATTGACAACCCAGAAGGCCAATGATCTTTAACTGGCAAATATTTGAAGAGCCAGGATAATGCTTCCTCTACTTGAGGGGTGTCAAACTAGCCCCACAGACTAAATCCAGATCACAGAGCTTCCTACAGTGGTGACATTAACTCCCTGGGGTCCGGAGCTGTGCTGAAACAGTAGGGTTAAAACTGCCTCTGCAGGGGCTCCAGCAGCTACAGGTCAAATCTGGCCCAGGGAAGCGAGTGGTCCAGCCCACAAGAAGTCCCACAGGCTGGATGACCCATCTCCATGGGCCAGGTCTGGTCCCCAGTCTGTATTTTTGACACCCCTTCTCTACTTCATGCCACCCATGTGACACACCCCTTCTAACAGAGGGAATCACCTATGGGCCAGTCTAGTCACGGCAAGGACGCATCAGATGTGACAGAAAAGCTCTGCTAACTATTGGCCTTCAACAGAAAGAGGTGCTTCTTTCTCTGGGATCATACATTCCTTGGCATGACTACTAAAGTCTATCAAGCAGGAAGCCTGGAGGCTTTTAAGATGCAGTTAGACAAAGCCTTGGCTGGGATGATGTAGTTGGGGCTGGTCCTGATCTGAGCAGGGAGAATCGGTCTAGATGTGACCCCCTGAGGTCCCTTCCAATCCTCATTTTCTATGGTTCTCTGAAGCAAATTAGAAGAAAGTATGGTGGTAGAAAATAGCCTGAGATCTACATTTCATTTCAGACAGGTTATCCAACAGCTACTAGGCAATGATGACACATGGTCACAACCAGCCTCACAGGGTTTGAACACGCAATTGGAAACTAAGCCTTCATGCCTCATTGCCAGCCCACTGATGCAGATAATTCCCCTGCTCTGAAGCAATGGGCAACTGAAGAATTTGATCACCTACAAGCTCAGAAGTAGTTTCTTTTTCCTTGCATGTTTAGAATAAATCCAAAGAGAAGAGTGTCTGCACCACATAAGTCCATGGCCAATATATGGGACTTCGAAAGACTGAAGGAGGGCTGGAAAGGATTCAAGGAAAAAAGAATACAATAGCTGTCACACGCCCCTCAGGACCTCACGCTAAGCAGAACAACTCATTGCATAGAACGTGATGGGATTCAGCTGTAACCTTTGATGTCAAACAGATGTGGAGGATATGTTGTTCTCATGATGTCACCTCCTCAACACCTAAGAGTCTGTCAGGACAGTTGCAAAGCCTTTTCTAAGCAAAGCAATACTTTTGGGAAGTTGTGTTGCCCCCAACTGATGCTCTTCCAGGAAGGCAAGAAGAGGGCCAGGTTAGACTGAGAAAGCATCCAGTAGAATGGAGGAGCAGGGGGTATAGTTCAGACTCTGCTATGCTCGCTGAACCCGAACCTGAACTGAAAACCTGGATAAATACCAGGTCAGCAGACTCCATGAAGCACTGGGAGTTACAGTCCTCTTTAAGAGGGAAGCAACTGCAAGCACCAGGGGCTCTGGAAAAGGGGAATGCTAAGAGACTTACCTTTGGTCTGCGCGTTGGCATGGACAGGCTGCTGACGGGGGGGAATGGAGGATTCCTGCCCCTGGAGAAGATGGGAGAAGTAGCCTGGAACCACCACTGCACAGGTTCACCACTGACTGGTAGGGAAGTCACCCATCAGTAGAGAGGGACAGGGGAGACCACTCCAGCCTCCTACACCAGTGAGTGTAGGCTGGTCCTAGAGGAAGAGAACTGGGGGAAGATAGAGCGAGCGAATCACTGAAGGGCTGATTCCCAGCCCGATTCTAGGGAAGCTAGTCATGGATACTAATTTACGTCTGAAAGAAAGTCACGGGTTGGAACAGCGCCTGAATTGTGTTAAGAGAGGCCCTGATCTCAATTAAATATGGGGCAAAGTGAGCAATGATTTGATCAGTGTAGAGAGAGAAGCTCTGATATTTATTGAGTGCGAGACAAAAAATGAAGGAAGAAATTAAACGATCAAAGTACAGACTGCGTGTTCTGTGAACCACTGAGCATGCATTAAAACAAAGGGGAGGAATTGCTGGAGCAGAGCGTGGACCGTGTTACACGAGACTCAGTAACTGACTGGGAAATTGGACAAGGAGACAAGTTGGTTATCCAGGGCATGAACAGCATTATGTGAGGTCCTGAAAGTGCAAGAGTCTGGGAAGTGGGGAAGTGGCTTTGTTCAAAATTACAACAGGTCCTCAAGAGTTGTGATCGCCTTGGACTATACCCAGTCAATGTCCCTCCTTCCCCTCCCTGCCCCCAAGTAAATTTGAAGCCTTTGGGGCATTTGTACACACCACTGCATTCGATCCTTGTTAATTTGCTGTGCCTTAAAAATTTTAACACAGGTTATTTTGGTACGATGCATTTGTGTTTGCACACCATGGGCTAGTGCCAGTGGTACTAGAGATTCACTATTGACAGTGTCCCTTCTAAAGCTGTATTGAGCCAATATCTCAGGTTCTGCTAAGGGCTGCTGCACTGCTGAGGATGCCTAGGAGAATACCAAGTGAAGGGGAGTCTCTAAGCATTCCAAGAGAGTGGCCCACTTTCTAATTAACCTTCACAGCAGCCCTGTTAGGTAGGTTAGTCTCATTACCCCTTAAACGCAGGGAATGACAAAAAAGGAGTAAAAGGACCTAGCTATGACTATAAAGAACAGGTGTTAGGACACTGATTCTGGCTCAAAAAGGAAGAAAAGATGAGGAAATTCTGCCAATCCCATTTTTCAAAGGGGAAACTGAGGCAGGAAGGGGTTACGGGGCTTGTTCAAAATTACAAAGAAATATAGTGACCGAGGAAGGAGCTGAAACCCCAGTTCTCTAGAACTCCAGACTAATATCTGGACCCTAAGGTCAGCCCTCCTCCCAAAGTCTCACAGAAGCAGAGACTTGAATTCCTTTGTCCTGGGTTTCCAATGATGACCAGTAAAATAAGCTCCCAAATCTTGTAGGCAAGGGGGTTCCTTATTTACTTCACTTGGGTAAAGCACCTAACAATAAATAAACCTGAAAGTCCATTTCATTCTGTGGGAAACCAGAACAGACTCTTTTCTCAGCTATCAGACTGGCTGAAACCTTGCTCAGGGGAGGGGAAAAGGTGTGCACACTTTGGGAAAGCAGTTCACGTGGCTTATCCTTCTCATCAGATCCAAGACTTTGATGTTAACAGGAGTTTTGCTACTGTTGTCAACAGAGCTGGATCAAGTCCCAGTTGTGCTCCTTTGCTCAACAAGCAATCCATTTTCATAGAAACCATCCCACTGAAACCAGAACAGCTACTCATGTGAGTAATGACCGCTAGTGTAACGGGGGGGGGGGGGG
>NW_017729018.1:8118232-8120076 GCF_001723915.1 Gavialis gangeticus | reverse complement strand
GGGGGGGGGGGGGGGGGGGGCACCAGCTGTGGGCAACCATTTAGGGCATTTCACAGCAGTCCACTCTCCAGCCCTTGGCAGCTTCAATTCCCACTCTCCAGCACTTGGCACCATGCCCCACACTGCTCAACAGTGTCTCTCCCCAGGATGCCAAAATTGCTGTTTACACCTCTGCTAGAAGCCACTTAGGCTGCCTATACATGTGGTCAGGGGTGAGGGAGGTCATTTTAATTAGAGCGGTTCCCAGAGAGCCACGCTAATTAAAACACTGCGGCATCATGTGTATAAGGCTCCACAGGTTTAAAAATGACCACAGGATGCTTTAACTAAAGCATTTTTAAACCTGTGGGGGCTTATATACGCAACGCTGCAGCAATGCTAGAGCATGCTAATTAGAACATGGAGCAGGCTTGATTAATCATGTTCCAATTAGAACGCGTCGGAGCATGTGTATAGGCACCCTTGAGCGGTCAAGAATGGAATACTCCATTGGAGCTGGGGGGCTTGACTCCTTATTGCCCTGTCCCCTGAGATGCCCTTCAGACCGGTGCAGAGTGGGTGAAAAATTCTACCCGACTAGCATGGTAGAGCCTGATTGTTGTATCCACTAAAATCCCTTCTGCCACTCTGGCTGCATAAAGTGGACTTACAACAGCTGTAAAAAACACCAGAGTTGGGTAAACTGGATTTCACATAAATGAAGATTAGGCCCGTAACATTTAACACTGCAGCAGTGTTAGCTACTTGGCTGCAGGGCACTAGGGAACGTGGCCTGCAGCTTTTAGGACCATCCTCCATGTATCGTTCCATTGGGAGTAGAACTGAACCTCAATTAGCTGCAATTGCCATTGATCGTTTCCTCATTGTGTATCAAACACATCAATATGTCTCCACTTTCCCAGTTCTCCATTTACTTAAGCTGCTTGTGCGCCTTTCATTTTTGCCAATCAGAGGACTTGATGTAATTAAGTGTTTACTCCTACTACATTCCAAGCTCAAAGGGCTCCGAGCGTAATGTATACAATCTGCCCCTCTAACAATTTTGCAAAGATTTCATAAACCCACATGCCTTTGGGATGATGTTGCCCTTCATTGTTTATTTGCATAGCGATAATTGCGGCATCTGCTCAGCTTCTGTGTCCCCTGTACTCGAGTTACTTGCCAAGAACAACCTAAAGATTCTCACATAACTGTTCTGATATTGGTTTAGGAGCAAAAATTAAACGGAACAATAGATGGGGAAACAGAAGAGATAAGAGAGAGGATTCTGTATGCACTGCAGCCCTACCCCTCTGTGCTGGCTGGTAATTCTGGCCTTAACTAAAGCACTAGCTACGAAATTTTTATGACACAAAGATGACATCTGTTTCCACCCCAAGTCTATACCAGACTTTTTTTTGTATTTCAAGTTAAGCAACCATCAGTTAACCCAGGGAACGTAACATTTTTATCATGGCTACTGTGGACCTCTCTCACATGATCGATGCTGATTACCAGTACAGCCCATGTGTTTTTAACCTGGATCACATACGTGAGAGATGCCCAAGCTCATGTTTTCAAATGCGTCAATTAGCTTCAAAAATAGTCAAGGGAAGACAAGCCTATCCTCTCCATGGACCACGTTGGCTTGGTTTCTCAGCTTGCATAAAGAAATAGAGGTCTATACATACAAACCTAGATTGACCAGAGCTCCAAAATGGGTGCTTAAGGAAAGCCTGAACAAGCTGGGTCAGGAAATGGTCCTGCAAAAAGGCAATGACTTTCATTTTCTCTCCAAGTTTTTCTTTCAAAGATCTTGGAATTTTGTCAGGAAAAAAAAAAAAAAAAAAAAAAATCAGTTTGTG
>NW_017729018.1:8109114-8118139 GCF_001723915.1 Gavialis gangeticus | reverse complement strand
AAAAAAAAAAAAAAAAAAATCAGTTTGGGAGCCTCCGGACTCTTTTTGATAAAAACCCATAAAACTGGCTCCTGAGAACCGGTAAATAACAACGGAAGTGGTTGGTTGATCAGCAGTATTGAAAACCAGGCCCTTATTCAGACACTTTGAGATCTACTGGTGAAAAACACTACGTGAAAAATAGATTTAAATCAACAACACCCTTCCCACCTCCTCATTCAATTCCCGTCCTGTTTTCCTGGCACTACTGACAAAGAATAAAGGATTTAGCTGGAAATTTCAAGCAAACCTAAAAGAGCTCGGGGTGGCCTACACAGGGAAATAGACTGGAACAGCTGTTCGTAGTGGGAAATAATCTTATTCTGGCATGAGAATGACTCTTCCTGATTGCCCTTTATCTGCTCTGATACAGATGAAGCTAAATGGAGAAAAGGTGCTATAATCAGGCATCCAGCTCCCTTTAAAATTCAGTAGGATTTGGATACTGAAATCCCTACTACTCTTGTGCGAATCCCAGTCTTACACCCTAGCTACAAGGGGGCTTGGATGCGGACCCCAGTCCAATGGTAACTAGAAGGACCCGCCCAAACTCGTGCCAGAAGGCACCTATTGCCACAGATCTGTTCAGGGACTTAAATGGTTTCCTGCCAAATATTGGCTTAGCTCTAGTTAAAACCTCTAAGCCAAAGTGTTTTAATGACGATCTCTGTAGGCAGGCACTTTAGGTGCCTAAATATGGTTTTGGACAGCAATCGTTATTGTAACCTGCAAAACCCCGTCTGCTTCACCTGGCAGCTACGTAACATGGTATGCAGGTGACCAGGGTTACACCAAATCAAACTACCTCATTTCTAAATACATAGGGAAGTACTGATAAGACAAATGCAATAGAGGAACACATGGAAGCCAGCACACTGCTATGTAAACACATCCGCACACAATTATATCCCCGGAGCAGAGCATGCACTCGCTCTGGAGGGGTCGTGACTTCCAGCAGGCTCAGATGTCTCTATCTCCGTCTAACAAGAGGGTCTTGACAGCTCACGTAGGCCCAGATGTCATGCATGATGGTGATGAAACCCAGACGGGGGTGGCTGTAGGCTTTATGTTGGCCAAGGCAAGTGGGGAATGATTCACCCTTCCCAGTCTATGAACACTTGCACTGCAGAAGACTGCTGAAGATTTTGCTGCTCAGAGTAGGGTTGGCAAGCCGGTCAAATTGACTATATATTTTTTGACAGGTCAAAGATTATAGCAATGTTACAAAAAAAAACCCAACCCTACTTTTTTGTAGTTTTCTTGACAGAAATATCATTTTTTATTGTTTTTTGACACACTTCTTAATGGAAAATGTATGCTTTTTCTGTGTATTATTTGGACCGATTGGCAATTTTATTACAATTTTTGACCAATATTTGACTGGTCAATTGACCAAACTTTATTTGACCAGTCAAATACCCAACCCAAACCCAAATTAACTGCCTTGTAAGCCTGGAAGACTGTAGCTGTCCCTGTCCCCAAAGGCTGCTAGAAAGGCAACTGAGACATGTTTTGCACATCTGGTGGTGGCTTTTCTTTCTCCAGGCTGGAATCCCTAGGCTCACCGAGATACACCTGGTGCCAACTGCTAAACTCTTTATGGATGTTTCTAAATGGTGAACACACCAGGACAGACAACAGGACCCACCACCCACCCCCACGCTGTTGTATGTGGTGGGTGGTCTCCTGGAAGCCGTGTGTAGCCACATCCACATCCACAGCACCATGTGGGCATGGTGACATCACTTCTAGTTAAGGGCACCACCCACATGAAGCAATAGAGGATGTGTGAGGGGGCATAGTAAACTTTGCCATGAATTGCCATTGCCCCATGGCAGAGGCATAACAAGGTGCAATTGTCTGGCTGCTGGGGCAGCTACTGTTTTTGCTTTCCCTGCTACCAAGTTGGCACCCAGTTGCCTCCATTGTGTCACTGGCCCATGGCTTCTGCTTGGATTTGCACAGTCAGACCCTGTCACACCTCCTCAGTTGGGTAAAATCACTGGCATGCCAGATTCAAGAGAGTAAGGTTGACCTTTCCCGTGGCATGCAGCCCAGAATCGATACCATCCACATCCAAGGAGGAGAAAGATACTCCACTCCTGACTCCCATCTCCAGCACCTCCTCTCTCCTCTCCCGGATGGACTCACTTTTACCGAACAGCTTCATGAGTCTGGGCCTCCATTTCATGGGCTCCTTGTTTTTTTGAGCTGAGATTCCTTGTAGCCCTCTGCTCTGCGGCTTCCTGGAAGCTCTCCAATGCCAGGCTGGCCTCTCCCAGAAATGGACTCTTTTTCCTCCCTTGTTGTGCAGACAGCTCTTGCTAAAGTGCATTCATCTTCATTTGTGGAGCCCAAAGCCTTCTCTTTGTAAGGACTTCCTGGCTAGAGGGTCTTGCCCCACCACTCAGGATCAGACCAATCTCCATATTTGGGATCAGGAAGGAATTTTACCCCGTGGCCAGATTGGTACAACTGGGGGACAACTTAGCCCCACAGCTTCCCACCTGTTTTCAGGGTGGTTCTGTGGCCAAATACCCTGGTTGGCTCTGGCACCTCCAGCCAGACTCCTTCGCCATCCACAAGGCTAAGAAGCTTGCTTATATTTGATGATGCAGTTTTGTTGCTTTTTCCGGAGATACTCCTTTGGATGCATGCTCTGAAGAAGCTTCTGAGCCCAGAGTTTCCAGTTTAGAGAAAGAAAAAAAAAAGGGCAGGGTGGGGGGGACCAAGTACTTCTAGGGGTAACAGGATGATCCACATTCTGATAATCACGATCATAAATCACGATCATGATGATAACAACAGGTTCAGCAAGGGTATTAGCCATTGTGCTTCACAGTTCCCATTGATCCCCAACTGTTTAGTGAGAGAGGACTAGGAGATCCACGTGGGGAGCAGATTATCCCCCATCTGCTTTTCCAGGACACAATCTTTTCCCTGAGGCGCCTCATGCTGACCATTGCCAGAGACCAGATGGCTCTGACCCAGTCTGGAGATAGGAAGGTTTGCATGCAGCTCCCAATAACTCCCATGTCACCAGTCCAATCAAGGAGAGAGGGAGACAGACCAGCACTCTCCTTAATTCAACAGCTTGTACCTACAGGATTGTTGCACAAGACCTCAAAAGAGGTACCAGGATAAATGGCGTTGTGGCTAAGCAGGAGATTATTGATCAGTCAGTAGATTAGCTGGGAGGGAAACTGTCATTAAATAAATTGCCTTTTCCACAAGCTGGTTGCATTTCTCTGATCTTATAAATCATTCAATGGCAGTTGACGGGAGGCTACAGTTTAAACAGCCTCAACGTGCACTTGGACTGGCTACGCACAATGGCACAGAGAAGACGCTGAATAGTGAAGTCATGTGAGCGACTCGCATTTAAGTTTCATTGATTATATGTCACTATCAGGGCACCTCGGTGTTGGAAATAAAAAGAAAAATTACCTTGACTGCATTCCCGGATGCATGTCTTGGTCAAGACATTATCAGAGCAGGGAATGCATTTTGCTTATAAAGGGATTAGGCTGCAGCAGTTCCCTATCTGTGGTACATGTACCACCAGTGGTACGCGTACCACCAGTGGTACGCATTAACAGATGTATTATAATTACTTTATGACGCCAAAAATTTGTTGGTGGTCCTTAAGGTTGTATCGTTTTAAATTGGTGTGCGCAATCTGCCAGAGTTTGGGAACCGCTGGATTAGAGCACTGTAATGTTTGGAAGGAAGAGATGTTTTGGGGAATGCGGTCCCCAAATTCCCAGACAAAGTCCCCAAGGCAGCCATCCCCTGCATTTCTCTTCTGAAAAGTGGCCGTGTCAAGCTCCCCGCTACCCGAGTCTCACGGACTCCAAACCAAATGTGCGTGGGCGACCAGGAAAGTGCTCTTCCTTTCCTCAATACCAGTCCAACAGCTTCACTGGGAACTGCAAACAGGTGCCCTGATGGGGAGAGAAGACAGTCATGAAACCCCACTGTGTCCATGAAGTCCAGTCCCTGCTTTGGAGAGGTCAGGGATGTGTGGGATAGCGGAGGAGTCACTGCTTCAGGTTTGGGAGGGTGCTAGCAGTTCAGTGCTCAGCAGCATCTTGCTCTCTACTACCACCTCCAGGCCTCTCTCTCTTTCATCTTCATTGAAATCAGTTTTTTCCTCCAGGCCTGGAGCCAGCGTGAAATGCCTGAACTTATCAGGTTCCTTTGTTTCCCCAGTACCTGGGTCCCTGAGCAGCTCTGCTGTGACCTGGGGCATCCTCCAGCTGACAGGCATGCCCTCGACATGCCTGGGAAGGTAGCCAGAGCCACACACACGCTGCTCACAAGCATGCCCGTTAACAAAATCGGTGATGGTCCCAGCCAGCCCGTTCACGGCAGAGCAAGTCTCCTGCTTACTGCATCATACACAGCCCAGGTTCTGGGTCCCGATTGCTCCTGCAGCCATCACACATGAGACGTATGGGTGAGCTCCTCACAGTCACAAGTTCATACCAGGCACGAGTAACAGGTGTCACAGCCACGCCTGCAGGTGAAAAATACTCTCTCATTTTGCAATGACTTCTCAATCTCCCAAACCTCACTCATTTTTCTGGGCTTCCCTCCTAGCCCAGAGCCTTGCAAGGGAGAAACCAGACCATACCCATTCATAGCTCCTGCTCACCAGGCCCATCCTAACGGGGTGGCCAGTGCAACACAATCCCCGCTGTAGACTGTCTGTTCCTGGGATATTTTTCATGCCTTGCTTCTTGCCTGGCACAAAAGTAATGCACAAAGCACGTTGTGTCTGGCACATCCACTTGGCACTGGGGCATGCGCTGGCACCAGAGTTTGCTCGCAGAAGCTGTTGGCTATGGGGCTCGACAATGCAGAGGCAGCAGCCAAAGGGCCTGGCTCTTACAGGTTTTCAGAGGTGACACTGCCCCCAGGACTTCTAATTTTATTCAGAACTGTAACCTATATCCACCCCTGCCTCCCCTCTGCCCCCCTACCCAATAACTTTAATCAAAGTGTTTCCCAGAACAGGAAAAATGCATCCTCCATCCAGAAATATGAATTTTCATTTCTGCCTGTGAGAATTTTTCCAATCTCTGCTCTTTCTTATGCCGGTTGAAGGATGAGCATGCCCGAAAGCTTGCCAATAAATGAAACAATTTGTTTGCAAATATCTAGGTGGTCTAAGAAAAGATATCGCCTCTTCCACAAGTTTTAATTCCTCCATCCAAAGGAATCCTGCATGCATTTCCCTGCCCGTGCCAGCTGGTTGTCAGCTGCCAGGCATCCATCTGCTCAACAACACTCTTAAGAAACTCAAAGCAAACCAAAGACCATCCCTTCCTAAGGTGCTGCAGCTAGCAGGGACCTGGCATTAGTGAGTACAGCATCAGCTTGGCAGCCAGCAGCCCTGGTTGGCCTGACTCGATGAGACTAGCTGAGATATCTGAACTCTGGCGAGAGCAGCAATGGATGTGGATTTTTTTTTTTAAACTAAAATTTCATTCCAGATCAGTTCCAAATTTTGACCGAGCACAGCTCAATCATTCAAGTCTGTGTGGCGCTACCACCTGCAAGCATCCTACCTCTCAGACTCTCAGATCCTCCCAAATCCACAGCAGGCATCCTACGTGCAAGCCCCAAGCCCAGAGGGCTTGGAGTTCAGATGCCCCCTTGTCCCTAGGCAAAAGGCTGAAGGAGCAAGCGAGGGGGGAAGCCCAAAAGCAATCCCCCATCACCATAAACTGCACAGTCCAGATCCTTGCAGTTAGAGGCATCTGTAGGCACCCACAACACAAGGGACAGGCCTTCACCCTCTATCTACACGGAGTCATTCAAGACTGAGAAGAAGGGGATCTCCCCTGCCAGGTAAGTAAAGCCACATGGGCCAAAGCCATCATCATGGTGTCTCCTCTGGTACCTCCCAGCTGCAATTGCTGCGTCAGCGGGGGATGCAGGGCCTGTGTTGGCTGCCCCACTCCACGCGCTGTGTTTCTGAGACTTTCCAAAGGTTAATAAAAACCGTCTTGAGCTGTTTTGAATGCCTCGGCAGAAAACAGCACTGCTGCCAAAAGGCTTATCTGAAGCTCTCAGCGAACAAAGTGAACCCTGGAAGGTGACACGGCTCAATGACAGGACCTGCAGGATGCAGGCTAAGTCTGGCTGCTTCTGGCAGGAAGAGAAATTTCCATCTTAGCGAAGGGGCTGGTCAATTGAGCCAACAGCCCACTATTCCTAATGGATCGCTGCCTACCCCTCCTGCTACTGCAAGGGGCTGAGCGATGCTGGGTAGCGTCCCCAGCTCAGACAGCCTTTTCCACTGTCAGTTTGAATCCAGTCCAGGCTGTGGCCATTCGTTGGTCTGTAGAAAATGACTGTGCAAGTCACCGCAGGGGATCAAGGATAAATTGAGACATGGAAACCAAATCACCTTCATTTAAACAGTGGTCTTCTAGTAAAGGCATTAAACCCGAGGCTGAGGAAGTGTGATGCACTTTTGGACAGCTCACTTGTTTCATGCCCCAAGCTGTAAAGGGAGCTGTTTGCTCGGTGCTTCCATGCCTTGTACGCAGAGTACCCCAAGTCCAGGCCCCTGTTACAGCCAGAAGTCACGCCGGTTTGTGAAGGTGAAATGAAGTGCACAGCTAATGAATAGAGATGAAAAGCACCACACAGCCAGCATTTCGTGGGGCCAAGCGTTCATTTTTTTCTTCCCAATTTCTCCATACGAACAGGGCTTGGGAACGGAAAGACAACCACCCCTGCCTCGTGCTCTTTCCCTTTGCAACGAACGTGTGGCGCAGATAAAAATCAGCTGCAACTTGAGCACAGACCAAGCTCTGATTGTATGTTTATTTTAATCGGGTGAATTTGTGGTTCAGAAAGAAGCAGGCCCGCCAATTCCTGGAAATATCATCTGCAGATCACTTCTCTCAAGCTACCGTGCAGCAGCTGTGTGAAGGGTTATGGAATCACAGCCCCCGCAGAACAGCTGGGGGGGTGGGGGGGGGAACTGCTTTTGGACCACAGTTTACTGTGCATTGTAACTTGGAAACTTAGCCTCAATCAGGCTCAGTGGGCAAAAAGTAAGGGAAGCCCTCTGTGATTTTGTGTGGCAAAATGCAGAGAAAAATCACCATGGGAATGCACAGAGGGCAGCCTGGCTCTTGCAAGGGGTGTTTGCAGAAGGAGCATGGCTGGGATTGACGCTGTTTGGGGCTGGGGCGTCCTTTTAGGGAAGTCAGGGGAGTTTGGGATCCAGCATCCAGAGCTCGGACAGGCTTGGCGTCATGGAGTTTCCAGAGATCAGACTCCAGCGGTGCTAGGAAATAGCTGGAAACCGGAGTGCGCAGCGGCAGGGGGGGATTCTGCTCTGCTCGGGTGATGGGAATCCAGAACGAGTCCCCTTCGAGATGGAGTCTAATCCTGACCTCACCTACACGGTGGCAGAAGACACGCTGTGCTGGGAAATTAGGAGGGCATCCACATCCCCATCTCCTCTGAGGCAGCAGCGCTTTGCTTTCTGCCAGCAGATTTACCCCACATTTGTGGAACAGGCTAAGGCTTCTGCCGCCACCCAGCAGCCAGGAGAAGGTACCTGCAGACACACTGGCACCTTATAGTTTCATAATTAGGGGCTGGAAGGGACCTTACAGATCATCTGGTCCAGCCTCCCTGCACTTGGGCAGGAAAGACCATTGGGGATCAGATGACCCCAGTAAGATGGGCATCAAGATGTTTTTTGAAGATCACCAGGGTGGGTGACTGGAGCACCTTTGCGGGGAGCCCGTTCCAAACCCTCGGCATTCGACTTGTAAAGAAGTTTTTCCTTGTGTTGAGCCTGAAGCGATCTTCTTCAATCAGTTTGTGCCCATTATTTCTTGTCCTCCCCTGGGGGGCCTTGGTAAGTAGATAGCCTTGCTGTGCGCCCCTGATATAGGCTGCCACCAAGTCCCTGCTGAGTCTTCTCTTTTCCAGGCTGAACAGTCCCAAGTCTTTCAGCCTCTCCTCGTATGACCTGGTCTCTAGGCCTCTAATCATGCGTGTAGCCCTGCTTTGGGCTCTCTCGAGCTTCTCCACATCCTTCCTAAAGTGCAGTGCCAGAACTGGACGCAGCGCTCCCGCTGTGGTCTCACCAAGGCCGAGTAGAGCGGGAGCACGACATCCTTAGCCTTGCCCGAGATGCCGCAGCATGCCAGTGTTTGATTTGCGCTGCCAGCTATGGCACGGCGTTGGTGGCTCATGTTCATTTTGTGGTCTATCATGACACCTGGGTCTTGTTCAGCTGCAGTGCTAGCACTGACAAGCCTGTAAGTGTACTGCAGATTATTTCATCCCAACTCCAGCTGGCAGAGAGGAGGCCCATGATCTTATATCACTGCACTGGTTTCCATGAAGTCCTTCCTGATTTCCCACAAGGTCAGTGACACTAGTATCAAGACACGAGCATCCTTCCAGCTCCAGCTCTCTCCCACTCAGTGCTGACACAGGAAGTCTTTTTTCCCAGGGCAGTTGTGCCATGCAGCTAGGGACACGGGTGGCCACCAGCCAGAGCTAAAAGGGAACTGGAGAAAATCATTCTGAGCCAATTGTCAAAGGATCCAGAAGCACAAGATACCAAGAGGGCTACGTGTATCCATGGTAGCTGATGGTACCATTGAGAACGCCCTGAAAAGGCTCCTAAGTTCAGTGAACCAAGGCTGTCAAAAAGGATTGAGACTTTTCCCATTCATTTCATGGTGGAAACAGTCTGGCCTCAAACACTATAATGTGCTGCTCTCTTAATGATGCTAAAAAGAAATAAGCACTTGATGCAGCACAGCTTCCACCCAAGTCACCAGGACTACCCCAAGGGTCTTCTCTTTCCAGCTGATTAGATGGAGAAATCCACCATCGTGGGCCCTGTTCTGCCTCTGGAAGCACTCTAAGAAATTCAAACATGTATTCCTCACTGAAATGCCAGAGGCAGAACAGGTCTGTCCACTAACCCCACCTCAAA
>NW_017729018.1:8089533-8104114 GCF_001723915.1 Gavialis gangeticus | reverse complement strand
AGGCAGGGATGTCTCGGGGAAGGTGGACTCAGGGAGCTGTTGTCAGGGCTGGCAGCTGCCGCCTCTTTTTGAGAGGGAGCGGGGCCGGGATTTGGGGGTGCACAGAGGAAGGGAGAGTGTTTTGCTGCTATTGATGCCCTCTCTTCTCCATGAACAGCATCACTTTCCCTTCCCAGCCAGCACCGCGCCTCCAGCCCCTCCAGCCCTCCTTCACCGACAGAGCGTGCCTCTGGCCTGGTCACCATCTCCCCACCTCAAAAGAGAAGCCAACAGATAGGAGCTTGGGCAAAGAGATCCTGGTTATACCTGTCAAGCAGCACATGCAAAACTTGCTTCAGATGTGTCCTCATGCACCCTCCTGCCTACTAAGTGCAGTCAAAGTTAGGTGGTCTGGGATCACGTGGTATCAGGATCTTCATCGGCACGTGTGACGAGCACAGGAGGAACCTATGCCATGCTTTGTCTTCTGCTAGCGATGGCTGGGCCACAGACAGAGGCAGAGAAGCCTGCTCCAGGCTTGGCTACACACCAGCTCTGGGAGCAGAGGACTCACGGATTTACATGACGTCCCAGATTCAGTCCTCTTACTGACAGCCCACCCAGGGAATGGGGTTTCTCGGATGGGAGCATACTAGTGATGCCACACAGCCACTGCCTGCCCCTGGATGCGATGAGACCTGGAGGTCTTAGAGGGGGTGCAACGTGTGGAGGTTCAAGGGGCATCGTCTGGTACAGTGCATTTTTATTTTACTGCTCTTGAGAAAATAAAAGGCCAAATCCTCTGTTAATGCGGATGCAGAACTGACGTCAATGGAACCTAGTCTGTTTGTTCCCAGATCATTCTCCTGAGCGATTTGATTTTGTCCTTCCCCCCACTAGACAGAGCCTGAGACCCCCCCGCATTTTGAAGCCGGACTCAGGCAGTGCTGCTGACAGTCCAGCTGCTTAGCTGATGTGTAGCGTCTGCGTGTTCATGTTCGGCCCAGCCAAGGCAGCATTGCACAGGTGATTAGAGGTTACGTCAGGCCCCTGGCTCAGTCAGCAAAAGCGGCACTACACTGGCCAGGTAGGACAGCTTGAGGCCTTTAAATGGCTTAAAGCACTCCCTACAAGGCTGGAAGGTATGCCACTTCAGGGCAGGATTATCCTTTGCTCCACATAACCCAGATCCTCTTCCATTAAGGTGTGGTCACCCCCCCCAGATGTGCCACCCAAATTGAAGGTGTGACTGCAAGTTTGTGCTAAACCCATCAACCTTCATTAGTGTAACCTGTAATGAGGCCCTTGATCTTTTCCTTCAGCTGCAATTGTTTCTTCATGTAGCTGAGTGTTGTCTGTGGACTCAGAGCCAATTAGGGTTCCTGCTGGCTCCAAACCGAGAGCTATGACTGCAAAAGACTGCTCTTGGGCCAGTGTCCAAAGCCTCAAGCAAGTGGTGATAGGTGCCAGCTGATGCAAAACGAAGCAGAAATGTTTTCTCCCAACAAGGATTTCCCCTCTTTTGTCCCTGTGGTGTCAGCTGCCTTTATAGGAGAGGCCCAGGAAACATCTAAGGGGAAAGGGGGAAAAATAAAGATAGACTGAGAGGAAGGATGAGGAGCAGGGCAAGGTAAAGGGCTTGGAAGGGCTGGAAGGGGTAGGTCCTCAGGGAAGCATTTAGGCATGCGAGACCACCCCCCTCAAGCAGATCTCCCTGAGCCACTGGGGCTGCAAATGTGCTTAGGAGTAAGAAGGAGACTAAGTGCTTTGGTGAAACGAAGCTACAGGGGGAATGAACTAGGAGCACCAGTTGGCCAAACAGGGCCAGGAGATGGCAAAGGACAAGAGTGGGATAGATGATGTGGAGTCCTGGGGGGGGGGGGCAGGTGCTAGAGGGCCCCTGGCAGTACAATACATGTGGCAGGCCCAAGGCCACATGGATGGGGACAGGTCAAGGGCAGAGGGAGAGCTGCATCGATCACACAGTCAAAGCCCTGCAGGCAGGTTTTGCCACCCAGGGGCAGGGTGTAAAAGGAGAAAAGAAAGGGTCCCGAGGACACTGGCACTGGGGGACACTGACACAGAGGGGGAGTGGAGTCAGGAGAGCACTGGGGTGGCATGAAGGGCATCATGAAAGGACAGACCAAGGGACAGCACAGCCAGGTTGAAGAGGCTGATCAAGGGGTAGATGAAGGATCAAGTGCGATCAGGGTGAAGCAGAGGCCCAATGCCTTTGTAAATGCATATGCAACTCCCAGCCCCGCTCTTCTGTGCCCTACCTGCAGATGCTAGGGGTCTGGCAAGCCCCGTCTTTCACTCACACTGCAGGGACCCTCACTCCAGTCCTCAGGTCGTTGGCCAAGGCTGCAGCCATGGCTTGTCTTGAGGGAAGCAAAGAGGCTGAGGAGCACAGCTGCTTTGAGGAACCACAACTCTGCGTTTCACAGCTTCCAAACATACGTCTGGGCCGGCTTTATAAATACAACCCAATAGCACTGCTTTAAACTAGCTACAACTTAACTCTGCCTGAACTAAACTTGTATCTGGAAATCTTGACTGCTTTACTAAGAAGTGTTCTTCCTTCCTTCCTTTCTTCCTCTGCCAGCACTTCCTGCCTCCACCCCAGAAAGCTCTGCTCTCCCTCTCGTGCCCCGGGCATACACCTTGCCAGTGCCCTTCCTGAAAGCACTTCGGAGAATCAGTAGGTGCTAAGCTGGGCTCACCCTGCCTAGCACCAAGCCTCCTTTACCACCGTCTCAGATGGCAGGAGAGGCACTTCCTCCCTTCGCCTACACACCACGCATTGCCTGCTTGTCTGACAACCCACCCACAAGGTCGATGAGCCATCTCTGCTGCCTGAGCTGCTTCCTCCCTGCTTTCTTCTCTCCCTGCGGTTCTAGTCCTAGCTTCCCCGTGCCTCTAGCACACAGGGAGCGATGCGTGCACCTGAGTGATGGGCTCCTACCTGGCTGCTCCAGCACTCAAAGGCCTTTGAGTCAGTCGTGTGGTGCCTATGTGCTGATTAACCCTTTTCTTGCTGGGATAGTAGCCATGTGGAGCAGGGACTTACGGCTAAAGCAGACAGGGCACAACAGGTCATTCTTTTACAGGCAGTGGAGGCTGTAAAAGAACTCATTTACCACTCACTTGTTTTTGTCCTTGGACCTCTTGACATTTGGGTGAAATCCTTCTGCTTTCTGGGAATGGACAGCTCCTGGAACAAATCTCAGATGCTTTGTGGGTCCCCTTCTGCAGCTCACACCAGGTCCCCAAAGACACAGAGGTTGCCTGGGAAGGCTCACAGGCACTTCCAGAGTTTTCTGCAGGCCACCGATATAATGAACAGGGCTCCAACATGAAGTACGCGTGGGTTTCAGGACCACCTGGCCCATTCTCAGCTACCATTTTCACCAGACTTTCCATCACAGTCTGCCCCTTTCATTCCTGCAGAAGTGGAAGTGAAGTGGGAAGGCAGGAAAGGAGACCACCCAGTTTTGCCTGTCCATATGCCAAAAAATGGTGCAGACAGGGTAAATAACCTGTGTCCCCAAATGGGTGGGCACACCTTGTTACCCCCTCACAGTGAGGAGAAGCAGGGATGAGGAAGTGACCCAGAGTCACCCTTCAGTCCCTGCCTCTGTCGTGGGGCAATGCAGCCTGTCACTCAAGGCTGGCCTACAAGGTGCCAATCCAACCTTTAATTACCAACACCTCACACTTGAAAAGCCGCCTCCGCTGTGACTAACCTGCTCCCGGCCAAGCTTCGCCTGGCTGAACTCTGTGCGCAAGAAGTGCTGACAGGATAATGATGTGTTTCTGAACTTATTAATTAAATTACTCACTGCTCTTTCTGTTTTTCTAGAGCCCCAGCCAGACCCCAAGACTATTTATCTTGGCTTTGACCCCTTCCCCTCCCTGCCATTCAGCACGAGCAAATGACGGGAAAGAGTCACCAGGAGAAACCCAAGCAGCGTGTCAGGCTAGAAACCACTTCCCCATGACAACTATCTGCAAGGTCTTGAGCTCCCACGTGGACTTGGAGCTCCGCTAGCCAAGGCGGCTGTGGTTGTGATCGCGTCCGGAGCAAACACTGCTGCGAAGAACTTGACTGCTTCGAGCTGCCGCTTGGATAGATGAAGTGTCAGCCTGTGGGTCAGCCCAAAGGTCTGGTGTTCCCGCTCGGCCCTTCCGGCGTCACACCCCGCGCTGGTGTGACTGACGCCCCACTGGCCAGCAGGGACAGGACTCCAGCAGACACCATGCGCTAACCCTGCTAGCAGTGACCCAGGCGGCCGCTCAGCCGAGTCCAGGCTAAGCCTCCTGTCCAGAGGACTCCTGGGGCAGGGAGGAGACATCCAAGAGGTGTCTGGGTGTTTCCACATCAGCTGTGACTCCATCTGCATACAATGTTCCAGTGATTTCAGTGCAGGGCTGGGAACGAGACAGCCCGGGCCCCAGTGGCTCCCTCCTGTGGGCTGAGATCATCTCAGCTGCCTAAGGGATTTGGAAGCCTGCTTCCCCTTTGAATGAATAGGACTCGGGGAGTGAACTCCTGTTAGTGGCTTTGAAAGCAATGGGGGGGGTAAGGGCTGATTCTCCGTGGGATTCAGATCAGCTGGGCTCTGCGCTCTACCGGCAGCACCCAGCTCCAGAGCCTGGCAGGGACAGGATTTTCCCACCTGAGCTGGGTTGCTTCAAAAGGGGCAGGGGCATGGACCCCTCAACCCCCTTCCTAAAGGGACGTGAGCCTAAGGAAGGAGAGGAGGGATAGAAGAGAAAGAGAGGTAGATAGGGAGAGAGGATGATGCAGGGGCTGATGGGGAAAACCCAGTTTAAGAGAACAGATATGGCTGTTGAGCAGGCGGTTGCTTACTCAGACACCGTTTGCTGTAAAGGCAAAAGGGACCCCAGTGTATCACATCCTTGAGCAGTATGGGAGGATTTGCCCCCCTCCCCCAGGCAAAGAGGCAAAGTCCTTTTCACTGCATGCAAGCTGCACCCCATGCCACTGCGTGCACCCACAGGCCCTCCTGCTCTGCCCTGGGTATCACTGGTCTATGAAGGGTGTCCTGGGACCAGCCCATACTCCTTTGTAGTGCTGGGTTGACATCTCTGAATTTCCAAGACTCGTACGACTAAACCCTCCACTTGTGCCCATGCCACGCAACCCATGTTGCTCTCAATGGTTATTTGTTACTGATATTTATGGTAGCAACCAAGATCAAAGTCCCGTGGTGGGACAAAGCCCTCCCCCAAAGAGCTTTAGATCTAATTAGCCAAAGCAGACAAAGGGTCCATGAGTGAGGAAACACAGCAAAGTCACTCACCAAGATCCTGGCAGAGCTGGGAAGAAAACCCAGATCTCCTGGGTCCCAGACTATAGTGTTGGCAGTACAGTGCAGTAAGGGAGAGGGGAGCGGAGTTTGTTCCCCCACTCTTACAGCTCAAACCCTATGGTGGGGAGGGAGCCACAGCCCATGGAGCTGGCACTGCCCCTGGTTATCTTGCAGCTGCCCCATCACAGCTGTCCAGCTACACCTCTTCTCTCCATCCTGCAGACATCATGAAAGCAGAGACCTTCAGTGCTAGGTCACTTCTGTTTTCCCTTGGCTCTTGGAGCACACGGCCATGCAGCCACTCCGCAGAGAAGCCGTGGGATGCCAGGCCAGGCTGCCTTGTGGGTTGTCTCAGCCAGTCATTTATTTCATAGCTGGGAAATAACGCTCTGGTGTTCATTCCCCAAGAGTGCATGGACTCTGCCTCAAGCTGAAATGTAATTTCAAGTAGAGCTTCACAGGGAAAGCCAGGGTGCGCTGATTAGTACAGGACTGAGGAGTACCCAGCTCAATACACCACCAGGCTTGGAACCGCAATCCGAGGTCCACCTAAGGAAGTAAGTTACTGCTGGGGCTGTCTCATACATGCTGCAGCTGCTTTGCGTTGCTGGAGCAGCATTCAGGGGCTTGCATGCAGATGGAATCCAAGCCATGTATTATCATCTCCAAGTACATCCCCCCATGATGCCCCATGGCCTAGTTCACCTGCCTTCAAGGGACCTGCTCCAGTTTACACTCATGAGTAGCTTTAAGGAAACACAGGTTAGCTACTGAGCAGCAGCCCTCCATCCTGGATCGCACGCGAGATGCGGCTGCCTCCGAGTTGTTACTGGATAACTAACCCCACCTTGCATTAGGTCATCCTTGGTCCTGGCCAGTCCAAAGCACTCCCATACCAGTTTCCCCCGGTGGCTGGTGTTCCCCTAGGTTGCTGTGCTGCACCTGTGCAAACAATGCGAGATGCCCATCGGCTGGGCTCTGACCCGCGACACGCACGCCTTTCAGCCAGCGCTCTTGACCGATGGGAGGCCAGCAGGGAGATCCATCTAGAAAACTTCCTCCCAGTGCCAATCTGCAGAATAAATCTTGCCTTCCAGCCTCTCACACTCCATGGTTTGGACCTGGACAGAAATGAATGAGGCCTGTTACGTACTGGATATCTGGTGACGAGAATACTGTACAGCAATGGGCCCAAGGGGTTCTTCTTGCATATAATGCCGGAAAGCTGACTCCTCCAATCATTTAAGAGCAGATCCGTCAATATTACTGCAACCTTTCAGACTGTTTGCTCCCTCTGGTGAGCCATATAGAGGGCAGTCAGTCAGTATACCCTGAGCTGTCTGATCTCCTTTGCCACAGGGGCATGATGGTGAGTTTGTAAGGCCCATTTTATATTTGATTTTATTGAAGGCTCCATAGCCCGACTGCAGCCAATTCAGGTTTACCCATGCCTTAAACGTGGGAGTTTATGTAGGGTAATGGTGGGGGTGATTTATGTGCAGATGCTTGGAGTGAGTTATATAGACTGTAACAAGACTTGGGCTGGGCTCTCAGATGTGGTCCAGATCCTGACCGGGCATAAACCAAAAGCTAGTGATGCTGCAGTGATTTAAACTGGCCACAATATCATCCTGCTTCTTTATCATTGTTATGTGAATGACACGAGCAATGTGCTAGGTGCTATACATGCACATAGCTCGAGGCAGAGAAGTGTATGCACTTCCAGGCTACTAGGCAGGCAAGGTTCTTTGGGTCCTCGACTTACAATGTTTCACACTTACAACGTTTATAAATTGACACCCCGTATCAACTTTCTGATGTCAGTTTTGACTTTATGACACTTGACCCGATGCAATGCCACGCCAGCGAACATCTCCCATCTCCCTGGAGAACATCTGTCCAAACTTCCTTGCACACGTTAAAAAAGCAGTCAAGTCTCCAGAAAAACCTGCAGCCAAGACTCCAGTCAGAAGCCCTTCAAAAAGTCCAGCAAAGTCACCTCAAAGAAGTCCTTCCAAATCAATGGGATTGCTATTTACAATATAAATACATGAATGTAGCTATATTAGTCATCTATAATTGATTGAGTACAAAATTCTGGTTATTTTTGGTGAAAATAGGGGATTGGGCCTTGGTTCAGGAGCCAATGCACCATTTATAACTTTGCTTCCTATGGGAAAATCGGTTCTGAGTTGCAATGTTTCAACTTAAGACACAGTTTTCAGGAACCAATTGTGTCATAAGTCCAACGGCTGCCTATAGTAAAAAAAATAAGTAAGTATTAGGAGCTGGCATTTTCTGAGGGGTGTCTTGGGTGTAGCAAGGGGTGCCTGGAGTCTAAAAAGGTTGGGAACCACTGGTTTAGTACCAGAGCAGTAAATGATCTGGGCCAAGGCTGCTTCCATTTTACATACCTCAGTGCCCCTGAAAAGCCCATTTTCCCCAACCTGCATCTCGAACCACACCTTTTCTACTGGGGCTGGCATTTGCTGAGTCTCTCCTTGATAGAAAATGGATGCTTGTTCAGATCAGAAAGCCATTGCACTAGGCACTGTATATACACAAAGTGAGAGTGGGCCCCTGCCCAAAGAGCTCGTAATCTAAATAGACAAGGCCAAAAATGCTGGGAGAGGGGACAGGATTTATTTAAGCTTGCACAGCAGGTCAGGAAGAGGCACGTTGTCTTCCTACTTGAAGGTCTATGCCCTACCCACAGGTATGGAAAGGGAGGTCTCGTCGCTTGAACCCTGCTGTTCTCCTTGTCGAGCAGGCAGGACCTTACTTCCTCTTATGAAATACCAAGTTCTTCTGCTGATCCTTCAGCATCTGAGCGGGATGGAAACTGGTTTCTTTCATGCTGTAATTCTCATGAATGATGTCGTTTTATTTCCTCAGCAAGATGGTAGCCAACATCTAGCAGCTCACAAACACCGATTTAATTAAAAATTGTATTCCAAATATCATTCACAGCTAATACCTGGCAAGAAATATTCACCAAGTGAATTTGCAGATCTCTGTCCGAAGTAACTGAATTGGGGGCTAACTTCTTTGTCAGTATTTCTTTTCTTTGCATTTGTGAGGCTTTTTGGACTCCCCAGATGTACAAAAATTACAAACCAACAGGCACTCGTTGTGAAATTTCACTTGAGTAGTTTTCAGAACCATGAAATCCTTAAAAAAAAAGGAAAAAAAGAATGAAAATTAAAAAAACAACAACACCCTAATCTTCTGTTGGCATAGCTGGAAGTGATGGGAGAATATATAAATCTTCCAACCCATTAGCCCTGGAAAGAATGTCTAACACGAAGTTTATGATGGAGCTCAGAGTATTACAAGTTACGGATTGTTTCCTTGATAATAAATCCAACATCACGAACTGCTGCATAATAGATATTTTACTTTGCTTGGGTCATGACCAGTATGTATCTTGGTATGGCCAGGCTCTCAACTAATTCAGATAGGTATCTCTGTACTGATTTGTACCCATTGAAAATATGGTCCACAGTGGGTGCATCTACACATGTGCCAGGCTGCGCAGCTGTTACTGCACAGTCATTTAGTACTTGCTTAAGCAAGTACTAAATGACTGTGCAGTAACCACTGTTACTGTGTAGCCCTGGCACCACATGGGTCATTCCCAATGCTACTGGGCATCAGCATCCTAGTTTGTGCCTGCCGATGCTACGGCCCCTTAGCTTGTCACTACAGCGACATAGCGTCTCATGTAGATGTGCCCAGTCTGTATTATATTCATATCAAGACAGTCTATATTTTGGGCTGGGCTTTCCTTATTATCCTGGAGTAAATTAGGATGGTGTAAAACCTTGAGCACAGCAGAAAAGAATCAGGCCTGTGACGTGCATGCAGTATCTAGATGGTGCAATGGAGGCACGTGTCTGGGATTCTGAGTTTCTCCCAAGTTTCACAGCACAGATTTCCATTGGTTTCAGTGGAGTTATTCCTAAGCGAGGGAGCTGAATCACGACATGGGTAAGCTTGGGGAAGAATGGCATCTAAAAGCATGAGACCATCAGGGTTGAAGCACTTTGATCCGAAGCTCGTCCTCTCGTCAGTCACCTGACATCACCCTACAGTGCTCTGGTTACTTCTCCATCAGTCACTGTTATTTTTGCTATCCAGGTGGGATGGGCACGATGCCTCTTTAACTGCTTATTTTGCCACTTCATGCAGGAGCACGATGTTTGCAATGTTGAGCCTCCTGCATTTTGCATGCTATCAGTTGTACCTCCTGCATTTTCCATTGGCCTGGTGGGCAATCATGATACCTACTAGTGGCTACTGCCCATGGAGAGGCTGAGAGCTTCTGTCAGTCACCGTCTTAGCTCTTCTGCTCATGCTGTGTGCGCTGAGCCCGGGGTTCGGTCCCCGCTGAGGGCCAGTAGCATCTGTGTGTAGGCGACTGCTATAAGATGATGTCGCACCCTCCCTCCTTCCAGGCATGCACAACCCAACTTTTATCATGGTTCATGTGCAAGGTGCACTTTTCGCTTGAAGCCCTCAGCACAACTGCAAGCAGGAGATGGATCATATGGGCACAAATTGGAAGACTGGACCAAAAGGAATCTCATGAGGTTCAATCAGGACAAGTGCAAAGTCCTGCACTTAGGATGAAACAATCCCATGCACAAAGCCTTTAGCATTTAATGAAGTGGTTTAATAAAGAATAAGGGCAGGCCACTGGGATCCCCCTGTCTGGCCACATCTGGCTTGGAAGTTGCATGTTGTGCACCCCTGGTCTCTACCTTAGGAGTTAAAAGAGACTGTCCATTAACCATCAGCTACTCAGAGGGGAGATGGTGAATCAGGCTTTCCCACTCTGTCCCCTGGAGGGCAGTTCTGAGCCTTCTCCAGCAGCCTGTTCACTAAGCACGTGGAATTTCTAATTGAAAAAAAAAAAAAAGAAGAAAATGAAGCCCTTTGCTTTTAACCTCAATTAGCTTTGCTTTCTGCTTTTGCCATTCTCCCTGTAACCACCCTCAGAGATGAGATGTCAAGAAAAGGACTGCTATTCAGAACAGCTTGTTCCGGGATGTTGGGCTGAATTTTTCATTGGAATCAGCAGCAAAGATTTCTATTTTTCCAAGGCCATGAGCAGCAAGTTCACGCTGATACATATCTGTCAGCACAAACCATTAGCCGATTTAATGGACTCAAAAGAAAAGGTTTCCGTTCCCTATAGAATTAGCTGCTCCCCCCGCACAATGCGTTTCAATGTTTTTTCTTTTTAAACGTTTTCAGAGAATTTGCACATGTGCTGGCCTGTTAATTAAAAGAACAAAGTGCAAAGCTCAGTTTTGTATAACGAGAGCTAAGCAAGTTGTCAGATGCCAGCATTTTCTTTTGGCACCTTCTGCTTCTCCAAGTCCCTAGGATATCCATTGTGCCACAGAGTGAACCAGTGACCTTCTGAATTATAAGGCAGAAGTGGCTGCAGGCTGGGAAGCTGTGAGCTACCGATGGGGCACTGGACTAGACTCTTCACTCCCCTGTCTGTGCTTCTTTCTGTTAAATGGGGATGCTGCTCCTGAACTTTCCCATAAAGCACTTGGACATCTGCTGGTGAAAAGCACTGGATGTTATGACTGAGCTACTGAGCCGATCTAAGCAGCTGGGACCATAAAAGTTCACATGGATCAAACATAGGAGGAGATGCAAAACACATACTTAACTCACCAGTAGGTACTGGGTGCATTAAGGGTGTCTGCAGGGGAACAGATGCAACCTACAGGACTAGCCCTTAACCCAGACAAAAGGCAGAACCGATATCTGTGCATCTGAATCTGATCATTTGCCAAAGTCAACTACACTGATGTCAACTTCTTGGACCCATGAGATGTCACTACGGGTGTTATACTGGGATACGAGCAGGCAAAACCTGAACCAGAAAGTGCTCATGGCATCTGCCTATAAAGCAAGATCTATCATGGGAACATAGGAAAGCAGGGCTGAAAGGGATCTCGGGTCACCTAGTCCAGCCGCCTGCTCAAGGCACGATCATCCCTGACTAAACCAGCCCAGACAACATGCCTAACCTGCTCTTGAAAACTTCCAAGGATGGAGATTTCACAGTTGCTCTAGGTAGCCTCCACTTATTTCAACATCTGCTGATGCTCTGTGCTCCTCCTGACCACCTCAGCTCCTGGTGTCCTAGGAATACATAAAAATCCAAGCCTTCATCTGAAAATAATGTTTATAGTAGTGGCAAAAACCTCAAAGACACAACTCTTAACGGTTCCAAAACCAGAAGGCAAATAAAAATAAACCCAACTTTATTATCTCTTTTAAAAATCCCTTGCTTTTTAAGATGCCTCATCAGTTTTGAGGGGAGGAGGGAGACGCGAGTCATAGCATCATAGAAAATGAGGGTTGGAAGCAACCTCAGGAGGTCACATCTAGTCCAACCCCTTCATTGTTCCTTGTTCTGTTATTTGCCATCACTAAGAACAGTCCCGCTCCATCCTCTTTGCAACCACTCTTGAGGTCGTAGAGGCTTCTAATTCATGCTTTTAAATCATGTTTTGAAATGCAATATTGTGACAGACCTTAGAAACTGCCCGGTGTCATTGTGGTTGGTATCTTCTCATTGCTAAACGTAAAGCAAAGGCTAATAGGTGTCAGTATAAGGCTATTTATATCATCCTCCTTGAACCTTTTGTCCAGGGAACTTCAGGAAACCTCTAGTGCAGATCACGCTCAAAGCCAGATCCTGCTACATTTGCGATTGGCAGCCTTCAGCAGACTTGGACTTTGCTGTTCGACTCTCATTGTCCTGCATCAAAGGCAGTGAATAAGGTGCTAAGTGGAGGTATAACACTACCATTCAGATGTGTTCATATCCTGCCCTTACCTTGCACTAGAGTGCCTGAACCAAGGGCAGAGTGGCAGTGAATTAAGTCCTACAGAAGCTCACAAAGATGGAAAATCTGCAAAGGGAAGGACGCAAGCCACGCTCTACTGAGAACCTCCTCGTTGCCAGATCTGCTGCCTGACAGCTTCCAAAACCACGGCTGGTGAATCAGTCCAGCTCCAGAGCATGGCGCTGAACGAGGTGAGCCAAGCAATTAAAGGAACGTAATAAAGCACAAAATAAACAGCTGAAATGGCCTGACTTAGGCTATAAGCAAGTCCTTGAGGATCAGCAACCAATGTTTCCTTGCATTTACATTGGCCTTCCAACCTGTTTCAACTCCATCAGATTTAGTGCAGATACAACAGGGATGAATATGGCCCTATTGTGAAGAGGTATCGGGTGCTTCCATAGCTAATGCTGAATTTGGCTTTCCTGATCTTGAATCCTCACACTGATCCAGCTCACCCAAATCATATTCTCTCTTAACTTCCACATGCTACTTTTGACCCAAGAGGGCATTTGGAGTGAAAGTTTGAGGCAAATCACATGAGGAATTTCTGACAGTTTCTTTTAACAAACTCCCTTTTCTAGCCCGTTGCATCTCAGAGACAGCTTCGAACTTTTCTCCTGCAGGAATACCTAGAAAGGATCAGAGGCTTCCCTGGATTTTGTAGGACACGGGAAAGATTTAAATGTGTCAATGTGAGCAGACAGAAACAAAGAGATCCCAGCATCTTCCATAAATCAAAACTCCCTTTCTAAACACAGCCAGCTTCGGGTGAAGCATGACATTCCCCCTGTGATAAACCTAACGGGAATTCCTCACGGTTCCTGTCTTGTGGAAGCAGTTCAGAGTGAATTTGCCAAGGTCATATGGTCAGGCAGGCAGACGAGCCGCAGAACTTCTGCTTCTCCTGGGTGGGATGGCAGAGAAGGTCAAAGCCATTGCATTTCAGCTCCAGAAGTGGGGGCTCGGTGTTTTCTCCAGAACTGTACCAACGACGCCCCTGTTGATCAAGTGGTGTGTAGACAGTACCCGGTCATTTGAGCTGGGGAGTTGGAGGTACCAAGAGGGAGCTAGGTACAAAGGCTACCCACATTGCTCCCTTGAATGCTGTCAGCTCTGGAAGCTGGAGTGGTTGAACCTCACAAGCCTGATGGGTCTTCAGGCCTTAAAGTGAATTCATGGTTTAGTGTCACAAAACCATTCATCCACACCAGCGTCGTCTATTCGCTTACTTATCTGAAGGGTCTCCTGTCCGAAGGATCCCATCAGAAATTACAGCTTGTGGAGTCATGGGCCAAGGGTTTTTTTTATCAAGCTCAATTGTTTTGGATGCTCACCTTGATAGGATGCAAAGGGAGCCTGATAGTCACAAAGCGCCAAGTTCCTGCATGCTGGAGACTTGGCCTTTAATGCAGCTCGGCGGAGCAACCAAAATGCTAGTCACTGCTGAAAATCTTGGCCTGGGAGACGCTGGCAAATCTTCCATAGTCTCTTTCTCTATGCAGGGTTTCGTGTGTGTATATGTGTATGTATATGTGTATGTGTATATAAACTCAGGGACAAGTGACTGAAAAATAGACCTTCTACCTTGGACCAGGAAATGAATTGATACAATCTGAAGCTCTAGGGCTAAGTCAACCTTGTCCATGTGCTTCTCCCCCCCAGATCTTCTGGACTGACCTGGAATGATTCCATCTCATTACAGGTCAGTCTCATTATCCTGTGTCCCGTGTCTCTGGTCGCTAATGAGAGCATTAGATTCCTCTTGCAGCTATGCATCCTCACTGTATTAATGGAGGCATTGAAGCTAAGCTGCGAAAAGGGAGATTCACAGCCTAATTTAGCATGGTCCATAGAAATCTGAACCAATGGAGAAAGTCATACACTGGGCCCAATCCTGCAGGAGGGGGAACTGGGTAAGTGTGATGTGCCAAGCCGTCGTTTCTCTATTTGGCCCGACCTGGTGGACCCCTCTTGCTAGAGGGCGCTCTCACCTCCCCCAGTGCACCCGCTGAACTCGCCTGCCACGACTTTGATGTTATTCCGGTTCAGTAGTATTCATCTGGCGCGTGCACGTCTGGAAGTGAGACTCAGCGTATGTGGGTCCCTGGGGTCGCAGAGGGCTCCTCCACCCCTACACCCTCGCCCTAGCCTCCGGACTGTGGGGTCTCCACTGGCCTCACTCGTACTCAGAGCAATTAATCCCTCTTCCCGCGGGACTCAGCTCACCCAGTTGCCTCACTGGGTTGAGCCGTACTTTCTCCGGAAGAGTTCTGCCCGCAGTGCTCCTACGAGCCTAATTCCCCGCGGTGTGTCCCTCTTCCCCTGGGACTTCGGGAGAAGGACAAGTCTTCCCCCAGTAGGGTTGTCGTCTGCTCACCAGACGAG
>NW_017729018.1:8053104-8084533 GCF_001723915.1 Gavialis gangeticus | reverse complement strand
GAGTTCTGCCCGCGGTGCTCCTACGAACCGAATTCCCCGTGGTGCGTCCCTCTTCCTCTGGGACTTCGGGAGAAGGACAAGTCTTCCCCCAGTAGGGCTGTCGTCTGCTCACCAGACGAGTGAGCTGCTCCCTCCTCGCACCAGCGGCTCTGCCCCACGGTCTCCCCTGGCTTCCGAGGGGAACTGCTGGGCTGGGTCTTCCGCTGCCCACTGCTCCGACCCTGTCCCCTGCCGGGGTCTTACCCGCACCCCAGAACGTGCGGGTCTGGTGCTGAGCGGATCGTCTCTGCCTGCTTCCCGCGGTGCCAATGTCCGCCGCTTGTTCGGGCACTTCCAGTTCCGCCGCCACCCTCGTCTCATGGACCGCCGGCCCTTTTAACGCTGTCTCTCAGCAATCCCAGCTGCGATCAATCGGCGAGTGCCCTGTCCCACTGGGAAAGGGAGGGTCCAACACAGCGGATATCCCGCCACTTCTTTCCCCGGGGTTCCTGGATTCCCGCGCTCCCGCACAGTAAGAAAGAGTTTCAGAATCAGGTTGAGCCCAAAGCCTGACCCCTCCCTTCCAAGATCCTGAGGGCAAGGGAAGCCAGGGGCATTGATTTTAGAGCTTCAGGGGTTTCTAAAGCCTCTGGGAGGACTCCTGCTTCTGCAGAGCTACTCTCAGTGTAAAACCAGGGTGTTGGATCTGTGCAGTGGGACAACAGCTCTAAGGAGCTGGAGTGCAGTCCGTCCTAGAGCTTTCCAGTGGAAAAAGGGAGGACAGTGGCAGCTTGCTGAAGGGTGCAAGGTGTCGATGCATATCCAGGCCTCAGTGTGTTGCAGGGAGGAAGGCTGTCACTGTCTGTCGACCCCTATTTCATCACCTTCACAGAAGGTTTACAGATGCACAGCAGGAAATCACAGTCTGCTGAGCGCCACTGGATGAATGGATGGATGGATGGATGGCAACCACCGAGGAGTCCCAAAGCACCATGCTCTGCCTGCAAAGATTCAGCCACAAGATAAATGAACAAGGAGCTCTCCACATGAGCGTGAGCCGGAAGGAAAGTTTTACAGGCACCCCTTCAACTAGGTGATCTCAACCTTTTTGAACTCAAGGCACCCCTCACGGAGAGGTACTTTGAGTCCAGTAACTTTTGCGAATTGAGTGGCACCCAATTTCAAAAACTAATTAATCCATGACAGTGATTAATCCTTGCAGAGGGGATAGGCACTGCCCAGGCAGGGACAAGCCCGAGTCTTATCTGCTCATCTCCGCACCTTTAAAAACTTCAGGGCGCACGCTTGCTCTAGCACACACCAACTGCAGAGATTTCCTCAGCCTAAGGGTTTTTAAAACCCTTAAGCTTGCTTAAAAGCTTGCTAAAAAGTTTTTTCCAACTATTTAAGTTGGTCTATAAAAGATATCAGATTCACCCAAAGAACCTTGTCTGCCTATCTCCTTAGGCCAACACAGTTACAGCCCACACCCCTGTCTTAAACTAAGCATTTTGGGGCATCTGTCCATGCAGCATCCAGCACAAGGTGTTCTGACATGGGCTTGGCCCCTCGTACTGCTACACGCCCCTGAGGATGATGCAGGTGATGATATATTGCAGTAGCGCCTAGGAAGGGACCAGAACCCCTCCATGCTAGGAACTCTACAAGCAGGACAGAAAGCTGTTCCTTGCCCCAAAGAGCTTATGACCTCAGCGGCAGGCAAGACGCAGGAGTCCACAGGTGGCTACAGACAGACATGGGAGCACAAGGAGACAATATTTAGTGGCCAGCTTGTGCAGTGTCCTCAGTACACCGATTGCAACATACCCCTGCAAATGCTTCTAATGTACAGCATTTTTCCAGGTACGATCAGGCCTCTGCTGCAGCATAGCCAGCAATGGTCTGAAGCCTGAAGGCACCCTTGGGATTTTTTTTTTGCAAAAATCTTGTTGGTCTCATAAAAGATATCATGTCTACTACGAGTCCTGATTGCCTTTTCCTCTAAACCAATGTGACTACAACCTGCATACCTGGAGCCATCCTTGGAACCTGCTCCGAGCCATACGTTCTGCGCCGCGACTGGCAGAACAGCTGCACTGACGGGCTCTGGACTTCCACCCCCCCGGGAGGATTTGCAAGTTCTTGCAATTATGGCACATGAGGATGGTTCCAGCCTAAGTGAGGTATGGAAAGCTCGTGGCTTTCCCAGCCACAGGTTTTTATAGAGGGGATTTTCCTCAGAGGGAGTGAATTGGATTGCAGTAAGGGAATACAGCGCTAAGCCCTGCCTTCCATTTGAGAATGCAATAGAAATAGGAGTAAAAAAGGACCAGAGATTAGGGAACGGGAACGCTCCGACGCTTATCTTGCTGGGGTGCTCTGACCCCAGCTAATTTCCTGCCCCTGGGGCACAGGGCTGGACCCGATGATTTTGCAAGGTCCCTTCCAATCCTAATGTCTATGAAATCTATGAACAGCACAGAGAATTCAGCTCACTCTCCATTAAGCTCTGTTGCTGCTGCTCTGAAGCCCTATGCAGGGATCTACCCAGGACAGCCCCCGCTCCCATGTAGCAGTACACGAATGCCAGGATAAGCACTATGCCTGATAGTTGCCTGTGACCCCCACTGGGTTCATGACTTCCAAGGTGAAACCTAAGAAGCTGACCACAGGTCTGGTGTTTGCATCAGCAATTAAACAAGAGGGACTAAATCGTTCTGTCACATTCATTGGTGAAATGTCCTTATTTCCTCCAGCAAGAGGACGAGAGGAAAGACAAGCCTCATGTGATAGACATTAGACATGTCACTTAGCACATCACTAGAAGATGCTCAGACACTGCGGTGATGAGAGAGGTGCCAGAACCTGTAAAGAAGGGAACGGCACAGACTAAATAAACTCCAACCTTCCTAAACCCGTTCCCTGCATAGGCCGTGCACCATGAAAAACCTTGGGGTTTCCTTGCCCGCTTTGAAACAGGAGGCTAATGCCAAAGACAAGCCATCCTACGAGGTAATTGTCCTTTAATTCCAGCTGCCATAATGCTCCGTTAGCAGTTTTAGGCAGCCCACATGCCACATATCTGCCAAAGCTCTCATCCTCTGAGCTAGCCTTGTCCTTCTTCACGTTGTCCACCTGCTGAACAGGTACCATTTCCTTCCACGCTGACTCTCTCCGGTTGGTGCTTCTGCCAGCCGCAAGCTTGTCCGTCGTGCAGGGCCTATCCGCTGCTCCTCCATTTGACCTCTCATCTAGTTGAGTGATGTCTCTGAAGTTGCAGAAAACATTTTACTTGGCTCCATTTGCAATTAGTGCAGCCTAAAATGGAGACGGGTCTGCAGATCAGGACAGGACAGATAAGGAGGCTCTAGTGCCTGTTGGAAAATTCTGACAAGCGTGCTATTTAGGGACGAGTTGGCTCCTCTCTCCTGCCCCTTTCTATCCTCCCCTTCCTCCTGGATGTAACTGCATGATAAATAGGATCCTGCTTCTTAAGACTTCCATCTGCTCCTCCTGCTCATTCCTACCCCAAGGTCAGAAGCTTGTGTTCCTGGGATAAGAGGGAAGGGAGCTGCTTTGCTCAATGGGTCAGAGCCTTTCCCAGCTAGGATGCCGGCCCAGGGATCAAAGGTTAATGCAGCGGGATCTTCCACATCTGTAATACTCCTTTTTTATTTTAAAAAACCCACAGTCCTTCAGAAGTTCTGGACTACAGATCCTGCAACCCTTGTCTGTGTGAATTCTCCTTATTTGCAGGGACGTCAATGAAGTGGATTCTGCTCTGACTCTTGTTTCACACTGGAATAACCCCACTCCCGCCAACAGAGGTAATTCAGATTGACATGATGGGAGGAGAATGAGGCCCAGGATTCTGGTTTTGGCTCCAGTGTGGTAAATGCAGTTACACAAGACTAAATACTGCAGAGGTCTGAAATCAGTGGAGCTGCTCTAGATTTTACAGTACCCCTGGCAGCCAGGGTAGCAGGGAGAAGTGGCGCACCGACGTGGGAAGTAGCAGCTTAGCCTAATGTCGGGTACGCAGATGGTGGTGAAGCCAGGAGATTAATTCAGACTGCCAGAGTCCCAGCTCCAGTGCCTCAGCTATACAGACTTGACTGACACTGGCCACATCCCAAGCAAATCGTTTGATCTGCCACTCAGCCATTCAGCCTGTCGGTTGCCTTGGGCCCTCCTGGGAAATTAATGCTAGAACTTTTGGCTTGGAAGGAGAATCCAGGCTGCAGGAGGACGGTCATTTCCAAGCCGATTCACTGCAAGCACTCTCAGCACAAGGAGCTGGGATTTGGCCAGGAGTCGTTCCTTATCTCATTCCTATGCAGATGGAAATAAGGGCATCCCGGGCATCTGTGCCATTGAGCGGCATGGCCTATTTTGGGGATGGAGGGAAGAATCAGAAAAGCTGATAGGGAGCACAGGATGCCAAACGAGGGAGCCGATGACATTTGCAAGGTGTCAGGATGATGGTCCCAGAAACTGGTGCAGTGGGTTGCTGGAGACTGATGCCAAACATCCCACCCCTGCATCTGGTGTCACAGCTGTACAGTAAGGCAGTTATCTCCCCAGGCAGGCGGAGAGACGACGGCAGCTTTGGCTCAGGGGCAAAGGTGAAGGAATATGTCCCATGCTGTAGAGCTCTCCCTTTGAGTGCTATTATGCTGACAGTCAGCTCCCTGCTCCCATGACCAATGCAGAGAGTTGCTCTGTTTAAATTATCTTTCGGGAAAGCCAAGAAAGGCAAAGTGCAGTGGATGGGAAGATGGAAAGCTCCAGCTAGTTCAGGCTCTGTCCGGCACACCATCTCCCTCCCTCTGGCTACTCAAACTTAGTCAGGAACAGCTCAATTCTGATTCAGCTGAGCACTGGTGAGAGACCAGTGCATACATCCCAGGGAAAACACTGATGTTCTGAAATGTGGTTTTGTCCCAAACTGGGGAGGGAGAAGGGACTCGGTTATATTTTTCAGAACATTCCTAAGAAAAGGAAATGCCATTCGCAACGTTGTTTTGCCGTTTCCGGCCCAAAATAATTCCTTACACCACACCCTGAGTTGCCACAGTGCCATACAGGACCTGATGCCCCCATTCTCCTCTATGGCTCGGCCCATCAGCTGGACCAAACTTCCCACCAAGTCACGCAATACCTCTGATGCATGGCAGTTTTATATCCCCAAGGGAGAGAGTGTGTGCCATGTGACAGAGCTCTCCTGACCAGCTCAACTCACTGTGGAAAATGCTACTCCATTAAGGGCTTGCGCAGATTCAAGTCTGGAATTCATTCCTCACTGATGAAAAGATCTGATGAATCTGAACTGCTATACAGAAGATCAGAGTCTCATTTCTAATGCTTTTTTCTCGCTCACTAGTTGGCCAGTTCCAAGAAGGGCTTGCGATACTGTACACACTGCTGGCACTAGTATGTGAAGTGGTGCTGCCAACACAGCGAATGCCTCTGAAGCAATGCAAGAGCTCCCCACACCTCCTATGAAAACACAAAGCAAAGAAGAAATGAAAGAGAAGCCTCTCCTTCTCTAGAAGAGACGGATGAATTTTCCAGAGGCAGGTTCACGCAAACCTTGCTCTGCAAAACGACGCCGTCCCCCCATCCAGGGGAGGCTCCAGAGCAAATTCCCACAAGGACCTCCTTTGTCATGCCCAGGTATCCCAGCACTTCCCTGGTGTGAGCATGGTCAAGAGCAAGAGTTGGAAACGTCTATTAAAGAGAGGAAGTGGGAACCTTTGTTTCTACCCTGGGGATAGTGGCCTTTAAGGGACAAGAAACACCCCCGAGAACCTATTTTGCCTGGATTTCTTCAATGTCTGGGAAAAGAGGTCCGGGGATATGAGAACAATCTAGCCAACAGCTGGGGACAGGGACTGCGATTCATCCCACATAATTCGGAAGAGGGGAAAGGGCAGCAGAGGCCAAGACAGCTAATTAGGGATAAGGAGCCTCGTAAGCAACTGGCTGAAGACTTTTCAGACTATAAACACTGGGCTGCAGGGGAGGTCTATAGTCAAAATAAGCAGAAGTGAATTAAAAGGGAAAGAGATGAGGAAGAGGAGGACTGAAAAGAGGTCTGCAAACCATTTCAGGTACAAAAAAAGGGAACTTCTGATGTCTTTGCAGGGGGGAGAAGGGAAACGTTAGGCCTCGTGACTGCCAGCGGGGTCTGCAAGAGTGAGCAAACAAGGGTACGAGTGAGGGGCTAAAGGGCTCCACTCATCAGCATGGCAGAAGAGCAGGATACTCCTAAGTGCTTCCTGCTGAGTGAGTACCAAGGAGCGCAGAGCCATCAGAGGCAGCCCCTGAGGCCCTGACCTGCTGCTGGGTTCATATCCTGAGGGTTTTGCTCAACTGAAACATGGAGCTGTCACCTGAAATCAATCCGCACTGAGAACAAATCAAAGCTTTCCCTGTGCTGAACCCAGCATGCTGGGGGTCAAAATTCCTCCAGGTCTCCTAGTGGAGAAACCTTGTCATGCAACCTAATCCAAGAGACCTCAAAAGTAGGGCTACAGGCAAAGGAAACAACCACCCTGTGCTGCACTTGGCCTACAGCAAACAGGCTACTCTTCCCTTATCAGAATAGCTACATCATCATGACATGCACAGGCAGGCCTCGACTTACAGCGTTTTGAGTTGCAACGGACGGCACTTGCAACGTTTATAAATTGGCATCCTGTTTCAACCTTCTGACATCAGCTTCGACTTTACAATGCTTGATCCCATGCGACACCATGCCGGAGAACAAGTTTGCTGCATTGCCCATCTCCCTGGAGGACATCTGTCCAAACTTCCTTGGACACTTTCTTTAAGAAAACAGACACAACTCCAGAAAAACCTGCAGCCAGGCCTCCTGAGAAGACTCCAGCCAGGAGCCCTTCAAAAAGTCCAGCCAGGAGCCCTTCAAAAAGTCCAGCAAAGTCTCAAAGAAGTCCTTCCAAATCAATATGATTGCTACGTACAATATAAATACATTAATGTAGCTATATTACCCATCTATAATTGATTAAATACAAAATTCTGGGTTATTTTTGGTGCAAATAGGGGATCGGGCCTTGGTTCAAGAACCAATCCCCCATTTATAACATTCTTTCCTATGGGAAAATCGGTTCCGAGTTATGACGTTTCGACTTCAGACACGGCTTTTGGGAACACCACTCGTGTTGTAACTACCTGTACATGGGAAGAACAACTATGTGGCTCCTGCTCCAATTAGCATAACATCCTTCTGTCATAGCCCTGACCATACTAAGAGGCTAAAGAAACACGATTTATTATTCCAGGTGTTTGGGTGGCAAGGCAAATAAATGGTTCAGGGTTAGCAAGCTCTAGCAAGAGGGGACCAAAGGTAAGGAGCTTTTAGTTACAAATCAGTAACAGGCCCAGGAGGTCTCAGCTAAAATTGTGACCCCGCTGTGCTGGTCACTGCGCTGGCGCATACAGAAAAACAGTCCCTGCCCTAGAGAGCTGAAGATCTAAATAGACAAGAGGTGGGAGGAGACATTGAAGGGTCCAGAGGAAGAAGTGGCGTGCCAAGAATCCAATGCCCCCTGTTTATTCTCGTGGCACTGTGTTGCAGGCAGGGAATCTGCTCTGACCCGATTGCTTGCAGCTACCTGGGCAAGCACAACCAACGGCTTGGAGGAGCTTCTACCCTTGGGAACCCTCCACCCAACATCGAACCTTTCTGCCACATTTTCTTCTGTTCCTAAACGTCCATCTCAGCAGAAATCTGTTCCCTGTTAGCAATCAGTGGGTGTGGAACATAAACTCAAAAGGGGAAAAATTACCAATAAAATAGCCCATTTTAAATGCAGGAGGCATCGGGAGCTCTTAGCCATGCTGGGAAGCACGGGAAAGCATAGCCTAGCCAAGACACTAATCAGACCGACAGTGAACTGTTGAGTCTGGTTTTTCCTGACTGCAGACCTGATCTGTGAGAAGCCAAATGCTGAGAGGCCTTCGCCTATGCTCCCCCAGCCATTTCTGCAGAGCACAGCAGGTTCAATGACTGCGCTGGCTGCGGTCCTCTGGGAAGCTGAGCTCAACCCATGTCATTCCACTGCAGCCTTGCTCCCAGGGGACTCAGTCCATTCAATTAGCCAGCCTTGTATGCTGCCTGCAGGTCTTGATGCTGGACCTGTATCGATCTGCCCTCGGCTTTTGGTTTTCTATCTCCATTTATCAGGCCTCCTTTTTTCCTTGGATCCCATGCTGGCCCTCCCCAAAGTAATGAGATAAGAGGCAGGCTGCAGAGGCCGATAAAAGGGAAATGAGCAAATCCATTAATGCTACTTCTGCGCTAGGAATTACAAACCTGCCCCTTGTTAATTATGTTTGGCTGGCAAGAGCTCCAAGGCAGGGGAGCCAGAGAGGAAAGTTTCTGCTTCTTCATAACTTGCCATGTGAATAGGAAGCAGAGTCTAGAGGTTAAACTCTGACTAAGGAAGTCAATATTCCCGGTTTCTGTTCCCAACTCTGACATTGATTTGCTATATGACCTTGGGAACATTAGATCACATTTTCCAAAGCTGGGTCCTTAAATTTAGACAGGTAAATAGCGTGGCTTCCAAGGGTGCTGTTCCACCTGCTGTTCCCAACTGAAGTCAGGCAGAGCTGTGAGGGCTCAGCCCTTCCACAAATCAGGCCACTTATTTCAACGCCTGTGACTCATGGCGATGCTCAAGTGATTCTTAGTGCTGGATCTGCAGCCATTGCCAGCATGGTCAGTCTGTCAGCGTGTGCAAAACGGCTGAGCCATGTGATAGCATCCTTGGTGGCCACGTGCAGTTCCTGCAATCCATTGCTGAGCATACATAGTCAGAGGGCAGTCATCAACAATACACGACGCGGTGTGTTTTGCCGTAGCTACAGTCTGGGTTGTCGCAAAGACCCCGATGGTGGAGACTGGCTGCATCCAGGCCTCGCCCTGCCTGGATCCTACTCCAAAGTTCTTGCAGTTTTGGATTCATTGAAGTCAACCCTGTCCTTCAAACCATTTCTATTTCAATTAATTGATATTTGCCAACCAAAAAACCCCCTTCGACAGAAAACTCACAACCAGATCCGACAGGCCCTGATTATGTAACAGATCAGTGGACAAACCAGGAATATAATCCAGGTCAACCAGCTCCCAGGCCAATGCACCATCCTAGTCCTATTGCCTCTGCTGGCTGAACAGCATGGAAGTAGTAGTAAGGAACCATGTATTTATGTGCATGGTGTTCACTGTGATCCACAGATGAAAGGTGCTAGGGAAGTGCATGTTTTTTCTGACTTCTGCAGAGATATTTCTGCTTCTAATGCTTAGGGACAGAGCCAGATGTGGGGCCAACAGCAGACGTCATGCATGAAAGGGGCTTGTAATTCTGTTCCTGGAAGATGCTCTGATAAGGAATTCTGCCTCCCTTTCGGCTCTGCCTGGAGCTGTTCTGAGGGATCATTAGGAAACAGGCCTGATAATGTCTGAAGGACCTGGGGAATATGAAGCATCACTGTGCTAGGGACAGACTATTAAATATATTTCAGCCAAGAGTTAAGTTGCTATTGCTGCGATTGCACCATAGAGTGGGCCCAATTCTGCAAAGTTAGAACAACTAAGAAAAGCCGCTTCTTTACTATTCCCAAAGTTTCAGATTCTGACGTGTGACCTTCCCATGGGAAGAAAGTCCTATCTCTAAATAAACGGACAGAGGGTAGAAAAGGGAAATTCACATGGTTTTAAATAAATACACAGAAATGATATTATTTTGTATTCCATTACCATCTAGAGGACAACAATGAATTGATACCCGGTGCTGTATGGACATGTCTTAGTGCTCTAAAACACTAACATTTTAAATAAGCAAGGCTAACAACACCTGGGAGGGGAAACTGAGGCACTGAGAGAAGAACTGGCTCAGCCAAGGTCACATGGCAGGTCAGTGGCAGAGCAAGGTCTCCTGACTCTCATTCCATATCCAATATCTTCTCAAATACCCCAAGCAAATGAAAACAACCAGTTCTTTTAGGATCTTAACTCTGGAGATCAGCATTTTTGTTTTCACAGCTCCCAGTCTTTAATGCCCACTAAGCTGTCGGATGGACAGGAGATGGGAAGGCTGCTCTAATTACCTTTCCTCTTCATTAAATTGCTTCCAGATTCCCATCATAGCCCTTGCTGCAATATCCTTTTCTTTGGGACAATTTGCTGTGTGAACAGTTTCACTTGCAATGGGAAAAGAGACTTAGATCAAAGTGAATAGCATAATAGGGTCTGAAGTTTAAGTACACCGTGCATTTCTTTCCCCGGACGAGAAAAACGCCGCCTAACAAACATGGTTTGTTTGGTTTTCCATTGTCAAATCCGATGTTCCCAGGAGGCGGTCAGATGGCACGGAACTGAGCCCCTTTGTTACTGCTGAGCAGAAATTATGGATCTTTGAACACAGATTTGGAGGTAAAGAAGGGAGTATCTGATACCCTGTATCTCTACCTTGTTCAGCTTCCAGTAGTATACTCCCTAGCAAAGGACAGAAGGGCTTTCTATACCACATCAGACCCGTAGAGAGAAGCATTTTTAAGTAGTCATCCTTTTTATTATTATTCAATTGTCCCATTGTGCCCATGGCAATAACCAGATCATGGTGCCACTGCCTGTGGATGAAGCAGACTGAAACAGAAAGGCGAGCGCTCAGCCTACGGCCGACTGGGAGCTGTGGGGGGTGCGGCTTACCCAAGCTGTGAAGAAGTGGGGGGCATGGGGGGTGATTGCTTACACCGGCAGTGACACAACGATCTGGTAGTTAAGCATAATCTGAACCCCCTCTCTGCCATGTTTGCCTCCATCTCGGCAAATTCCCTGTGGCAGGCAACTCCGGACCTGCCAAACCCACCGTCACCCGCACAGCTTAACCCTGCATCCGCACTTATCAGGCCCGGACATGCTTTAATCCGCTGTCATCCCCCTTCTCAGGGAAAAATGGGATGAAGCTTCAGCAGAGCCTGCAGAGCCAGATAAAGGAAAGACCCTTCCACAACCATCCCTCAGCCCCGCACGGAGCGACGGCAGACTAGCCAAGAAGCGATGAAGCACAGCCCTGTAGAAGAATCCAAGATGGGCACGAAGCCACCCACTGCCACCTTTGGCACATCGTGGATTTGTGTTGGGAAAGCGGATGTTGGCATCAGTGCCACGCGTCAGGCCTAGCACAGTCAGGCTCCAGGAAAGACCCCCTTGCAATGCCCTGTCCATGCCGCAGACCTGCGACACGCTCCTTAGGACTCCACTGTGTGCATGGCTCCTTCTCATGGCAACAAGCATTCTGCCGCTCTCTGCCAGTACTTCAGTCCCCCTGCAGCCCTAGACGCATGTAGATAATTTGCTAAGGAAATGCATACAGTATATGACTATATTGATGATTTGCAGAGAGGCAGGGAGTTGTGGGGAAGACGGTCACACTGGAGCCAGACTCGGGCAGCACTGCCCAGACCGTGTCCCTAAGAGAGCTCTTCTTTTAGGGGGAGATGAGATGAAATTTTCAAAAACACTTAAGGGAGCCAGGTGGTATGTGAACAGGGAACTGGGTACCCAAATCCCTTGGGTTGCATTGAAAATCTCTTCCCATTTTAAAACAAAAAGGCAAGTGAACAAATCTGAAGCAGCATTTTGAAAACCTGCTGATCATTACATGACTCATGCCACTTGACTGCTCAGGGTTGGTGATTCTGAATGACTTGTTGAACACAGCACGAATGGGCTCATAGAATCATAATAGAAAATTAGGGTTGAAGGGGACCTTAGGAGGTCACATCTAGTCCAACCCCCTGCGCTCCAAGCAGGACCAGCTCCAACTACATCATCCCAGCCAAAAGTTTGTCTACTCAGCCCTTAAAACCACCCCGAGGGCAGAGATTTTCCCACCTCTGGGTAACCTGTTCCAGTGCTTCACCACCCTCCTAGTGAGTAAGTTTTCCTGATATCAAAACTCAACTTCCCTTGCTGCAACTTGAGCCCACTGCTCCTTGTTCTGTCATCTGCCCCCACCGAGAACAGTCCAGCTCCATCCTCTTTGTAACCACCCTTCAGGGAGTTGAAGGCTGCTGTTAAATTCCCCTCCCGAGTCTCAGGATCTGCTGGATTATGCCCGTGCCCCTTCCTATCCATCAGTCACTTCAATGGAGTACCTGAAGAGCATAACTACACACTCACTGTCTCAGGGGTGCCTACACACTTCAAGTTAAGCATGCGCATAACTAGTTTGCTCAGTGGAGACCTTGACTTGACTGAATATGAAAAAAATGATAGTGAACAGGCCCTTGCCCTTCAGCAAGAGGAGGGAAATAAGTACCCATTGGCCTCCCCTTGGGAAGGGGAATGTAAGGGATAATCTGAAGATTTAATGTTTTTCCGTTCCCTTGCGAGTCCAGTTAGCCTGATGGCCCTGCTCATGTTTAGACTCAAAGACCCCAGCCAAAGCCCTTTTGCTTTCTGCCTGACTTTTACATCTTGGGGCTTGCCAAGGTCTAATTGAAAAAAAGCTAATGACTGTTTCCAGCACTGCCAGATTCTCACCCTCCAACAGCAAAAGCCAAGCTGGCAGCAGTTTTTGGAACAAGGAGCTAGACAGGATCGTTTGTCCCCTGAAAGCACGCTGGGAGCCTAAAGTTACCATATGATAGTTATTAGGTCTGTTCAGCCAAAGCAGTTTCACTGATCTCCGAAGGGCTGGGTGGGAGGTCAGGTGACATCCTGCCACCTCCATAAAAATAAAATTCACTACAAAATACTAGTTTCTCATTATTCCTCTTGCCTTTGTTTGTAGTTGTGTTTGCATTGTATGGATTATGGCCCCGTTAAGCAAATGACTTAGCTTAATATGGGCCTACCTTTGAGCACATGACTCCATTCCACTAACATCAATTAAATGTGTGCTGAGGGGACAATACAAGTCACTTTTCACTCCAGATCCTACAAACACTTGGGATGTTGCAGATGGCACCATGCTGCATGCTGGGACCGTGCATAATGCCATGGCCACGCAGGGCACAGAAATGAGACTCTCCTACAGCACAACCACACCGGATAAAGGGGAATCACCTTTAGAAGAGTAGGGCCCATGATACACAGCAATGGCGTTCTTATTTCAGAGCTGACACATGAAATAACCAGTCCATCCGACTACAAACTGTGCTTGATTTGTTTGTATAGGCATGGGACTAGGTTTCCTCCTGTGCTATTTTATCTTGTGGAACAAAACCAGGATGGAAGGATACCATATGTCACTAACTTTGGGAACTGAGGAGACAAAAGAGAAAATCTGGGGGTACCAAACCTGACTGGTTGCCGTCAGTTCAGCTGACTGTGTCTGTGCCACTTGCAGGCTAATACGGAGACAGAAATAATCAGGGTACCAATCGCTGCTTCTCGCACAATGTTGGCGAGGGCCTACACTACCTTGAGGATTTTATTTCGTACAATCTTCCTTAAGCTTCAGATTTCTCCTGTAGATGTCTATCCCTGGGGAATGAACTTGGCCATCAGTCCAGATGTAGTTTCACAAGGTTACAGAAGATAAAGAAGGGGTGAGGTGGCACAGGAGCTGGGTCGTGGCATGTACCAGAGTCCAGATAGCTCGCAAGATCCCTGCACATCCTGATGTTCTGGGACCAGCTCCCGCAGTGGCCATGAAGACAACGTAAAACACATTCTTCCCCAGCAGCTGTCTCTAGGAAGAAGGGTGTGCACATGGGACTCCCCTAAAGTGATCATTAGTCCCGAGCGGATCATGGCACTGAAGGGGCTGCAATTTTCGTCAGAGCTACAGAGCAGCTAGAAAGTATTGATGGACTGAAAAGGAACATGCTTTGGCACTGGAAATACCATGGTGTCACATTTAATAAACTAAAGAAAACCATGTGCGACTCTAAAAATCAACAGATGTTGTTCCTGTCCGAGTCACGCAGCAAGAGTGGGACTGAGGACAAACAGAGGCTGCAGCTACAATCCAGGCATGTTTTTCCTATTGCATGGATCTGTGGCAAGCCAGCTGATTCCTGAGTCTGCTTTCTAGTAGCAGAGGCTTACACAAACTGCTTGCAACAAATATATGGACAAGGTACTTAGGTTGTAAAACAACTCGCCCTACATCCTGTTGTCACCCAGTTACTAATTAGAGGGACCCTAACACAGGACACCCACCACTGGCTGTGTTCACCACAGGAGGGGACTTAGGATGCAACTACTGGGGAAGGACCAGGTCTTAAGGTAGCTTTTAACCTCTTGAGAAAAAGACTGTAGCATCATCATTGTGAAGCATCAGGCAGTAGTCGATCTGTAGCACAGGTCAAGAAAGTGCTTAAGAGGTGTGCATGTGTGTGAGAGGCAGAGACGTGAAGATGTTGAAGGTGAGAATGTAGACAGGGGTACACAGCGCAAGTACATGTGCAACAGGATGGGCCGTATGAAAATATGTCGCTGTAGATGGCCGTGAGCCAGCAGGTGCAAGCTGTGTGTCCACAGGGATGTGGGCAAGGGAAGAGGCAAGATGTACTGTGGAGAGCTGGCCAATTTTTATTTTCAGCAACTAGTAAATTTGCTGAAAACGTGAGTTTCAAAAAGGATGAAATCAATCATGAATTTGGGTTAGATTTGGTTCTAAGGCTCTAAGCTTTAATGTCAAGAAAAAAACCTTGACCAGGATCAATCTCCTGGACAGAAGGACTCAATGGAACTTGCAGTCGAGTGGACAAAAGGTAGAAAATATACACCAGGATCTCACATTGAAGGTCAGGCGAACAGGACATGGTCAGTCTTTTCCATGCTAATTTCTCTGCTTACATCCAGAAGCTGCGACACACTGCCCCGCACAGCCCCCAGCAAGGGAGACTGTCAAAACTTTACACTGACAAGTGCAATTACACTAATGTCCAAGCAAAAGTAGCATGTCTGGGTTTCTATTACACTATATCAAAAGCTGTACGAGTGCCCTCTCCTGGCTGATACGCATCCTGGCTTTTTTTCCATATCTGAGTAGCCGATGAGCCTGAAGTACCTGACTTGTGCAGGAATCTGCAGAACATATATTTTCATTAACGAGTCCTGTTTAACTTGGTTAATTAATTGACCGCATGGTTTCTAATTCGGTTCTCCTTGTGTATATCACACCTTCCTGTGGCTGACCTTTCACTTTTTGCCTTTCACTGCAAGTTAATTGAGTGTTGCTTTTATTTCAAGGTTATTTCAGTGCCAGTGAGTGATGCTGGGTTGGCAGCCCTGGGGCTTCCAGCTTCACATTTAGTCACAGACCAGGCAGCAGGAATGCAGGCTTCACGTGCATTTGTTCTCCTTATTTCACAAAACAAATGAGACCCAGGTAGAGCTAGGGGTGAAAAAGGAGTGAGCGCTGGACATCCCTACTGAGGCTGTCCAGGAGAAGACTGAGACCCCTAGACTTCATTCATGTATGTCATGAAGCAGCCACGGAGCATTTTCAAGCACTACCAACCAGCCAGGGCTTGATTTCAGTGGGTGAATCTGGATATGTCTTATTCCATTTTCTAGGACCTTAATTCAGAGACCCTCAGGACAAAATCTTGAAGATCTGCTTCATAAACTCTCTCAACGCCGCACTGGAAGGGATTAGACATGGACAGCTCTGACCCCGGCCAACCGCAGATGGAGTCAAAAGCAGATTGCTTTCAGTGCGTTGCTCCACAAAAACATCAGTGAACTCATTTCATTAGTCCCCAGGGCCCCATTTCCTTCCTTCCTCCCTTTCCTCAGCCAAACTGAAGCTTAAAATAGTATTCTACATTCCTCACATTTCTCTCCAGAACTAATTAATATCCAATCAGCCAAAATCGCTTCTCCCAGCGACATGCCCGAGGCACGTGATGCTGCCCACCCTCCGAGAAGGAAAGAACGTTTCTGCTACATTGAACGTTCCAGCCAAAATGCAATCCCGGTGAGACTTGAAGGGACTACCATTCAGTCCCAGAAGTTAGGAAATATGAAAGTAAAAAGTTCCATGAATAACCTTAACTCTGCCCCCTTGAACATCTATGCTGCAGGTGCAGAGGCATAACCATTTGCTCATCCTCAGTTGCAGTAGGGGGAGCTGACTTATCCTGAGCCGGGGTCAGATCAGCCCCTGCAAAATCCTTAGACAAGGGAAGCCTTCTCTCTGCTTCCGATATAAGGATGAATCTACACTTTTGGAAGCGATTTCCTGCATTTACTGAAGTCCGAAGCTGCAATAGCAGACCCAACCCCTTTTTCTCAGCTGCGTGCTGGCTGAAGAACAGGGAAGCACTGCAGCTGGAGTATTGCTCACTGTCTTCAATTGGCACCCCACAGGCCAAAAATGTCACAAGGAAAGACTCTTTAACTGGTCTGAGCAAAGCACTGGTGATTTCCTGCCCTGCTGATTGCCGAGCTGTGTAACGTATTGGCCCCAACCCCCCAAGAATTTCTGGCAGGGTCCCAGTGCTGCAGCCAATATATGTAACGGCTTGAATCACCCTGAGAAGATGATCTACATTCCCAGGGCCCAGGGGTTATTGTTTGGCAACATCCCCATCTATCATGTTACCCAAACAGTTTGGGAGCTGTCCCTGGGAAGAAGGCACTAAGCCTTGCAGCTCGTTGAGAGACGCATACAGAAAGCACATAATTTCTTCCCACCGGCCAGGAGGGAGGGGAGTATGAAACCTTCCCATTCCTTACTTGGGTTGTAACATGGAAAACTTTGTCAGTAGAGCAACCAGCAGTGCAGCCCTGCTCATGGGAAACTCTTGGGAGTTGGATTTACTTTGCTCTTCAACATGAAATAGTTCATACCCTCAGTTTAGATCAAATGATTGGCAACTTGGAGTATGTCCTGCATATGCCACCTTAACAAGGAGGAGTCATGTGCTGCAAACAAATGTAGCTGCTTGGAAATATGGAAAATAACCTTAAAAGACAAAGCACTGTTTTTAGGACAAGGAGGGCTAAAGGGCAGCTTCCTCACAAAATACGTGCTTTTATTAATGGAGACAGAGTCCAGTTTGGCCACTGACTGACTGGGAACTGAGGCAAGGTCCTCCAACTTTAAATAGGGATAATATTTGCCTACTGTATGTGGATTGTGTGCAGCTCAATATTAATAGCTTCATAGATTGTAAGGCCAGAAGGGACCTTAGAAGATCATCAGGTCCAGCGCCCTGCATCAAGCAGGAATAGTGCTGGTGGATACATGGGTAGAAGGTGCTAGCCTTCAAATTCATGAAGTGCTGGGAATATGGCTAGATATATGGATATATGCTGCACTTCATATTCATGAAGCACTGGTGGCTATATGGCTACAAGGTGCTAGTTCATTAAAAAAAGTCATTCTTTGCTGTGGAAGTGACAACAGTGGAGCCAGGGGGCCTCTCCTCTCCACTCTCCCTCTTACATTAAAACTTGGGATGACTAATTTACTCTACTCGGAAGAAAACAGCTCCCTATTTTTCACTCCCTAGTCTCATCATCATAAGAAAAATGAGGTCCTTGCAGGTAGTGTATGTCAAACCGCCGGGCACTAGTTTAATAAGAAATCTCTTGCTCTGTACGTATCTTGCCTCCAAAGAGCAGTTCCACGCATACGTTAAAGCAGAAAGGGAATCCAGGACTCAGGAAATCAATCTCGTTGATGGGGAGCAAGAGTCTACCAGCAATGACCAACTCTAACTCCTTTCACCTCTAACTTCTTTAAAGCTCCATCTTCTCCCTCCCCCTAGGACCCAGAGTGGAGGCCCAGTAGGTCAACTTAAGAAATATCCTGCTGGAGAACAAGCACTTTCAGAAGTAAGGGAAAGATGGACAATGAAAGGGCTGCCACACAACCAGGCCATCTCAGCACTTGAAGGGCTGCACAAGTTGGCAAGTGAGCTACTTTTTTAAAGGAAAAGTAGCCACAGCTGCCTGGGCACACCCATGGGGGTGCCCCTGCCCTGGGGCCTACAAGGTGGGTGAAGCTGCAGGCAGGCAGGGCCGGGGGGGTGGCGCTCCAAGAAATGATGCAGGCCTCGGAGCTGGTGCTGACCCTATAATAGTTGCTGGACTTTGACCCTGAGGGAAAGGCTGCACAAGCAGCTGAGAGACGTAGGCTCTGGCACCATGTTACCCGGGTCACCAGCTTTGGCTTCCCCAGGCTCGGTGCCACGATAGGCCAGTGGGGCTGTGCCCCCACACCCCGCGTTTTCTGGAGGGCTAGGCAGCCCTGACTCGGAGAGGCTGTGGCAGGCTCCCCTGCACAGCCCGGTTTTTTTTTAATACATTCCCTGCAGAACCTCTCTTCTTTCCTTCTCCTTGCTTCCTTTTTTCTTCAACATCCCCTGGAGAGCCCTTTTCTTGTTTTTTTTTAAATGCATCCCCTGGAGAGCCTGTTTTTTTCCTAATACATTTCCTGCAGAACCTTTCTTTTTTTCCTTTTTTTAACATCTCTGCAGAGCCCTTTTAATGCATCCCCTACAGTCCTTTTTTAATCATTCCCTGAAGAGCCTTTCTTCTTTCTCATTTCTTCCTTGCTTTTTCAATGCATCCCCTGCAGAGCCCTTTTTTTCAACACATCCCCGTAAGAGCCCTTTTCTTTTTTTTTTTCCCCTTTTTTTAAATGCACCCCTGGCAGAGCCCTATTTTTTCTTTTTTTAAATACATTTTCTACAGAGATTTTCTTCTTCTTCCATTCTTTTTTCGTTAACACATCCCCTGCAAAGCCCTTCTTTTTCCCTTTTTTTTTTTTTTTTTGGTTTTTTTTAAACACATACCCCGCAGAGCCCACCAACACCCAACCGCCTCTGCGGGCCCCTACCGGCAAACACCTGCCTATCGCCTGCGCCCGGCTATTTATACTCTCGTCCCCTCCCCCACCACATGGTATGGCCCAGCCGGCTCCCTCCACCTCCCCATGGTACAGCCCATGCCCCTTCCGTCCTGTTCCCGCATCCGGGCTATGCGCATGCGCGCTGCGCTCCCCGGGGCAGCATGGAGGCGGCGGCCGGCGTGGCGTGCATCCGCGCGGGGTGAGTGTGGGGCGGGGCGGGTGGCAGGTGCTGCACGTCTGTCTGCCCACGCTCGTCACGCCCCTATTTGTCCCGCCATAAAAAGCATCCTCCCCCTCCCCAAAGGGATCGAGCCCCGCCAATCCGGCGGTGTGGGCGGGCGGGTGCTCTGTCTCTCCCAGGATAAACAGCTGGCTTTTATCCCGGGAGAACAGGCAGCGAGGGCCGAGTCCGAGGTCAGGGCCCCGTTTTGCCGTGTGCTCTGCCAGCTGGTTAAATTCTTCATCGCAGGGAGCTTTCAGACTGAGGCAATGTCAAAACCCACCACAGGTAGAAACAGTCAAGGCAGGAGGAGACGCAGGTGAGGTGAGCGCACCTCACGTGAGCAGTCCCTGCAGACGCTTGCACAGTTTTGCCATTCACTCTAAAACAAGGCGGCAGCAGCGAGGCTTGCGACGGCTTTACCAATGAAGGTGGTGACAGCGAGGCTTTATCGGACTTGTGAAGGTGGGGAGCTGTCTCAAATGCCTTGGAGACGTCCACCGACATGAGCAACGTGCAGCTCGGCAGGGCACACGCTTGGGTTGGGCACGTCAAAGCTGTCATTTGCATTTGACCATTGCGCTGATGTGGTCTCTGCAAACTGCTCCGTATCGCGTCTGCAGGACATGCTGCCTGCGCAGCACAAGGTGCCTGAGACCGTCCAGCTGCCCCTGTGCCCAGCCACCGAGGAGACGGTTGGAGGTGCGCTGGGGCAGAAATGGGAGCCGAGCTTTGCTGTGCCCAATTGTCTGCCGCTGTAAAGCATTGTGTATCAGAAGCGCGAGACACTTCCTAGTAGAGATGATATCAACAAAACTCTTGCAAAAAAAAAAAAATCTCGTTGGTCTAATAAAAGATATCATCTCTCTTGTGAGTCCTGATTGCCTTTCCCTCTAGACCAATATGAGTAGGTACTTCCTACTTACTTTAGGCAGAGCCTGAATGTAGTGGAGAAGCAGGTCTCAATCTGTAAGCCCAGCATCTTGAAAGAAGAGGGGAAGAGCAGGCCAAGAATGACCCTACTGGGCACACCCAGATGAGTGCAGCTGTGCAGTCAGCTGTTCTCTGCGCTGCAACGGCATGCTGCCCGTATGTGCACTGCTCCAGGTTTTTTTTCTGCGGGTCTTTTTGACCCCTGAAAAGCAGAGCTGGGCCACCCAGAGCCGTGCTACAGCTGCCAGCCAGGCTCTGCCGGCAGGATCACCACAGCTGCAGCCCTAGGACCCCAGGTAAGGCTGCTGACCTTACCTCCCCTACCCCACCCAGGGTGACTCGTCGCACACCAAAGTGCACATGGCACGGCGTTCCCCGTGCTGCAGCTACTTGTACCTGGGGAACCAAACATCTGCACTCATCTGGATGTGGCCACTTTGTGCTTTGCACTCATGAGCCATGTGCAGCTAAAAGAGCAATAATGTATTTCAGCTGCTTTGTTGGGAATTTGCTGCTTTTTGACTCCCTGTTCTCATCGTCAGAAGAACAATGCAGGTAGCATATGTCAAACCACCAGGCACATGTTTAATGAGAACTCTCTTGCTCTGTAGGTATCTCTCCTCCAAAGAGCAGTTCCACACATATCTTAAAGCAGAAAGGGAATCCAGGAATCAGGAAATCAATCAGGTTGATGGGGAGCAAGAGTCTACCAGCAATGACCAAAATGAGCCTCCAGCCAAACGACTGAAGCTGGACAGTGGTGATCAAGTTGGGAAGGAAGAAAGCCAAGGAGAAGTTGAGGAAGGTGCAAGAGGGAGGGAGGAACCCCGGGAAAGGAAGAGAGCCCGAGGACAGAACAAGAATCGGCCATGTATGAAGCCAAATCATTATGAAAAGAACAGGCTGTGCCCATCAGTAACCCAGGTGAGTGCATGGAATAGGCTGTAACCCACTGACTTTTGCATCCAGAGGTTTCAAAGAACTTGCTTAAACTCTGTTGAACCTTCCCTTAGGGCTTGTCTAGTTGAGGAAAAATTGCACCAGTATAGCATCGCAGGTGTAACCTCCCAGTGCAAATCCTTATACAGATGTGCTATGAGTGCCAAATGGGGCTGGCCCTGGTATGAATTACTGGGATGTGATGCACCAATGCAAACTGTGTATTATATTCTCAGGGGAGAAGGTTGCACCACTGCAAAAACCACAAAGATAAACAAGGCTTAAATACCACACAGCTTCCCTGAGGCTTTGCAGCTGAAGTATCCCTTCCAGAAGAGCATATCCATATCACAGCAAAATGTATCCCTTGCTGCTGATGCATTAGGAACCCAAATTCTTGGAAGGTGGCTTACAATTAAAGAATCTGTAGCTACTGTCAGGAGCAGGCCAACTCTGGCTTCATTTTTGCTTTGAAGGGGTCCAGGTAGTTTGTCTAGAAGTGACATACTGTTCTTGTGAACAAGTGCAACAGTTGCTTTCTGTTGCATAGCATAAAAATTTGCTGGGGAGTTGGTGGAGGTCTTACATCAGCAACATGTGCTTGTCATTAAAGGAACATGCAGAGAATTGCCGCTTCGGCTCACAGTGCCGCTTCCTACATGATGTGGGGGAGTACATGGCTGTGAAGCCTGCCGATCTCGGAAAGAGCTGCGTGCTCTTCCAGACCTTTGGGAAGTGTATTTATGGAGTCACTTGCCGCTTTGCTAAGACCCACCTTGGGGAGGATTACAGGAACCTGGTTAATGAGGACCTTATGAAGCAGTGGGAAGGGAAATCACAGGTGAGGAACAACCTCAGCAAGGAGCTCCAACAGCAGCTGCGCAAGAAGAAGGTTTGCTTTGAAAAAGCCAACAAGTACCTTTGTCAACTGGCCAAGGCTGGCAGCAAAGGGGGAAATAAAGCCACAAGTGGCTCAGCAGGGGAGAAGGGGGTGACAAACTGCACAGCATCCAGGAGCAGCCCTGAGAGTGTGGGTTTGAAACATGGAGAGGAAGCACAAGATCTTCAGGTACCAACAGAGGGTGGAGATGCTCCCAAACCAGTGGCTCCACAAAGCCCTTGCCCCACGAGTGAATTGGAGAACTCTGCTGTCAAAACAATAGGTTCTGTGACTGATGAGGATATCGTAAAACTACGGCCATGTGAGAAGAAAACGGTAAGTGCTATAACTGGTGCGGGGGTCCTAGCCATGGGGGCAGCTCTGGTGCAAGTGGACATGGGTTTCTGCTGGGGTCTGCTGGACAGCAGTCGAAGTGGTTTAAAACACCTCAGCTTGGGGGTGTAGGAATCTTGGCTGAGTGAGTGCACTGAGGAGCCATAGGTGCCTTTCCCAAGAAGATGGAGGAGTCAGGCAGGAAGAAGAGCCACCTAGTCAGCATGGCTGTGTTTCTAGGAGGGGCGCTAAATGGATAGACCCACAAATATCATCGTTGGAGAGGAACAGAGCAGTTGTGGGGGGAGAAGTGCACGAAGAAAAGTGATGGGGCAGGACTGATTTTTTTTCCAATGGAGGTGTGTAAAAACAGGCTGCTGTATACCTGCTGTACATGGCCTTGGGGTGGGGCACCCTGTGTATTTTCTGCATGGACAAACACTAGGCTTTGTTCCTTTGGCCAATGGGTGGAAAAATCTGTTCAAATCCATGTTTAAATGAGAGCTCAAAGGCATTTTTTTTCATCTGTGGGGTCATCTTATAGTCAAGGTGGGTATCACACTCCCTTAGCAAGGAGATAGGGCTGCTGCACACAACTGGATCCAACTGTTTAATGCTGTCCACCATGATTAGACAGCTCCTGGATCTCAGGTTTGAGCCTTGCCTTCAGTGTGTGCATGATTCTCCATACACAGAATAAACCCCTAGGTCTCCAGGCTGTGGGTAAGAGTAGGATGTTACCAATGCACGTGCACTGTGCATTCCTCTCCTGCCTCTCCCTATCCATCTTCCCTTCTATCCTGTTTTGCATCTCTCACAGGCTCAGGGAGTTGACTAGTTGGATTTCTAAGAGTTGTGATGTTTCTCAGTTAGTAATAAATACTTTACAGGTCCCCTCATGCTGGTGGGACAATGGGTATTTGCTACTTTAGAATTGCCCTTCTGCAAGTGCCGTAAATTCTGCCTTTCTGAACTTGACTGCGGATGACTTAGGAGAGAAAATGTGCGCAGAAATGCTGTTACACTAGGGACAATAAGCCTCCCTTTGGAAAGCTCTAAAATGCTCTTCCTCTTTCTTTGTTTTCCAGTTGGATATCCAAGGCAAACTCTACCTGGCTCCCTTAACCACGGTATGTAGGCTGGTTCTGACGTAACGGGTGTGTTTGGCACTGGTAAGGAATTGGGGCATGGGTGTCATACAGATGGTTCTGCCTGAAAACTGCACAGATCATTTTTCTCACTCTCTCCTCTTGGGCTGGCCCTCAGTGTGGTAATCTCCCTTTCCGGAGAATATGCAAGCGCTTTGGAGCAGACGTCACTTGTGGAGAAATGGCTGTGTGCACAAACTTGCTTCAAGGCCAGTCATCCGAATGGGCTCTCTTGAAGCGGCATTGCACGGAAGACCTCTTTGGAGTGCAGGTCAGGATGGTTGTTTCAGTAATGAGGAAAACTGGGTACAAATCTCATGTTTTACGTGGAGAGACATCACCCAAGTGCCCTTGTCTTTGAGCTGAGACTCAGGCATTTCTCATAGGGAAGTCATCTGCCTCGGCTGATTTCTGTCCTGTCTTGCCTTTGCAGCTGGAGGGTGCATTTCCTGACACCATGACAAGATGTGCAGAGCTCCTAAATCAGAATATTGAGGTGGATTTTGTAGACATCAATGTTGGCTGCCCAATTGATCTGGTGTATAAAAAGGTAATGAGTTGAGCAGAATCCACCATCTCCCTGAATGGGTGTTTCTCTGCTTTACCTCCCAATACCTGATCTGTTTCCAGCATAGCATAAAGGCTGCTCTTTCCTACTGAATCTGAGGACCATCATTCCTATACCTAGAGTTTAACCCTCCCTATTCCAGGGTCTGTCTAGTAACAAAGGAGTGAAGGGGACCTGTTGGGTGATTGAGTCCAAGGCCTCTTATCACAGGCAACTAGGTCATGTGAGCCCTTCCATAAATGGATCTTTGTCTTAAGAAAACTACTTAGTTTTTTGCTCCCTCTATTCCTATAGGAAGATGCAGTGATTTCAAATCAAATCTGCTTGTTTTAACAAGTAATTAAGTGGCTTTTTGGTTAACCTGGGATTGAAAAATCAAGCCTGGTCTCCTGAAACACGTTTCAGTGATTTTTTTTTTTTGTAGCTGGATCCCATTTCATAAATTCATAGATGTAGGGTCAGAAGGGACCTTGTAGATCTTCTAGTCCAACCCCCTGCCATTGGCAGGAGAGAAAACTGGGCTCAAATGACCCCAGCCAGGTAAACGTCAAGCCTCCTCTTAAAGACCCCCAGGGTAGGAGCCATCACCACTTCCCTTGGAAGTTGGGTCCAGATCCTAGCCGCCCTGACTGTGAAGTAGTGCCTTCTAACGTCTAGTCTAAACCTCTCTAATTTGAGAGGTCTTTAAGTAATGCACCCACAAGGGGGCATTGAGATCACCCAGTCTGACCTCAGTCTAACAGAGCATAGACTGTCATCCCATGAACCGTGTAAAACGCCTAAAAACTAGTTAGGCACAGTAGCAAGTCCTGTAGTGACATCCACGGACTGTATGTCCCGGACTTTCACAGTTAGGGCAGATCTTCTGAAGGAAAAGGTGCAGTGTTTGGATCGTAATGACTCTTTAAGATGGAAGCACCTCCAGTTTTCTGTTTGTTGCAAGGAAAAAGCATTTGTGTGGCAGGTTCCACCAATGCTCTTTGATTAGGTGAAAATACAAAGATTTATGATAGTGCCTATTTTATCCTGCAGGGAGGTGGTTGTGCCTTAATGACCCGTTCCAACAAGTTTGAACAGATTGTCAGAGGGATGAACTCGGTGAGTAGATGTCATGTCTAGTGGAAAGGAGCAAGTTTCTGAACAAGGCTCTTCTGTCTGGTTTTGCTTCACTGCACTGTCTCCACAGGTACTGGATGTTCCTCTGACTGTGAAGATAAGGACTGGTGTGCAAGAAAAAGTCAACCTGGCTCATAAAGTAATCCCCAGCCTCCGGGAGTGGGGAGCTTCCATGGTTACGGTACAGGAACCTTGCTGTGGGTGATGTCAGGGGATTGAAATTGTATCTGTGGTTCTTTGCTTATCTGTGGCCCTTGAGATGCATAAAACCCAGTAACAGTCCTTTTGGTAATGCTTGAGATAGGGGCATGAACCCAGCCCTTTGAGCAAAGCTTTGTTGCTGGGGGGAGAGAACAGAGCTGGGCACATCATAGTTACCAACATCCTGATCTCTGTCCACGCTGATAATCCCTGTAGTTTCCATACAGCTGAAATATTGCACTTATCTGTAAAGTATTCATCTTTCTTCAGTTCTGATAACCAGTTCTTTGCAGTTCACTGCAGCTTGGAGGTCTGGAGGTTAATTATGCTCTCTGTTATTGCAGCATTTCATAGAATCATAGAAAATGTGGGTTGGAAGGGACCTCAGGAGGTCACATCTAGTCCATCCCCCTGCTTGAGCAGGACCAGCCCCAACTACATCCCAGCCAAGGCTTTATCTAGCTGGGTCTTTCACTCCTGCGTCCCCTGAATTTGTTGTCTTGTGTACAGTCTGTTGCTTGTAGTTGCTTGTCTTCTGCTTCTGTTTCATCTTACATGCTTGGAGAGGTGCTAACACTGTCTTTTTTTTCTTCTTTCAGCTTCATGGACGATCTAGAGAACAGCGTTACACAAAGGTTGCAGACTGGGAGTACATAGCAGAATGTGCTAAAATAGCCAGCCCAATGCCTCTATTTGGTAGGTTTCTTTGCTGATTTAGTATACTTTTCCTGTGAAATGTGATTTGTGGAGAGTTAAAATGTTAAGAGACCTGAACACAAACAGTCAATGGGAAAACCTAAAGTAACAAGACAAGTAATGGCAAACCCATGAAGTGGTGTCCAAAGGTGGAGTACTATCAGCTGATATTAGTAGCTGGCCCCATGGTTTTGAATATAATTCTGGGCTACAGAATGAGTCCCTCTTACCCAACAGGTTCATTCCCCCCACTTTTATTGCCACTCTCAGGTCAGTGAATGGACAGAGATAAATATGCTGCCCAGCCCCCTGCGTTCATGCTAGGTCAGTTATGGACTTTGACAAAAACACTGTAGCTATATTGGCTTTGGAGAGGCAGGAGAGCCCATACCTTTTTTTAATGCATTATCAATGTAGTTATTGTCGAACTCCAGGGTAGCATGAGGCTGAACAGGTGTTAACAGGATAGAATTTGAAGGTTGATGGTGGCAGAATATGACCAATAATGTGCTCATTTGGAGAACACAAGTCAGAAAGAAGCTATCAGCCACACTGTGGTCAAACTGTTAGGACTGACAGTTAGAAAAACAACATCTCTTTATTTGAAAAGGCAAAACGAGGAACTATAAACAGGGAATGCGTGAGACTATCTTACGGGATCACTTGTCAGAGCATATGGCAGTTTTAAATTTTATCCTTTGCCTAGATTAACTCATTTTGACTTGTTTGTTACTCTGACCTGGTTTCTCTTTCTGCCTGACACAGGAAATGGCGATATTTTATCTTACGAAGATGCTAATCAAGCCATGCAGACTGGAGTTTCGGGAATTATGATTGCAAGGCAAGTGGCTATATTTCTGATTTATTCTCATGTCTCTAAGCTGCATTGAAGCAGAAATAAAAGTTGAAAAAAGCACTGATAATGTGGGTTTGCTTTTGGCAGGGCTGTTTTATTTTTAACCTTATTTAGAGCCTGATATGTGTGAAAGGACCTAAAATGGTTTCCAACTGAAGTTGCTGGCCCTTGAGAAGCTTTTAAAAGAGGTGCAGTCATGATTGAGCAGTAGCTTTGCTCTGTTCAGTGTCAGCAGTATCTGAAAATGATCTGAGAGTTGGGGATAAAACCTGGATCTCCCAGTTAAACCATGTGTTTCCTTTGTGATAAATGGCTAGTCCCTATCTCCCCTTGTAGAAAGAGAGTCTACCTAGGTAGAAGTATGTTTTCACTGCCTCTGTGCTGCATGCAGGAGCTCTGCCATAAAGCACTTATTTGCTCACTACCACTCAGCATGTGTTAAGCTCCCATTGCCTTTGATCTCAAGTGTACAGTGTGTGCAGGTCCATTTTTTTAAGAGATGCTGGGACCTGATAGCTGCTTGTTCTGCCTTGGTTCTAGGTAGATCCGTGAATGCAAAGAAAGGGCCAAGAAAAGCTGGCCAGAGGTAGAAGAAGAACAATAATCAGGACTAAATTATTCCCGGATGTGTAACATCCAGTGAAATCAAGGGGAATTGTTCCTACAAGGATATATAATCAAGCCCTAAAAATACAGCCAGGTGAAAACGAGACTAGCAGAATTGTTCTTGTCCTCTTTCGAAGTCTGCACTTTGTAGGAAAGCTGCTTTTACTAGAGGTTTTCTCAGTGAGTCGGGCGAAGACAGACTCACTGTTTTGTGGTGACGGTCATCTTTGTCTCAAACATAAAAGCCTGTTTCTGAAGTTACATTTTATAGCAAGATTTGAGTGGTGTTGTACCCAGGATGCTCCCAGGTCTATGTAAGAACCAAGGTTTTCTTGTGTATCTTTTATTGGACCAACTTGCATATAACAACAGCGTAGAAAATACTGCAGTTTGCCACCTCAAGACAGTTGTTCCAATAAAAGATACCAACAAAAAACCACCCTGGTTTCTCTTCATAGCAAAACCAACATGTTGTCTTTGGTCACAACCATTTTCCTGTTTGATCTGAGCATCTTGTCTTATCACAGAGGGGCTTTGATCAAACCCTGGATTTTCACTGAAATCAAGGAACAAAGACACTGGGACATCTCTTCCAGTGAAAGGTTTGATATTCTCAAAAACTTCACCAATTATGGCCTTGAACACTGGGGCTCAGACAGCCAGGGAGTGGAGAAAACCAGGAAGTTCATGCTGGAATGGCTGTCATTCTTGTGCAGGTAATTTGCTTTCTGAGACCTTGGGTAGTAAAGAGCTTTTTCTTGCTTGGCCTTTGCATCTGCTGTATTTTGAAGACTAATAAAATGTGGCGACATTCATTGCATCTGTTTTCATCGTAAGGTACATTCCAACTGGCTTATTAGAATATCTACCTCAGAAAATCAACCAGCGACCGCCTTACTATATGGGGAGAGACTATCTGGAGACATTAATGGCAAGCCAAAATGTGGATGACTGGGTTAAAATAAGGTAAATGTCTGACATCATTTGCCACAAAACATGCATGTGGTCTCAGCTGTTACCTCCCTACAGCTTAAAGTTCAAATACTGGACTCTGCTAAATCTCAGTATCTGCTTGTGTGCACCTTTAGAACTAGAACCATCTTATTTCGGTGTGGAGGGTTCATAGAACTTCACATTTTAAAGAGTTGATCCTGTTTTTCCAACTCGGTGGCGGAAACATAATCTGCTTTTCCAGCATGTAAGCTATGAAGATTATGCAGTCCCTTGCTTCTTGGTTAAAGCTGGTAGTGCCATATGATCCTCCCATTGTTGGTATCTGTCCATGGATGCCTTTGTAGATCACATCTGTCTATTGAAACCTAAGAGGAATTGGTCTTTCTGATAACACTTGGTAATCAGTTATTGTTTGAGAGGTGGACAAGGTTGGGAAAATATAACGTGATGCCTTGAGGTCTGAGATTCCACAGTACTCGCGATACATTTGTACAGCAGTAGCCTCCAAAAGCTCCAGGCATGGACTGGGCTCCCACGGTGCCTGGCCCTGTGCAGACTGAACAAAAAAAAAAATGGGTCCTGTCCCAAAGAGCTTCCAATCTAATAGACTTGAGGGGCTGGCTGACTTTTCCTCCCTCAGCACTATTAATGTCCTGAGTTAATGCTATGGAATGCAGGAAACATTTTTCATGGCATCCAAAAAGTCGTCATTGTTCAGACAATTACTCTGCAGGTATTTAGCCAGCCTCAGCTTAGGTGGAAATTCCAGCTACTATTTCCCATCTCATGGATATGGAGGAGGTTAGCAGAAATAAAGCATGACTGCAGCCTTCTCTGATTTTGCTAATCTGTGTCTGCTTTATTGGTAATGAAAACACCTGTCTTGCACCTACATTTCAGCCACGTTTTCAAAATGGCATTTTGCAAGCAAAGATTATTTGGCTTCAGGATTCGGAAACCTCAGTTCTGTGCTTTTCACTGTAGATATAGAACTTTTTAAAGTTTTTTTTCACTTTAAAAGAATACAATTTTAAAAGAATAAAATTTAGAGAAGCACCGATCTTTTTCCAGAAGGGCAGTTGTAGAAGTGTGCGTTATTTGTTCTGTGCTCCAGTAGCTGCATATTTATGCAACACATGTAAAGTTTGCTTGTGTGCTGTTGCTTGTTCTAGTGGGACTCTCTACTTACATGTCTTGGAATGGAAAAGAGTAATGAATTCACATTGAGAAAACAGTAGCGTCCAGGAATTGTGCATAAAGAAGGCACAAAAACACAATAAAAGCAAATATTCTATCCAACCTTAAATATAATTTGAGTTTTGAGATATGAAATATATTAGGATTGATAGGCCAGATCCTTAGTTTATGGAAACCTCCATTGCCCCACTGACTTCAGTACAGCTGTATTATTTGACATCAGTTAGGCACGTGGCCCTTGATAGCTGAGAACGAGCAGCCTGTGGCTCGGCATAAGCAGTAAGATAGGCAGGGGAGGATATTTTTAAGAGCACAAATTGAATTTCGGCTCCTCATTCCCACTGCGGGTCTGTGGGAGTTGAATTACCAGACACCAAGTTAGAAAACCTTGACTGAAGTTCATACTCTGAAGAGGGCACAGCTTGGACTGGAGGGGGGGTGTTGGCGGGAGGTAGCGTGAGGATCAGGGTACGAATGAATACCAATCCCTTGCTTTGTTGCAGTGAGATGCTCTTGGGACCGGTTCCTACAAACTTCACCTTCCTACCCAAACACAAGGCGAATTCTTACAGATAGTACTGACCAGGAAATCCTTAAACCAGCAGATCAAGAGAAGACTATGAAGTGCTCTGGTGAGATACAGATGACCCTACTGTGCTTGGGAACCAAATAAAATGTTATGGGTCTTTTTATTTTTTTACTTATTTATTTGCAGTTTTGATGTGTTGTCTGCATGTAGCCTTGCAATTGGGGACGGATGCCAGAATATTGCTAGCTCTGGTCCTTGAGCAGCCTGTTACCAACATCTCAGTTCTAGCTAATCCAAAATACTTCTACATCCTCTATCACAATAATGTTCCCTATAGCAGCGGTTCTCAACCTTTTTTTTTGTACCAGGACCCATTTATAAGCAGTGATGGCCAGTCCAGTGCCCCTCACTCCTGACCCAATGCCCCCAGCCCCACAGTGTGTGGGCCAAGGGGTGCCCCTTGCAGGCTGAAATCCTGCCAGCCTGCAAGGGAAAAGCCACAGTTTCCCATATTTTTCTCCTTTAAAGGAGAATGCATTTTTAATGTTGGTTCATGATCCTTTCATATATTCTTGTGACCAACGGGTTGAGAAATGCTGCCCTATAGTCTTTATTGTATTGTCCTCATAATGCACCTATGAGCTTGAGCAATACTATCCCCATTTCATGGGTGACGATCTGAGGCACAGAGAAACTAAGTGACTTGAACAAGGACACATTGGGGGTGCATAGTTTAGGAGAGAATAGAACCTGTGTCACTTTAGTCTTAAGATAGTGCCCTGAACTTTAAGCCAGTGATTTTCAATCAGAGATGATGCCATAAGATCCTTTATAAGGGTGCCATGGGTTGCCATGCAATATTAGGACTGTACTTAATATATAAAGTATATAAAGGGTGTGCATCAGGAACTGGGAGAACATTTGTTCACCAGGGTGTCCCAAAGGAAGACAAGGTCTAACAGTCATAAACTACTGGAAGACTGTTTTAGACTGGATGCAAGGAAATATTTCTTTACCGTCCTAATCTCCAGAGTCTGGAATAGCCTCCCCCCAGAGGTGGTCCAAGCACCTACTCTGGATACCTTTAAGGAACACTTGGATGCTTATCTTGCTGGGGTAACCTGACCCCAGCTGACTTCCTGCCCCTCGGGAAGGGGCTGGACCTAATGATCTCGTGAGGGCCCTTCCTGCCCTAATGTCTGAGTCTCTCTGACTGGTAGTGTGGAAACACCTGCACATGATTCAGATGATAAACCCAGGAATTGCCAATAGGGATTCATAGTATCAATAACGTTCTGGGCTTTGAGATCTTTGCAAAAAAAGAATTGGTCTGTTGTTTTTCCATAGTCAAGAAATAAGTAAGAGCTAGAGTTTTCCAAGGGGGTACTTGAGTCTAACTAGGGGTGCCTTGAATCCTCTTTTT
>NW_017729018.1:8046552-8052904 GCF_001723915.1 Gavialis gangeticus | reverse complement strand
TTTTTTTTTTTTTTTTTTTTTGAGAGAGAGGGAGAGAACCACTGTTGTACGCTGTTTTTTCCTTCCTGCATAGCTTTTTACACTGTCATTGAAGGCTTCTCCTGACCTTTGCTGAATAATAAAGTACCTTTTGGGCAGGAGCTTTCCTCAGTTCACAACTTGAATTTTCTGGAGCATTTCCACGTGCATCTTGTGTTAGTGTTTATGTAGCAAGGGTTGACCATTTGCCAAAGTCTTTGCCAATAGCACCAACGTATCCATATTCCAAAAAGCCACCTTCTGCAATAGGACAAAGGTGCAGTGATCCATGGGGCCAACTTTGCAAAGAGTAGAGCACCTGAATCCAAACGAAGCCTGGCAGTCTGCACATTCATAGAATTAGGCCCAATGTTTAAGAGAGTATATGTGAAAGCCTGTGGTGGGCAGGGGGAGAATTAGGTCTCTCAAAATTATTTTGCATTGAAATTAGGTTCTTAATGCAGTGATGAGGGAATTTACATTTTACTGCAAGAGAAAGCAGTTCCAAAAGGGCTGAAGTAGTCTGAGATTGGCACTTGGAGTAACAAACCCTCTGTGACCTTGCCAGGCTAATCTCGTCAGAGGTTTTCTTTCAGTTTGTCAAGCTAATATCAGACTCGAGCGAATACACTGCATGCATGTCCAGGCACAACACAACTATCACAGATGCCTCTGGCTGCAACAGGAAAGATGCTGCAGCTGAAATTTAAACATCTATCAATGATGTCCAAACAGCAACCAGAAACGAGTTCATTTTCCCCCAGCTCTGTCATCTACCTTGTCTAGGACTAATAACAACGAGACCGTAAGAGAAACTGATTCTGGTTCATCAGTTCCCCACACACAGAAGATCTGCTGTTTAAGTGTGTATTTTTACATCCTAACAGAAACTTCTAAAAAATACCATTCTCCTCAGCCCAGAGGTAGGGATGAATAGAAATGGGCCTGTTGTAGTGGCTGGTACATTCAGGATTTAATGACCTTCTTATGCCATGTTGAAACAAGGCAGCTTCTTTCCCAAATCGCTTGCAAGTAATTTAGGTGCCTAAGTCCTGTTGGTTGTCAAGACTTGTGCATCTACGTGCTTCAGAAAGTCCCACTCAAAGGATCAAACGCCACACAGCAGTTGCACAACAGCAATCACTCTCCACAGATCGTTGTTTACCGTGTGCAAGTCAGAATTCAACATCTGCCTATCTTTTTACCATTGCCTTTCCCCCTTGGTGTGACCTATATAGGCAAAGCCAGTGTAAAAATGCTCCAAGCCTGAGCAAGTGCACGTCACTCACTTCACACAAGTGTAAATGAACGCACACAGAAGAGAATTGGAAGCCAGAGTAGTTACCATACATGTCAATATTAAATGGTGTTGGGCATGTATTTGAAGGATGCTGAGCCTTTGCAGCTTCCAGTGGCTTATGCCCAAATTGGGGGGCTTAGCACTTTGTGAAATGAGGTCCTAGATTCACACACAGCAGGGGTTGGCAGCCTCTGAACAGCAGCGGGCCAAATTAACAGATTGGTCTAAGAGAGGCCACTGCCTATTTGCTTTGCAGCTCATTTCCCCCACCACTGCATGGTACCCTATGTCCTGGATTTCCCCACCACTGAATGCCTCGACTGTCCTGACTGTGGGCCAGATACAGTCCATCTGCAGGCCTGATCTGGCCCATGGGCTGTAGACTGCCGACCCCTGTCATAGAGAGTTGTCTAAATAAGTTGGTTTACTGTTCTCGGGCTGCCCATGATCTGGCAAGCGTCCATGTTACTTTTCAGAGCACACACCAACTGCACATGCTTCTTCAGTCTGACAGCCGGCATGTGTACCCAAAAGCTTGCAAAGAAGAATTTTTCCAAGTATTTAAGATATCAGATTTACCCCAAATACGTTGTCTGCCAGAGGTTCACAATCTCACTTCAGACACTGTGAGGAAGAGGGCAGGAATAGTCAAATGAAAACCTAAGTATGCCTGTCTTCTTTCTCTAGCGTTTACGCGGCGTGCAGTGGGTATGAGACGCCTTTGGATCTGCATGGCTGTGTTTTACACCTACTTCATTGCGGTTTAAATGATTGCAATGAACGGGGAATCAGGCCCAGAGCCTTAGAGCTCGTGTAAGGCACTTGGTGAATGAGGCCTGAAGGCCTCTCCCATTCCTATTTCACAGCGGAGGGAAATGGGGGGGCTTGACAGAATGCAAGGGGTTCACAGCTCTTCCCATGCTGAAGTGCACCCAGAACAACCTGGGGAAAGCCCTCAAATCTATTCCTTCCATTTTGAAAATGCAACCACCGACTTCCCTACAAACTCAGCTCCATAGTCCCTTTCCTCCAGGCATACCCTCATCCGTTCCCAACCCATCCATGGAGAACCTGTGTGTTTCCTGCTAGGGCATCCTTTAACTCTGCCTGTCTTTTCCCCTAGGAGTATGCTCCATCTGAAAGCAGTTTGCTTTTGGCATTGCATGTGCTTCCATTTGACACAGGGCTCAGCTGTGTGTCCGTAAGACACTCAGTGGATGAGAAGAGATAAGCCATGTCAGCGCTACCTGCAGGGATGATGCCGAGGAGCAACTTTCCTGCTCTCTGGATGGCATCAGGCATGCTCCTTCTTCCATAGCTGTATATTGGCCCCATCTGAAGAGCAGCTGGAGCACTCAGTCTCAGCCAGGCGCTGCGGTGCTTTGAGATCCCTTTGAGGGTGAGCACAATGTTAGCACGGTTAGGGGTGCAAACATGATTCACAAGGAAACCCAGAGATTTCAAACAGGAATCCAGAGTGTTAAAAACACTTGGACCTGCTGTGTCTATTATTGATCTGTTATTTTTATGTAGTCAAAGAAACACGTGAAAACTGCAAGCTGGCATTTTCCACGGGGTGCCTCAAGTCTAAAAAGGTTGAGAGCCGCTGGACTAGAGGGATGCCCAGGTTTCCTGGAACGCTGATTCCAGTTGTGCGATATGGCAGGAGCGTAAGGGATGTGCTAAGCACTACCAAGAGCTTCGCTTCCCTGCCTTTCGGGAGGCATCTCACAGAATGGAAGGCATCAATGCAGCTACTCATAGGAGAAAAGTGGTTGCCAGACTGTCTTCATCCACAGCCTTTTTGTCAAGGAACAGTGGATGTGTTAGCAGCTGAACTCCAGACACTTCTACCAGGGGATCACATGGCTCAGTGGGCTTTTTATCTCAGGCAAATTGATTCAGATGTTTAGCAGATTAGCAGAGACTGAAGGGCATTATTGCTCAATGGGTTCTGTGGACTGGGTTGATGAATCTCAGGCTGGCTCCTGGCGGGCTGCTGCTTTCACAGCTGTCACTAATTGGCTTCCTTCTGGGGGGAAAGATGCTTCAAGAGCTCGCTACGTAGTCTTTTATAAAAAAAAAAACCAAAAAACCCAACCAGATACTAGAACGTGACTCAGAAGGAGAGTGGAAGAGGAATCAGGATCAATAATATCCAAGCTACAAGGGGCTGAATGTGGGGGCAGTAAAGCCTAGAAGGAAGGGATGACAAAGAAAATGCAGTACTTCATTGGCAAGAGGCAAGGATTTTTGCGGGGGGTATCTTTTGCTGGTCCAGTGACAGGGTTGGGATCAATTTAGATAAGCTTAAGCTACCTGCAAACGTCCCCATACCCTGGAGATGCAAGGAGCTGCGCCAGCTGGGAAAGTTATGCAGTGAGACCTCGCTTTGCTATATTGAGCGCCATGCCAGCACCAAGGCTTGCTTCTTCAGCTCCAGCTATTTCCCCGCTGGGGGTATGTGCGAACAGACTCAAAAATAAGAGATTTCTTTTTAGTCTAAAACTTGAGACTTAAAAATAATGCTCAGACCAAAAGGAAAATGTTTTGCATTTGAAAGCTTGTCTAGCTTTATCCCAACCATGCAGTTGGTCCAATGAAAGATCTCACCTCAAAAAATCCTTACCTTTCAAAAAATAACAGGCTAATTACATTTGCAATTGCAATTAATTTTTTTTGCAAACATCTTGTTGGTCTAATAAAAGATCTCTGTACTGCGAGTCCTGATTGAGCTAATTACAAGCTTTTAGGCTGCCATGGCCTAGTTCAGAGGTTCTTCAAGGCATGCTTTATGGGTACTATACACCAAGAATATGTATGGGGAGGTGGCAGGGTTTAGTGCGTAGACCTAGGGAATACGAGTTAAGTGTTTGGATCCTGCTTCAAACCTGATCCCTAGTTCAGTGAATCTCAGTGCCTAGTATTTCTGTGTCTAATCAGGAATCACACTTACCCATCAGGAGACCCAAGGTGGGCAGCAGCTCTCAATGAAGCATGTAGCTGGCAAATGGAGTCCATAAAGGTGTATACAGCAGGTAGCCTGCAGCCCCTCTCCTCCTCAATGTAGCGCTGCAGCTGGTGCAGAGTGGGTCTTAACAATAGTTTATCCCCGATTTAGCCACAGCATAGACAGGCGATGAAGCAGGCCTACCTGTAGGTACCAGTATTCAGTGCTGCCAACATATTTCCAGGTGGGAGGGAGCCTTGTCGTGGAGAAGAGGACCATTTATATTGGGAGCAGCCCCCAGGCTTTTGGCTGGGTCCAGTGCATCTCTCGGCCAGGTAACGTTTACATGCTGTCGCGGTGTGACGCAAACCTGTAGCACCGGGGGTCATACTGCTGCAGGTTAAAATAATAATTGTCTGACCCAGCTTCCAGGGAAAGTCTAATGTGCTCCATGGGTCGGGGAGGAAGTTCTTTTCCCTTCCTGCATTATCTCCGCGCTGTTGGGTGATGGGATCCAGGAACACTACCTGCAGATGTCTCCATCCTCTAGAGATGCAAGGAGCTGAGCAAGGGGGAAAGTTATGTAGTGAGAACTCACTTTGCTATGGCAAGAGTGCTGCGTCAGCAGCAACGAGACGCTGAACCAGGAAGCCAGACAAGTGCCATAAGAACAGGAGTGAGAAGGAATGATTTCCACATGTTCAGCTGAACAATCCCAAACATAGGCCTAGAGAAACAGGAACGATGAAGAGAGACTTGGTAGCTGATGCTCACTAAAATTACTATCACACTGGAGACCATGCTATAGAGACATGCTGTAGCACAGCATGCCTGGGGGAGATGCAGGAGAATGGAGCACGGGGACCAAAACCAGCCTGAATTCTACCACGCATCAAAATCAAACGTCCAGGTGGGCAAGCCGACAGGGTGTATCCAACAAGACTTGCCCCAAGAGCCACTAGCTGCACTGCCTTGCCAAGCCTGGCAGCAGCCACGAAGGCGCCTGTCCATGCCCTCAAGCAATCGTGGGGGAGGATCCAATTCCCTGCTGCCCAGCAGTCACTTCCCAAATACAGTGCAAGTGCCTGGCAGGATGCAAAAAGCAACCAGATCAGAGTGGTTGTGTTGCGCAGCCATTTCACATGGATTGGGTGCACATAATCGCACAAGATGCAAGCCAGTGAAGCGGCAGGCTCTGGGCATCCTGTCATTGATGGATCAAGAATATTGTACAAAAAGGGCATTGTATAAAAAGAAAATAATACAGATTGGGGTGACCAACCTCTGCATGGCATGTGGCAGATTGTGGAGAGGACAGACATCTCAGTGGCAGATAGGGCAGGAAGCAGAGCAGTGAATCAGGCAGGGGAATGGGAAGAAATGATATCCTGGGAGACTTCCATTACAATGGACAGCAGAGGGCACTGGTACCGTAGTTCAGCTGAGCACAGCAATGAGCAGGATCGTTTTATCAGGTATCCAGGTTGTAGCCGTATTGGTCTAGAGGAAAAGGCAGTCAGGACCCGCAGTAGAGATGATAGCTTTTATTAGACCAACACGACTTTTGCAAAATTAAAGAATATTTTTTTTGCAAAAATCTTGTTGGTCTAATAAAAGAGATCATCTCTACTACACCTGCGTAGTGTAGTGCTGTGCCTACACCTGACTGCCAGTATCCAGCTGTGGACCGGTTTTAGTTTTCGTCCTCTTACCTATTTTCAGCTTTGGTAAAGGCGGCAAATGGGGATTATAATGCTATCTTTAACTTGCCCTTGATTTGCAAAAAAGGCTCTGATAATATGTCTCATATCCAGAAGATGTGTTTGCTGTGTGAGGGCACACCACCACCTATTGGACTGAAGTTGCTTTTATATTTGGACACGACGGCAGTGTGGAAGTTCCCATCAGCATCCCATTTAGCATCCCTGCGCTGAACCTCTGTTCAGACGTATTTGTAGATGCAGAGAAGAAGTATCCTAGCATGCCAGGTTTGGGCACTGCTGAGGGGTCCCTTTGCTTGGTGTGCCACCCTCGGGGGGGGGGGGGGGGGCGCCGGAAGCTGAAGGGTGGTGGGGGCTTTGCCT
>NW_017729018.1:8032055-8045233 GCF_001723915.1 Gavialis gangeticus | reverse complement strand
ATGGGGGGCTGCACATGGAGGGTGAACCTGGCAGAGACGCTGGAGGTAGGATATGTCTGATGAACGAGTTGAGGCATTGAAAGATTAAATAAAGAAAAACTTCTTCACAGTCAGGGCGTCCAGCCTGTGAAATAAGCTCCTCCAGAGGTGGTGCGATCACCTACCCTGGAGGTCTTCCCACCTCGCTCGAGCGAATAAAGATCCTGTATCTGACTTTGGATACTTGCTCTGCGTGATCTTTGCCCCAGCCTAGAGCGAACTGCATGTGGCTTTAAGAGCGTAATTCGTAACAGAGGAGACTGGACGGTTACCTCGCTGGGGTCGCTTGACCCCCAGTTATCTTTCCTGCCTTGATCTTCCAAGGTCCCTTCCGGCCTTACAGTCTACGAAACAACATATTTGGTTTATGCCGCGCAGAATACAGGGTGCCGTGCGCGCTCCGTAGCGAAGGTGAAGACGGCACCAGCCCTGAGCCACCCTTTAACAATCCCATCGCCCCCGCTCCAACCCTCGTTGAAACGGCTCACGACAAACACTCGTCCCTCTACAACACTGCAACCCTCGGACGCAGCAATGTCAGGACCAAGCCTTTTGAAGCTTCCTACCATGAAAACTAGCCGTGGCTTTGGGGGTCACCTATCGCAGCAGCTGAAGGAACTTAGAACCTCGGCCGTGACCTGGAATCCCCCCGAGTAACCATCAAAACAGAACTTCCCGGCCGCGGCGACGCTCTCCGGAGCCGGCCGCCCTCGACGCAGCCAGGGAGCAGGCGTGTTAGACCGCCGTTCGAGCTGACGGAGCGAGGATGCAGCAGCCCAAGCTGTTCTACCAGCAACAGGAGGCCTACGGTGCCAGATCTCTAGACCAGCCAGACTGCCAAGCGAACCGGCCACCTCCAGCATTCGTCCTCCCAGAAAGCCTGACCTCAGCAGGTACGATCATTTAATTCTCTGTCCCTCTTTAAAACTTCTCCCCTGGGCCTGTGGATGTAGCCTACTGCTAGTTGCTCTCCGGGGCCTTCCTCTTTTCCCCATTTTCTCTAATCCTTTGAAGTTTGCGTTAGTTCACGCTTTCGAACGGTTCGCCGGATAAAGTGGCGGTTCCTCGTGGTGGTGACGTGAACTCCCGTGTTACTGTTTCAGGAACATCCAACCTGTATCAGACCCCCAGCCAAGAGAAAGACGTTCTCGTGTCGCCGCCTGCAGGTATGGGACACACAGCAGAGGAATTAAGGCCGAACTTGGCATACGAGTGAAGTTCATAACTCCCTTTGAAGGTCCTGGCTGTGCCAGCGGTGGGTAGTAAAGAGTCAGGCCCAGCAAGCTGGGCTGAACATTATAATGTGCAACTTTCTGGTGCCCTCGGAGAAGACCTACTTTGCCTTATGCCCTCTTATTTTATCTCAAACACCGGACTTGGTGTAGCATCTACTCTGATTTTCCAGTCCTATGCCCAGCTGAATGCCCAAGTTGGTCGTGCAGACCAGAAACACCAGACCTGGACCAGGTTATCCCATGGGCTTCTCTACATTATGGGGCCACAGCTGCCATAGCCATGCCAGGAAAACTATGTAGTGTAGACCAGACCTTGGTGCCTAATTTGACTCTGATATGCAACACTGGATCCTTAGCTGGCATAAATCGACATAACCTCATTGAAATCAACAGACCAGCACCAATTTACATTAGGCATTTGCCCCATAATTGGGAGGGCTGGGTTCAGTCAAGCTGGATGCTTAAAATGATGTTTTTATTTCTATTGCCCAGGTTTCCAGATGGCTCCCTGCGGATGTTTCTTCGATCCCAGGATATACCGTATAGAATGGGCAACGGCCAATTTTGTGCAGCCATCTGTTTATAAGCTCCCCAGCGGCTCGAATGTGCAGAGCCCGTACCTCCTGGATGCTCAGAGATACCTCAAGAGCCCTGCACAGACCGTCCCGTACCCACATTACCAGCAAATCCCGAGCAACCCCCAATACATCATGCCTTTTTTCAATCAAGAGGGCCTCACCAGCGTCACAGAACAAGTTAATTTTGTCCCCAACCCACTTCACGACTCTCAGCTCATTGAGGTGCCTCATCTCCAGGAAGAAGGCCAAATTCAGAAGAGCGACCACAAACTACCCCAGCTCCTCATCACATTGCCTGGCCTGAACCAGAATGAGACCCCCATCCAAGTCGGCACCCTCAACCACCTGGAGGAAAGGCTAAATCAGACAACCAACCCTGACCCAAGTCACCACCTGGATTTCCAAGTGTTTGATGGTTACCAAGCCGAGGGGAGAGACCTCCAAGAAAATCATGCGATCCAGAACCTCCTAGCCAACCCTCAGACCCCAGACGTGTGCATGGAAGAGCAAAATCCCCTTCCGAGCACCAGTGCTGAAAATGCACAGGTGGTGCCAGGGGGGACGCCCTGTCCTCTACCGGACGGCATTGCAGCTGAAGAAAGAGAAACAGCGGACGCACAAAAACCCTTTGACCTGCCCGAGAAGGTTTTGCTGGAAGATGCAATGAAACTCTTTGGTTGCTCTCCAGCTAACTCGGACTCCGAGGTCCCCAAGGACAACTTGAGCGCCCCCCCTGAGCCCAGTGAGAGGAAGAGGAAAGACTGCGACTTCCCATGCGAAGACTTAAGCTCGCTGAAGCTGCCCGAGGAGCTGCTGTCCTGTGCCTACAGCGTGCCAGAGATTTTAACCACAGTGGCGAGCCTAGATTATTTCTATGACATCAAAACCAGTGATGAGGAACCAAAGTGGGAGTTAGGACGGGTGCTACCAGCTCCCCAAAACTGTGCATCGCTCCTGGATGGCCTGCAGGAGCCCCAGAGGAAAAAGCAGCGAAGTAACCCATCTGCTAAGAAAGGCAAACACAGAGCCAGCAAATGCAAAGCTTGTTCTGCGCAGAAGAGCTGCATGGCCCAGGGACAGGACTGCCCCACGCCAGCTGTCTGACTGGCACCTTCCCTCGGACTGTACAGAAGCAATCCTGGGCTGGGGTAGCCCCGCTGCTTGCAATGAATGACTTGATCAGAACGGACATTCCTTTTATTCTCCCATTAAAAGCGATCTGTTTGGAAATACTCTGCGTCTGTGAGAGAATTGCAAGGGCCAAACTCAGGGTGCAACACAGGGGAGCATGGTGTAGAAAGGACTAAGTGGATGCAACAGCCAAGCATGTAGGAGAGTTAAATGCCAAGTCCCAAATTAGCTGTTCACAGGGATTTATAGACAGTGCAGCTGGCCAACGTGGCCCGAGTTATTCATGTTCTCCTAGAACAGGCCTGTCTGTCTCTGGGGGCCACAATTCCTCACCCCAGCTGCATGCTGCGTGGCCTCCATCCCACATTGCCCTCTCTGCCTCCCCCCACCCAATATACAGCATGGGGACCCCTGGCTATGGGCTGCTTGGCCCTGCAGGCTGCACTGTGCCACCCTTCCCCTCTGCCAAGGGTGGGGCAGGCAGCAAAAGCTGAAAGAGGGAATCTGGCAGGAGCAGCAGGAGAGCATTGAAGGGACTGGCACCAAGACTGGAAGCCTGGAAGGCCTCAGATTAATCCTTGGGGGCTCATTATGCCCATGGACCACTAGCTGGACAGCCCTGTCCTAGAATAGAGACACGCAGCTCATTCAGACCAGTTGCACAAAAGTTGTTCCTGGGCCACGTTACAGGCAGCGAGGTGCAGAAGGTCCCTGGGGAAGTGAACTGGTGCCGTGACAGCCGGGGCTGCTGTAGCACTGTACGTCCGCCTTACACCGGGGTCAAGGTGCAGGGCACGGGGGAACAGGAGCATCAGCAAGGGGAGACTCCCTCCAGCAAGCCAGGACAGCCTGGGAGCAGAGCGCCCAGCTGGGCCTGTAATGGGAGTGACAGCAGGGTCTTGGTGGTAAAGCAGCCATCAAGGTCGTGCAGTCCCAGAGCACATGAGGATTGAGGCTCTCTGCCCAGTAGTTTGAACTCTTCCTGCCAAGCTCTTCTAGCGGGCAAGGTATAAACCCCACTGCCCCAAGCTGCAGGAGCCGAATTACCATCTGGAGCCTATGACTTCCCCCACAGCAGCTCCTCTGTGCTGCTGTCTATGTCCCCCCTCACCCACAGACCCCAGATTAGGACAAAGCCAGTATGAAGTTTCACAAGATCGGTCCCGGGCAGGCAACAAGGCCCCAGGGCCACGATGCTGAGCCAGGCGCCTATGGCCAGAGGGGGCAGCTAGGAAGAAATATCCCTTTCTTCCTCTTGCTGTGCAGCATAGAGGGGGAACTGGGTGGGCAGAGGAAGCAGCTGCTTCCACCCGAAAAAGGCTCCAGGAGGCAACAGGGGCCTGGGTGAGGCAGACCGGTCCCGCTCCCAGCCGTAAGAGGATGGAGCCTGGGGCTGGCACTAGCTAGTGGCCCAGGAGGGCCGACTGATCTGCTCCTACCCCCAGCCATTGGAGTCCCCGAGGATTATAATTCAGCCAGGGACCCTCATGAGCGAGCTCAGTATCACATAGCTCCCATGACAACCGTGGGAGTAGCTATAGTCTTCTCTGGATCCGAGCCACTCCGGCTGCTTTTTGGAAGTGGAAGGGATGGAGGTGACATCTCATTGCAGATCCCTCCAGCTGCTGTGCAAGTTGGGGGTGCAGGGAGGTGGTTTCAGCTGGGGAGAAAGCCCCCACCCACCCAATTTTTCTTTTAATGCAGCCTCAGAAGTTAAAGAAACTAGCCCCCCCCCACATTGCACTTTCCTCTGAAGCATCAAGAACTGGGTGCTGCTGGAGACCAGTCTCTGGCTCAGAGAGACCACACAGCTGGCCCTTCCTCTGCACTAGGAAATTGCCTCCTGCAGAGAAATCACCACAAGACCGGTTTCCAGGCAAAATCTAAGGTCTGAAAAGCCCTGTACAACCTGGCCCCTTGCTATGCGATGAACGCAGAGTCCATCCATCCTATGCTACCGCAGTCGCAACGTGCAAAGGGTGTGAAAGCCAACCGCAGCCAGTTTAAAGGGGTGGTAAGGCGCATCCTCCTTGGAGCAAGCAGCAGTTTGGGCCCCGCTCTTCTTCCCAGAGCAGCCAGCAGTCAGAGCTCCACCCTAGGACCAGCTCAGCTACGGTCCTAAGTCCACAAATAAATTTTAGAGTGCTAAAATCATTTTAGGCTGGACCCCAATGTTTCAAAGGCTCTTATTTCTTTTTGAGAGTAGGAAGCAGCAGTTGTGATCCCCAGTGCTGTGCCCACATGCACTGCCACGTGCATTTGGCGCACAGCGGCAAGGCGTAGGAGCTGGTTAAGCTAAACAGAGGTAGACAGTGGCTGCTTCCCAATGCAAAAGCAGCACAGCCACATTTCCCTTGTGCCAGGCAGATAGGTAGGAGTCTACATCTACACAGATACAGCAGAAGAGGACCCAGCAATGGTCCCAGATCAGCTTTTCAAGCTTGGGATGAAAGTCTTGCTCTGGGGACACTAGAAGTCCAGGACGGTCCTGGAAAGCCTGCACCATGTTGCTATAATACAACCATGGCCTTAGGTGTTTGAGCAGAGCTGATCAAAGAAATATTGACTGTTCTCATTAAAAGCATCAACTAACCCAGGGACTAGCACTTCCCATTAATCCAATCAGACGGATTTGAATTGAATGCATTTGGAGATGGGGAGAGAGGCTGGAGGAGAAAGAAAAAAGTTTCCCCTTCTCATCCCAAACTTGTCAGGTGTTAGCTGGATGGAGTAAGAATGGTGCGCTGGGTGTGTCAGAGGCCTCAGGTCACTAAGGAAGAAGTTTCTCCTACATCCAAGTGTGCAGGTATCAGATCACAATCAGTTTTATTGGTGCCATGAGCCACACACACACACACACACACACACACACACACACACACACACACACACACACACACACACACACACACAGTTTGCAGCCCCAGAGAGGGCTCTTGTGAAAGTGTTCAACGAGGAAGCAACAGCTGGAGTGCTACCACATGTGCCTGGAACACTTCCACTCTCTTTATTGATCATTTTAACATTTGATCTCCGTAACCTCTTTTGCCAAATTACAGACAAGTCCCACCCACCCCCACAAGAAACAACCTACTACTACAGCTCTGCAGCACCGTTACCTCCTCCTCCGGCCTGGTCGCACAAGCCGAAGATCAAGAACCAGCGGGGTGGAAACCCCCAACGTGATGCATTGCTCAGAGCACCGGAGGCAACATTATTGGATCGGACAGAGGAACAAGCCATTGAGTCTTGCTTGCAATAGGTGCAGGTTGAGATACGTCTGCAGTTACTAGCCAAGCGTTATAGTTCACTCTGGGCCCCAAGCCGTCACCAGTCTCAGCTAGAGAGCTGGGATATTTTAGAAGGTGTCTAGATACTAGACAGCACCGAGACAGAAGCAGCCATGCTGGCTGGGCATGGTGGCTCGATACATCAGCCTCAGCATCTCACCTTGCCAGCCGACTCACTGCAAGCTCCTCCTAATCCCTAAGTTGCCAAGACTTCACACTCCAGCTTCCTAAGTGGCTGCACTTACATCATTAGCAGATAATCAAAATGTTCCAGGAGGGTGGGGTGGGGAAAAAAAAAAAAAAATTTAGAGAGGTTACGTTACTTGAGAGAAGCAGCAGCGGTAGCATCAGTGCCTCAGGACCAGCTTCCCTCGCCCGATGCTGCTGTAGAAGCCTTTGGTCCCATCCGGCCCATGGGGCAGGCGGATCACACCCGGTCGAAGGCCAAAGGAATCGGGCACCTTCCTCGCCGCCAGAGGGCTGCAGAGTAGAGGTTTGGTTTCCAGAGGTGGGCTCTGAGCCGCCGCGCGTCGCCGCTGCACCCACGAGCTGCCAGACCCGATCCCGCTGTCCCAGCAGGAGTCAGAAAATCGGTGGTACTCGGGGCTCGCGCTCAGGCTGGACGGTCCTCCGTTCCCCAGCTCGGCGGCCAGCGATGAAGGGCACTGGAGGGCTTTACCGGAGAGAAGAGGGCTGGAGTACGGGGTGCTGAAGAAGCAGGGTTTGAAGCTTGCCCCCAAGCTGCAGAGGCTGCTGGCGGGCCACGCCGGAGAAGAGAGATACTGCTGCATTAGCACAGGAGGGGAAGTTGGTGTGCTGTCGGACTCGGAGGAGCTGCAGAAGAAGGAGTCTCCCGTGCTACACGGCATCTTCTCCGATGCCGGTGATGCCTGCGGCTTCCAGCCTGGCTTGCCAGCCAGCTCCACCTCCTCCTCTTGCTCAGCCCCGCTCTTCTTCTTGGAGCCTTTCCCCGAGAGACGGACCACCTTGATGCCCAGCGAGCCCTGGCTGTGGTTCAGCTCCTCGTAGGCCTTCCTAGCGTTCTCCAGGCTCTCGTACTCCACCAAGGCACAGCACTTGGTCAGCAGCTCGGGGTAGCGGAAGGAATACTTCTTCACGTCCGACGGCAGCTTCTTGCCGGGCCGCAGGATGCGGATGGAGGTGATGGCACCGAACGGGCTGAACATCTTGGTGATGGTCTCGATGAAGCTCTTTTGGAGCGGCAGGGACAGGGCTTGCTCGTGGGGCAGGCGGTTCCAGGCCAGGAGCAGCTTGCTCGGTGGGATGCTCAGGAGAGACTCTGGGATGGGGTTTCTCCGCCTCACCTTGGTCCCTTCCTCATTCACTTCTAGGAGCTCTGAGAAATGCAGGGCATACAGAGTGAGCCGCCAGTCTCGGGTGAGGTATTTCACCTGTTGCAGGAGAAGGTAAGCATCATTTTCCTTCGAGTATCGCCAAGAACAAGGAGGTGCCTGGATAGACACCTACACAGGTCAGAGGCCCTGATCAGCTCAGCCCATGGAAAGCGTGGCCTTCTCCCCTCCTCTTCGTCACACTAGGACACATGAGCTGGCAAGTGGAGCATGCTTTACCAAGGGGCTCGTGTGCCTTTAGTGACCGCGGGAGGGAAGCGGTCACCGACACCGCCCAGTAAAACCCCGGGTCCTAGATAAAGCAGGGCGCCAAGAACAGACCGGCCAAGAATAAACCAAGATCTCAGGCTGCTTATAGTTTTGTTTCAAGTTACAGAGACTTGGGGGTTTGGGCGGAACAGAGCTAGAGGTGGACCATCTAGACTGCCATAAAGGGCAGGTTAAATCTGGCCATTTAGCCTTGCATTTGGAAAAGCGTTACCCTACAGTTAAAGCTAAGCTGCCAAGGAGGTGCCTAGGACATCTGAAAGTTTATTTTAAAATCAACCCAGTGATTCCTGGAGGGAAAAATAAATAAAATATCAATGTTACTTCTTTCCTAGGCCGTTTCTCTTCTTTGAAGCCTATGAAGGGGCCTTTTTTGATAACAATTTTCAAAAAGAAGTTGCAATATCTGCATAGGCACCTTCATCTGGAAAAATCCTGAAGTACTTTGCAAACCACTCACTTCCACTTACCCCCACGCTATGGTAGCAATCAGTTAGTAGCAACCAGCAACTTAGCATGGTTAGTTAGATATGGGAGAGGAGCCCCGTCTCGGTCTGGAGGGGCAGGGTAGAGGTGAGGCAACCCAGTTTAACCCCAGCCCTCTTGCAAGCTTTGGCAGAGCTGGGCAAGATGCACTACGGGGACTGCACAAGGCATCAATACGTTGACTTGGCTGCTCATAACTGGCTTTGATATTTAGGCCCAGGACTATCTTCCCTTTACCTTTGGGCCTCTTCCTGGGCGTGCCAGGCTCTACCCACCTTCTTGAAAGAGGTCAGTAGTTTGATGCTCACAAAACCCATCTTGTTCTTCTGGACATGCTTCAGGAGGAAGGCATCCTTGGCGAGGTTCTCATCAGACAAGTAGAACTCCACTTGAGAAACGATCCTCTTGATCAGCTGCGAATCGGGCACGGAGCAGTCGCACTCAAATGAGTCAGCCCCAAAAATATCATTCACATCATAGAAGCTCCTAGGAACGAGAGAGCAAGGATCCCGTGCAAGGTTAGTGACCCTCCTAGCCGGGACACACACACAGAGTATAAACTAGCTGCGCTTGCACGAGGCTTGGCAAGCCACGCCGGAACGGGAACAGTTACAGTAGGAACTACAGAGATGAGCCGGCTTACCGGCATCACTTGGGTACCAACCTAAATTCCTCCCCAGCAGCCGGAGACTTAAACAGGATCCATTGGCATATTGTGTCAGAGTGTCTTTCACAACTCCAAAAGGAGTTTCCCCCCCCGCACCCCCAAGAAACTTGTGCTCCACACCTCCCCGCTCCCTTGTGTCCTGGAAATCAGGTTGCCTCCTACTTCTTTGGAAGCAAAAGCCTTGATCTCTCACATTGCAGTGCTGCAGGCTGAGCAGCATGGAGGCCATCTACGGAGAAAGAGTAGCCCATGAACACGGCTCCAGACCTACCCTGGCATGCCCAGGTCCCTGCCACATGGGCACCCTAGGGAGATGGGACACAAGGGCACCTTGGAAGAATCGACTAGAAGGAAGTTTCTCCTACTCAATACAAGAATCGCTTCCACTTCCCACAAACCTAGCAAGCATACATGCGATGAATGCACCAGATCCCCACAGGAATCCACTCCACTGCAAGCACCCAAGCGATAAACCTCATCGCTGCTCTTGGATCCAGCAAGGATCTACAGACCCCTGAGCCACACTGAAAGGTCAGTACAAGAGTCCAACAGCAGCATGGCCAACGCTCATGATTTTTAGCATTGTTCTCATCATCTGCGCTTTGGGAACATGGAAGACGTGGCGCTCTCTTGTAGATATAGACATATATAAAAGAAAGAGCTAAGTTTTTCACATTCCCAAAGCATAGCCTTTGACAACAGTGCCAAAAAATCATGCGAGTTGGCAATACCACACCAGTGACCCTTGCAAGGACACACGTACCCATCGAAGCTCTCGAAGAAGTCCTCCTGGCTGAGCGGGGGAAGGAGCGAGCTCCTGCGCGGAAGCAAGTGCAGGGCAGAGAAGGGGTTTGCTTGCACCTGGACTGGGGTGCTGCAGCTGGGCTCAGAGCCGAGCCCCAGGGCCACCATGGAGCTACGGGACAACATGGCACTTCATCTGGGAGGTTACAAGACAGAAACAACAATCAGAAGCTGTTCAAACACTTTCCACCAAGGAGACCTGCAGCTGGGGCACCCGGGCACACATCCCACCTTGGCAGAAGCCACTGCTGTACCCAAGCAGGTGAAGGGTACCAACAAGGGATGTGTCCCAACAGAAAGAGAACCCAGCCCAAATCATCCCCATCCGCTCACCTGCTTCACAGGGCTGCCACTGCAACAAGAGCCCACCAGCTTCTGGCACTACATCCTAGGGGCCTTTAAGAGATGGTCTCCTTCCCTCCTCACCCAAACTGAAGCCCCTTGGAACAGAGAAAACCCCTTGGGCTCCCAGAGCCCTGGTTTATAAGAAAAGCCAGAGCCCCACAGGAAAAGCTGCTACAGGGATCTGGGACTGCAGTGGGCCCTGGGAGAGGAGAAGAGGCATCCAGGTGAAATGTGTCTTCAGGCTAACCAGCTGCACCTGGCCTGCGTTACCAAGCTCTCAGGCCAGAAGCAGGGCAAAGCCGCCTCTTGAAAGTGGTTGTCTGAGCAGGTGTGACTTGGAGGGCTGAGCTAGCGGCTGTCACAGGGCACTGAGCTGGAGGGGGATCAGCAGGAATAAGGGCTGCCTGTGATACGATGCAGTAGGTTTCCTTGGTCAGGCTGTTACGTGCCCGGAGCTACGGAGAAAGACCAAGTTGGCAAGAGATCTGGGAGCCCTTCCTGAGTGCTTTTGAAGGGGGTCCTCTTCTGCATCCCTGATGCCACTTTAAGTGATGAATGGAGCTCAGCTGCTAGCTGCCACCTCCTCCCTTTGTGATCATGAGGAAGGGCCTGGGGGAAGCAGAAATAGGGTAAAAGGTGGCTTTGCTTCTCCAGGCCCATTTTGAATGTGAATAGTAGCCAGGCCTTGCCACCCAGCAAGAGGGTCTGCAAACCCGGCTGCCCCAAAGAGCAAGTGGCCAAGCAGCCCTTGACGCCCTTCCTTTGGGTGAAGGGCAGTCGTTAAACTGCGGAGGGTGGAGTTCAGCGGTTCGAGTCAGGGACTGGAGTTGAAACCTGCCTGATACTTGGGGCTGGCGCAGACCCATGAAGGCTGGGATAGGGTCGCACAGGTTTGTGCTGGGGGGTCCTGGATCTGAAGTGGGCTGGGGAGGGCGTTCGCTCATGAGCAGGGAGCAAAGATGCTGGAACCAGGGTGCGCGAGTGGCTCCTGTAACCTCCGGTACTGAGTTTGGGAGGGAGGGCGAGAGGTGGCTGGAGGGATAGAATAACTAGGGGAGTACGGAGAAAGAAAGATGCCCTCCCCCATGCGCACACCCCCGCTGCTCCTGTGGATCCAGTCCGACCTGTGCCGATTGCTGTGCGTGTTTAGCTATGTGCCTTCATCGGTGCCTCTGCCCAGCCTGTCGGGTCTTTGTGGGGGGGGCTGAAATGCCTGTTCGCAGGCATCCTTAAAGATGGTGCAGTGCGTGGCCGAATGAAGTGAAGATAGTAAAATGCACGTGTCGGATCATGGAGGGAGAAGCTGGCCCCCCATCAAGAGTTGGCTGCTCTAAATTACTCAATTAGCCCCTAAGGGACAGATGAGTAGCGCTTTATTACTGCTCGATGAGTAGTCGTCTGTCCCGCAAGAGTCTGGGACAGGTGAGTAGTCGGGGGTCACTGAGTCCTGCCCCAATCTCTTGTGCTGCTGGTGACCAGGGAAGAGCCCAGACAAAAGGGCCGTGTTGCTGCCCTGCCACAGGCCCTGCTTCTTGGTGCCAGTGAGGGTAGCTCTGGGCCTGTGGACCCCGAGGAGTACAGGGAGACCTGTTGGGGCTTATAGACGTGAAAAGTCCTTGTGGTGGGCAGAGACTAACGTGGAAGTAGTGGAAATGACCGAACCGCATTTCCAAGTGGAACTGAATGGGTGTCCCTGCGCCCGCGGGAGCTGCTGTGACCATGGCCAGGGCCTGCTGGAGCATTTATGGGGTACGTTTGATTTAATTGCACTAAGTAGCTCTTGGCTATACAGAATGAGTATTGGGTGCAACTCCAGGCAGCCCTGGGCAGAGGGTGGAAGAGCCTCCCCCCAGGCCCAGGAGGGAGGTGGTGACTCCCCTCCAAGTGCCCCTGGTTGCAGCTTCCAATAACAAGAAGGCCTGAACCTGGCCTGGAAAGCCCAGCAGCCAGAACGGGGGGGCTCTGCCAGCTAAGGGATGGCTCTTGGCTGTCTGCCCATGTGCTCCAGGGCTCTTCAGCAGTGTCTGCCGGGTGCAGATGAGAAATCTCACCTCTGCCTGAAAGCAACGCTGGCGACTGGCGTGCTCGAGGTGCCTGGACACCCACACGAGGGAGCTGGTGTCCTACCAAACTTGGCCTCGCTTTTTCCCCTGCTTTCAATGGGGTAGCTCCATGGTGCCTGTGCTGCCGTGCTCCTTACTTGTCTGAGGTTTGAATTGTGACTAGCTTTTGTACGGCATGGATTATCCAGACCCCAGAGCGCTCTGCCCTGGAAGTCGCTGTCACTGTCTGCATTTTACTGATGGGAGAAACCAAAGCATTGGGTGGGGGAAGCAACATGGCCACGGTGATGTAGTAGATCAGTGGCAGAGCCAGGAGCCCCCTGTCCACCAGATCCCATGGCATCCCATCACTCGGAGGGAGACAGCATGGTTTAGAGAACGCTTTGCTGGTCTGGGACTGGGAGGCCTGGGCTCTGTCCCCTGGATCCACCACTCTCCTGCTGCACGATGACCTTTGGCACACCTGTCTCTGGGCCTATTTCCCCACCTATGCAATGGGGATGATGCCTGACTTCAGTGAAGCACTTTGAGATCTACTGGTGAAAGTACAAAAAACTTATACCCATTGCTCCTATCTGTAATTAAACCATGCTTTTTGTGCGGTCCCAAAGCAGTGGCATGTGCAACAGGCTGGTTGTGGAGACTTGCTGACATGACTAATCAGGGGATGGTAGGCAAACCTCTCTGCTTCTCCTCTTTCTCCTGTGACATCTTAGGAGGGGGGCTGTCACCTCCATCCACTTTCACCTTCCCCCATTGCTTCTGGCCACACACAGACCTGGAGCTCTCAATGATCTGGCTGATCTTGTTTTTGTCGCAAGCAGCTCTTACCTTGGTTGCAGGTTGCCCGTGGCTTTAGACGGCTGCAGGAGGCCGACTCCCTCGGCTGCAGCCCAGCAG
>NW_017729018.1:8025348-8027055 GCF_001723915.1 Gavialis gangeticus | reverse complement strand
AAAAACCAGATGTTGTGGAAGTCATTAAGAAGCCAGCTCCTTGAAAGCGTGCATTTCATTAAACATTAGCAAAACCAGCAAGGTGTAAACCAAATGCAAAAACCTTGTGAAAGATACGATAAATCCAGAGCAGGAACAGAGGGCAGAGATACATGCAAGAGATAGGAGAAAGAGAGGATAGAGGATCAGTATTGCTTTTGGTGTGAAAATGTTCATCGATAGATTTATTGTAAACAACCCAGTGCAGAAGCTGACTGTCAACCTTTGTAAGACCTAATTAGAATCATCTTTCCCAGTACAGAAGTAAAAGGACCTGTGGGGTTCTGCTAGAGCAATAAGTGGTGGGTTCAGTGCTGCCTTTTCTCCCCTGTCCCATTTGGGTGCTGCAGAGGGAGGATGGATGCAGCTGCTTCTCAAGTCCAGGCAGGACTGGCAATAGCACATGATGATAACCTCTTCTGCATTAAATGCTGTGCATCACATTTTGGATGGAGGTCCTGGGTGCAACTGTGATTGGGGAGCCTCCCCCCATGCTGGACAGTAGGAGGTGAAGTCCTTGCCCCAAGGAGGCTGCAGTCTAAATGGGCAGAGGCAAGGAAGGGAGAGAACTGGACCAGGGGGCCAGGCTGAGCCGGAAGAACCGCATTCCTTCACTCCTGACCGTCCCAGCACGTGCGCTCAGGCGAGCTGTTGGTCCATTCCTTGAAGATCTGCATTCGAGCATTTTTTTTTTTTTTGCTTTGAACTATCACCTGTTCTTCTGGGGAGAGAAATTACACGCTCCCACATTTTGTCACTTTGATATTTTAATGACTTGTGATTTACATAGGTATTTCAGCAGAGGAGATGTTAAAAAAAGAATGAAGACCCAGCCAGCACGACTGTGCCTTGTAGAAACAACAGCTCTGGTGTTCACAAATGGAGGATGCAATGCAGACAATGCTAGCCACTGTCTTGCAAACTTGTGGAGGAGGAAAGTTTTTCTGGGCAGGCCCAAACCCTCAGGGATGCACTGGCCTTTGTGGAGACTGTAGGTACAGATGCACCTCCCGCTCCCTTCCCTCTGCCAGCTTGACAGGGTATTTGGAAGAGGACACATGATGATCATGAGCTGTCCCCAGTCTGAGCTGACTTGCATTTCTACTGAAATCAGCAGGCACAATTTCAGTGGGGACAGTCAGGTCAAGTGCTTTCAAAAATCCCACCCCATGAGGTGAGTGAAAGGGACACTGCAGAGTGATGGAAATTACTTAACCCTCAGTCTTGGCCATAGGGGAAGACTTCCTCGCACTCCACTGCAGAGCATGCCCAACAATCAGACTCTCCCCCTCGTCCCACTACCATGATCAGATTTGGAGTGTGGCATTAAGACCCAAGGCATCAGTCTGGGTTGCCAGTCCATTGTTGGGTCCTATCCTCTTTCACAGCAGAAACCCATGTGCCAGGCAGGAAGATGCTGGCTGTGATGCAGCTGCTACTTCACAGTTTCATAGTTTCTAGGGTCGGAAGGGACCTGAGAAGATAATCTTGTCCGACCCCCTGCCATGGCAGGAAAGAGTACTGGGGTCAAATGACCCCGGCAAGGTGTTCATCTAACCTCCTCTTAAAAACCCCCAGGGTAGGAGCCTGCACCACTTCTCTTGGAAGTTGGTTCCAGACCCTAGCCGCCCTGACCGTGAAGTAGCACCTCCTGATAGCTAACCTAAA
>NW_017729018.1:8003360-8025274 GCF_001723915.1 Gavialis gangeticus | reverse complement strand
TTAAAGGTCTCCCACCCCCCGCACAGTAGTTCATGACATAACGTGAACCCTACAGGACACATTGGTGTAAATATACATGTTGAGACCAAACACACCCAAAGTCACGCATGTCCATTGGGTTTGGTCATAGCCATGAGACTGATCTGAAATTGCAAGTGGCATAGCACGTGGAGCTACCACTGTCGTGGTGACCGTGGATGCGGCCAATGCTCCCCGCGAGGCGTCCGTGACCGCGGTGCGGAAATGGGTTGCTTTGCTCATGTTCAGACCTCGTATTCCGAGTGACAGGCACTGCTGTGTGAGTTCAAACCAGAACGGCAGAGGAGAGCAGGAATGCTGATCCTCCCTAAGGCACTGCAATATCACCCTGGCATCTGTCCTCATGCCACAGGCTCGTGCGCTGTATCAGTTGCGCCCAAGGCCATACATTCAGCATACCGACCAGATGTCTGACCTGACCTTTAAAGCACAGTAGGTACAGAGATTCTTGGACACGCTCCCTGTTAAGCTGGACTATCCCATGAGGATCTGCAACCTTCGTCCTTTTGTCTTTCAAGGGTTAGCGTTAGGGCACAGAGGGCGATGAGCTGGCTTGGTGACCAGCTGCCCCTTCCTCGGAGTCCTTTGGTATTTCGAGTTGGATGGACAGGTTGGGCCAGGGGCCCCTGGGAGAGCGGCAGGATTCGGGACCATTTACCTGGCAGTCACAGGGTCATCTACACACCAAAAGCAATGGTGCACAGCAGGTAACACGAGGCAGGGAGGCAAGCTGCTTCATGCTGAACCATGCGCAGCACTGCCACCCTGCCAGTTGGGATGTGCACACAGCACGGAGCCCTTCTCTCTAGGTAGGTACAAGAGGATGCTGTATCGTAGTCCCACAGTGTGAATAATTTGGCAAAGGCAGGGCCAGAAAGAGCGTGTCCTGAAGGACTGTGGTAGGCACGGCAGGTGGGCTGGGTGTCTTTTGTGGGCACTGGTTAGTCCAAGTTCCATATCACAGTGATAATCTTAAAGAATAGGGAAGAAACCCAACCCCATCCCCTTGAAACAGAAGCCCCCTTGGTCACTCACCTGACTCCTCTGTACTCCAAAGCAATCCAACCAGTTAAACATGGCTTAGCCATTCATTCCACAATGTCCTGCAGCCAGGGGAGTTCAATCTATTCCCAACGAGAGAGGTGTTGTCCTCTCCATGGTGGCCCTTTGGACCACCCTTCACCTGTCAACTGTGCTGCTTCTACGCAAAGAAAGATAGCCAGCAGACTTCTCCTCCAGCCTGCCCACAAGGATAAACAGCCACCCACTTCCCCCCAGCTGCATCCTTTGCATGCACCTGCACTGCCCTCCACCCTGCCTTGAATAGAAGTAAACATGAAGATAAACTAAGAGGCACTAATAGCGCAGAATACTAGGATCCTCAGGCTTGCAACTTTCAAGCCTGGCTCCAAAAGTCTTCATCCAGCTGCAGGGAGCCCGGGTCTCCGCTTTAGATCTCCTGCAGCGAGTGGCCGGGGTCGCTGCGCTCTCGCTTCACTAGCGGCTCGCCCATGCTCCGGGCGTCTGCATCCACCTCGCTTCCCAAGTCGCTGATATCATCTGCAGAGGGCGATTCACAGATCGGCATGTTGAATCACTGGAAGACGGGGGAAAAAGGTGCCTCGGGGCACGGTCCCCAGTATTTATCCTGATGGGGCATTCTGGAAACGGATCGTGCCCTGCGAGTGCCTGAGCGTAACATCCCCCTCCCCAACCAGTGAGCCCAAACCCTAGGCTAAGGGACCTACATTTAGGGGAGAAGATGCCAATAGCTGGAAGATACCTTTATCTAGTAGCGTTGATGACATGGAGGCCAGGTCACTGAACTGAAAAAGAAGAGATTCTGGATGAGGGAGGTTTGAAGAGCAGAGGGCAGGAGGTATCGGCATGCACCTGCCAGCTCTTTCTAAACTGCTCTAACAGGTTATTTAAAACACTTAACAGAAACCACAAATCACAATGGCCCATTTCCAAGCACCACATGCGGTGGGGTCACTTCAGAGACTGTTCAGAGCTGTCAGGGCTTTGATCAGTACAGGCCACATGTTGCTGTAGGTGGGTGGAGAGGCTTCTTGTCTAAAATCCAGGAGCAAGCCTTCAGCCAGCATGCACAAAATCCCCAAATCAAGGTGCAGAGCTGGCTTGCAAAGGTAAAAGGAGAAGCTCGGTGGTCCATTTTGAAAACCAGAGCAGACCACCACTGACAGAGGCTTGGTCCTGTGTTTTGTTTGAAAACTGAAGAGTCAACAGCCAACAGGGACATTACTGCAGCCGTCCTCACCAGCCAGTGAAATGCTCTGCTGAGCAAGACATACCAGTCTCTTGCTATTTTACTGTCATGCCACTTGTGCAGACTCTGAAGACAAGGACTGCACGTGACACAGGTGTGCCATGGGGCACGGCAAGATGCTAATGAAGCGGGGTCAGATGGTAAAAGGCACTGCCTGGTTCTGTGGGCAGAGCAGGCAGCAGCAGCGAGAGGTCCCCTCATGCTGCCCTCACCTCTGATTGAGAGGGTCCATCTTCAGTCAACCTTTGGCCGCTGTTTTGAGACTCGTCAAGGGACTCAATTTGTGTCAGTGGAGGGGCTAGTGGTGGAGACACCACTCTGGTAGGAATGGCACCGTTATCCCAGCCGATCTGCTCACATAAATAGAGTATCCAGGATTTGATAGCAACGCAGTCCACAGCAAGGATGCGCTCTGTAAGGAGGGGGCTAGCTGAGCTGTGAAGCCTGGATGTCTGTTTACAGGGCTTTAAACCCACCCTGGCAAATGTCAGCTCCTTCTGTAGGTGCTAAATGACCAGTGCTGAGTGACCTGCCAGCATCCAAACTCAGGTATTGGTTTCTTCTATCCTCATGGGCATGAACACTGAGAACATAGAGCTGGAAGGGCCTTCCAGAGATCACTGAGTCCATGGCTCCAAGATACTTTGCATATATTAGGGCCCCTATTCTTTCTACTCTGCTCCTAGCAGCAGTCAATGGATGATAACAAACACTGCCATCTTTAAATAGCAACTTTACGTCAGCTGAATTAGTCAGATACTTATTTTTGTATCAGATACCACAGCCAGGTCCCATGCAATGATAAATATTCCTCTCTTACTCTTTGACGTGCCTTATTTTATAGTAATGAGTGCACCACTATGTACCCATGAAAAGCAGAGCCAGACAATAAGCAATAAAAATACTGTGGGGAATTTAAATGGGAGGATGGGATTAGTTCTCTTTTGCTCTCCAGAATCATCCTTCTCTGAGAGTTTATGGAATATAAAAATATTTACAAGAGTCTAACTGTGAAGCAGTAACAGCCCCAGTTTAGTTTTTATTAGAAGTGGAAACAGAACTAACCCGAGGCCATTTCGTTTCCTTAAATTTCAATGAAAACAACATTTTTGGAGTGTAGATAATGCCCTGCAGGGTTGAAAACCTGCCAAAAACAGCTGTGGGCTCCCTGGTGAGAAGCAAATTAGGAGCGACTCTAGGCAGAAGAGGGCACTGCCTGGCTGATTTTCCTTGAGTGAATGGCATGAAGAGGAAAGCATATTCTGACAGCCTGGAGTGCACAGAGAAATTGCGTTTTTCAATTAACCCATTTTGAGCTCATAGGTTATTGATACCAGCAAGAACCTGTCCTATGGAACATTTCATATCTGGACCATTACCCTTTAAAAGGATGCAGTCATACTGCATCTTGTCAGCTTATGGGGCGATCTGGAAACTGCTGCAGGTACGGACAACTGTGTCCAAGGATCAGTGCCAAATCTGATGGTTTTATTTTCATGTTTTCTGATCTAAAAATGTATGGGTGTTTTTCTTCTCTCTTGAACCCAATGGGGAGAGAAAAAAAGAAAGCTTGAAGAGCAGCCTTGGGTAGTTGGGTGCTCACTGCCACTGAAAGCCAGTTGAAGATGGGCACTTAACTCCCCAAAGTGCCATCAAATGCACTAAACAAGTCACATGAAAAGAAAACCTGACTTCTTTCCAGCCACGGGGAGCAAAAGCACCTGTCTTGAGCCAACTTTAGCCCAGCTGGCAGAGGGGTTGAGCACTCGTAGCTCCCATTGAGTCAATCAAGAAGGAGATGCCATGAGTCAGGGCCACAGGTATCTCTAGTTAGGCACCAAAATATTATCAGGCCCTTCAGAAAACATGTTCTGAATTCAGGGTGGTGTTCAAGTTGGCAGCGTCCCTTTAAGCCGTGCTGGGTTTGGGTTCTGTTACTAGGGCACAGACAGTTCTCACCTCTCCCATTACAGCAATCGGCGTTTCCCCTGTTGCCTGGGCAACACGATGCTCTACCAGATAAAACATGTATTCGTCATAGAGCAGGCGAATCAGGTGAAAGGAACCAAAGCTGGCAGCGCTGCGCAAGGTGAGGTCACGGATCACCATGGAGCTGGAGAGCAATTGGGAAACAAAATATTTTGGACACGTTTTAGAACTAGATTGTAACTGGTGTGAACTCTACACCAAGGAATCGCATAAGGAATGCCATGTTCTAGCAGGGCCAGTACTATACTTTCATCCTGCACACGAAGATCTCAGTAATGACCCCCTGGATTATTATCCCACTTTAGAGATTGAGGCCCTCCTTGTCTTGGCTCCTCCAATCTCCATTGTCCTGAATCTTCCACAGCAGGGCGGAGTGATTTAGCAGAAGACACTTTTTATACCCCAGGCAGGGTCAGATGTGTTTCCAGGACAAGAAGGCAACGTACCTATAGAAGGACCACTTCAGGAGGAACTGTCTCGCGGCCTTGGGGAAGCTGGGGCTGCCCTCATGGTGCTTGAGAACTTGGGTGACAACGTTATCAAGCCAGCTGGCCCACTGGTCCAAAGAGCTCTGCTGCTGTAGTGTGAGTTTGAAGTCCTGCTCCAGCTTCTGCACCGTGCCTTCTTCACACTGGCACACCCATGAGGCTTGCTCCTGGGACGGCAGAAGGGGAGATTCTAGGAATCAAGGGTTATAAGCACAAACAAGGACTGCTGTTCATTTTTGGTGGGCCTGAACTCAGGAGTGTGACTGTGCTTCCAGCAAAGGAAAAGTTTCCAAGTCAGGGCCAAACCAGGTCTTTTCAAACATATCTAGAGCACAGACCTCAGCTTATGAAGTAATTGCCTTGTGGACACCTCTACAATTCAGGTTTTCATGATGTCCTTTATCAGCTACAGCAACTACTTCCCTGGAAGAGTAATACTGTGTTTCATGTGCCTTTAACTTCTTTTAGTACTGCTTAGCAGCTGGGAATGAGGAGGGACCAGTACAATGCGAAACACCAGCTCTCCACAGGCCAACATAGTTGGAGAATCCCTGAACTAAGGCTTGGGACAGACATTCAAAAAGCCTGAGCCTGAATTGATTCAATTTTTGCAGGTTGCTCTAACCTGGCTAGGCTAAACCGGTTTGTAACTGCACAAACATCCCCTCTGGACTGAAGAAATGCAGGCGTATGCCTGCAGTGGCTTAGGCTAGAAGCTGGGTGGGGCTAGAGCAGCCCTCCCTTTCCTTCCATAGTGCTGAGCTGATGGGGTGGGGGGCATGGCCAGGCCCTGGCAGGATGCTCTGATTTAGGTAGGGGTTCTCCCGCCCCCATATAACAGAGCATTGAGTTACACAGCAGAGAGTTACACAGAGATTTGTTAGCATTTATCAGCCCATCAAACAAAACAACACGGTCTCTCTCATTCATTCAAGCTTTTCTTAAACAACTTTTTCCAAGGAAGGAACAGAGGGGCATTCCCAGCTACCGGCTGATTAGCTCCAAAAAGTAAGCCGACACTGTCTTGTCTGCCTTTGTCCCATCTTCCACAGCACAGACTGTAGCCAGCATGTGGTATGCTAGCTAATGAGAGGTGTCTGTGTAAGGCAGACGGGAGGGGGGAATCCCTGCTTGAGCAGGGAGTGGGGAGGGAGTGAAGCAGGGGGAAGCCAGGCAGATGCCTGCAGTCTCTGCTGGAGCTCCAGCCAGGGAGCAGAGGGGCGGAGCAGATAGCCCTGCCCAGAGAGCATGCTGGGATGCTGGGGCACTCTGATTTAACTTAAACCAGGAAGGGATCTGGGACAGACATTGCATAAACTGGTTTGACCCAAATCAGTTAAGTCTGATACTATATTCAACCAGGTTTATCTCAAACCAGTTTCAGCCATTTTCAAACTGGTTTATGTGCGCTGAACATCTGTTACAGGTTTAAACCAGTTTCTGATCACTTAAACTGGTTTATGTGTAATGTCTGTCCCTAGCCCAAGTGACTGGGCCCAAATAAAGCATCATGAAGTTGCTTACCTGCACGTTGGCAAAGTCCACCCGATTGAGGTCACTGAGCATCTGGTTGATCTGGGAAGTGTTCTGGAGCACGGCACGAGCTGCCTGAGCGAGATGGTTCAGGGATGTGTATCTCCGTAATGTCTGAGCAAAGGCACTCACTACTGCAACCTGTAACAGAGCAAGCCCAGGCACGGGCCATAACAGTTACACATGGATCTTTCAAAATATTTGGACTGCAAGTGCTCAGACACCCCAGGATCTCGAATACATGCACAGTATTCTTCCTTTGCTGTTGCTTCTTCAAGTGTCTGCAAGCCATCACGAGTGCAACATGCCCATTGCAAGAACCAGCTGCATCTCCCTGTAGCTGTCCATTTACTTTGTCTGGAGCAGCAGGCAGAAGGCAAGCCCTGCAAGCCAGGTCAGCAGGATGGGGGCATGTTGCAATCAGTGCAAGAACAAGAGGAAAACTTAAAAAGCTTGGGTAAATGTATCAGATTAGACAATGTAATGCTTACGTAACAAAGGAAGAACTGAGCAACAGGGAAGACGCTGAATTTGGACCAGGCCTGCCAATACTGGCTGCACTCCTGCTCTTCCTTTGAGTGGGGCAGGAGTCTATTGCAGACAGTCTGCTGCAAGTTGCTTTATCTATTAATTCAGGACGTGGCAGTTGCTCATGGACACGGTGCCTAAATAATCGTTATGCAGGGGTCCTATATCTGGGGCCTGGAATTAGAAATGGCAAATCGCGGCCTCACATGTCTCTCTCAAGAAACAGCAGCTGTGACATATGTCCCCTGAAGAAATCTGACAATGTTCAAGTGCCTGCAGTGATGTGAAAGGGGTCTCTCCCCATGTCTTGCTATTTCAGTCCTGGGTCGCTGTTTATTATGCCGAGTTCAGATTGATGCACACCCAGCTGGACAAGAGGTGAACAGTGCAGATGCGATGGGGTGTAACAGAGCTGCATGGTTAGAAGTGAGGCCAGTGGACCCATTGCCATGAGCCTGAAATGCCAGTCCAGGGAACCAGTCAAGTAGATTGGAACCATAGTGCAAAACCACAGCAAAAAACGCACCCTGTTTATAACTCACTCCTTTGTCCATTTACCTTGGTCTGGACTATCTGTGGTGGGAAGTCACTCATTGCATTCATCAGCCAACCTTCCAAACTCTTTGCAAAATTGCGGATGGCCTGCGTCAAAGTGCCTACGAGAGAGAAATCAGTTAGAGGGGCTTTTCCAAGGGGTTGAGGGATCGCTGTCAAACTAAGGCTGCTCTGGGAGTCAACGGTTATGGGATCCACAACCATATCTTGATTTAGTGCCACAAGAGACCAACAAAGTTAAAGAGGAATCAAGAGAAAACAGCCAGCTACGGGACTGAATGGCATCGTAGGCTGTGATTTTTATACAACAAATCCAAGAGCTCCTCTTTAGTATTCAAGGAACAGGCAAACATTTTCTGTTACTAGTGGGGTCTGTTCTCTTTGATGTACTCATGCAAAGAATAGTAATTAAGTAGTGAGGACCATTTCCAATCTACTCAGCACAATAAGGATAGTTAGGCTTCCATGCAAGAAGTACTTGCTGGGCTAATAAAAGGGTTTTAATAAAGACTGTGGCTAACATTTTCAAACCTGAACCCCTAAAGACAGGCTCCTAAGTGTGCTTTAGAGTTGACAACTAAATAAAGAGTGCTCCAATCTGTAGAGATGTACTGATGTGAATGGAAACTGAAGAACACTTCTGAAAAAAATCAGGCCACTTATTTTGTTGTCCAATACAGAATTAGGAGAGCCAATCCACTTACCAAATCTCCTCAGATCTGGGTCTCTCTTCTTTTATAAAGCTACACTGCAAAAGCAGTCATGGGTGTGTTATTTTCTTTTTGATTTTTAAATCAAAAGAAAATTCACTGGGTATTTTTCAAATGTCAGGTCACAACAACAAAAGCTTTTGCAATCTTTGTGCTGGGGTTGTAGTAAACAATTGAACCCATAGGGATAGGAATAGCAGTGAAACGAAAATAAAAGCCTTCTCTTATATAATTGCCATTTGCCCACAATTTCAAATTGGTAAAAGATGCACAGGTACCAGGAATTCAGCAGCCACTCTTCTCATGCATTTCCTGGTCAGACCAGGCAACCTGGCAAGGGTGTCTTCCTTGTTGCTCTGCTCCCTGCAGCAGTGAGAACTTGGGGGAAATGGCTGGATGGCCATCAGAGAAGTCGAGCTTTACGATCCCAGCTTTTTTCTATTAAAATGATCAATTTAAAATACTTCTATAGCTCTGATTGCTATAGCTCTTGAGCAGCTCTCATCACTCAGGTATGGCTGGTCCTTGCTAGTGTCCCCTTTTTACAGGGAACTGAGACACAAAGACTAAGTGATTTACCCGGGTCACATAGGTAGCTTATGGCAAGGCAGGAACTTGAGGCCACATCTTTTCTGGCTAGCATCCTATGCTGGCGTTTAGCAGACCAACCTTTTTACCTGGCAAAAGACAGGCAAGGCAGGATGCTTTGGTTTTCTGTCTACTCATGGGTGTACTGACAACAGCAACTTGCCAGCAGCACCCGCTGACTAGCAGGTTTTTTTTTTCCAGTATTGACTTGGGCTGAGTTTGAACTAATGAATTATGGACTCATCTGGCAAAACACCCAATGCTCAATTCTCACTGCCTTCAGTGAGGCTTAGCATATACTCAGGTGGCTGGTTGAATCAGCACCTTAGACAAATGATATTCCCCAAGGACTATGAATCTATAAAGAGAGAAACTGCCCCAAAAAGTCCAGGATGCATCATACAGTCAGAACAATCAGACATAACAGAAAGACACATCTCTAAGAAAATATCTAATAAGGATTAACTGTGCTTAAATGCAGTCTATGCATATTAAGCCTATGTCTTTCACCTTGGCTCCTAGCCAAAACTTGAGGCTGGGATAATGTGATGAACTGAATTTTGCAAGGAGAGGAAAATATATCTAGGTCTCCAAGAGCCATGATATGCTGCACAACTAAGAATAATTACAGATAGAGGTTGTGTTGCTATAACATACAAGCCCCAATTCAAAACAAAAGCCTTCTAAATTAGCCTTCGCAATGGAAATCTGGGGCAAGTGATAGCTAGCCAAGGTGACTCATTGATCTCTGCTGAGACTCAGGAGCAAGACGGCAAGAAACATGAAGGAACAAAAATGGACAAGGGTCTGGGCTGTCAATACTGCTCTGATCATTGCACAAGATACTCACTGGGCACAGGCCGCAGCACGTCAGGGATGAGGATCTCCACCAGGGTCTGATACAGGATGTGATCGCAGCTCCTCATCCACTTCGAGATGGGTTCGTATTTACACAAAGTGATCAGCTTGTCTTTTGGGAGGACCCCTTCATGCTCCTCCTCGCTGCATGGCAGAGAGTAACACGCTGTTAACAGCAGTCTCATTTAGTGCGTGAACACAACACACAACAGTTGCCTTCTCCTTTCTGTCTCAGTAGTTCCTGTGTTCCCTTTCTAAAATATGCAGCTCAAAACACAACCTTCCTCCAGGAATCAAAACTCGTAGAAGAGGTGATATCTTTTATTAGACCAATTAGATATTTGCAAACAAATTATTTTATTTATTTGCAAGCTTTTGGGCGCACACACCCTTCATCATGCATAGGAGAGAGCAAAGATTATAAAAGTTCTCCTAGGTAGAAATGAAAATTCATATTTCATAGAACAGCCTAAGGTGTGGTAAAATTTCCTGTTTGGAATAGTTCATTTTGTCCAAGTTAGGCACAGAGAAAGGTTGAAAAAGTCTTTTTACCTCGAAGTTGTCTGGTGGGAAGCAAGACGTAGAAGCATATTACAGAAGAGTGGAGAGCTGGAAAGCTCTTCTGGGCAGGGATTTCTTTTGTGGTGAGCTATCTATGCATCTCTGTGCTCTGTGAGATGCAAATTCACTCCAACAATGGTAGGAGCCTGCTGTTAGTGTGGTAAAATACTTCCTTCTTGTAAAATTATGAACTTGTCATTTTAAAAGGTGGCTAAAATAGGATAACTTCCATATCATTTCAAATAACTTGCTTGCAAATATCTAGTTGGTCTAATAAAAGGTATCACCTCTTCCACGAGTTTTGATTCCTTTCGCCTCTACACCAATATGGCTACAACCCGGACACCTAACCTTCCTTCAGTGCTTTCCATTAGCATGATACAGCAATGCCCAACAATCCCACCTATTCCATTTATACTGATGCAATTGTGTGGACTGAAAGTTTTGCATGGAAGACACACAATCAGATTAACATGCACTCTCAGGGGTGTATTGTCAATCAGTATCAAACATGCCTGAAAACCAAACACTGACATTATTTCCAGAGAGGAAAAGCCAGCTCCATATTGTGCTAAGAACACGAGGCACTGCCTTCAAGCAAATAAGGTCAACTTTGCCTGCATTAATTTCACTTTATAGATGAACCAAAAGGTCTTTTGCATGACTGAGCCACTAAACATTTGGTTAAGCAGTACAAAGACAGAAGTTGACATCTTATTAATGAACAGGCACAAAATCAAATTAGAACCTTTTGAATACTGTGCTGGGAATAGAGGTGCCTGCCTTATAGGATACACCAAACCCATTGGAGCCAAGGCATCACATTTGAATTGCTACTTCACTGTCTAAGACATCCCTCATTGTTGACATAATGAAAGTGCAGTGGCATCCTCTTTTAGCAAAGGAGAAAAGCTGAATAACCATGCTTTGCTTTTCATAGAACTGTATTTTGCATATTGTGTCATATTTGAATCAAAGTATTTCACTCCACTTCCTTATAAAGGTTTATTTATATCCAAGTTCATTATCTGTAGGATGAACTGTAAAACCAGGGTGATTTTCTTTGTTAGAAAGCTTTGCTAAGAGATACTGAATAGGGAGAGCCCCAACTGTTATGACATTGGGCAGCGTTTTGGGATGACAAGTATCTTTTAGCCAGCTACCTATCCTCAGCCACATGCTGAGGTTGTCAACAGCCTATGCCATCTGCCTTTGCAATTTACTCACTCAGGCCCCAACCCTGCAGATATGTACACACACAGGCTTAATTTGAGAGACTGTGGGTGTTTGTACACGCAGCAATTTTTGCCCTTTTCTGTGCTTTATGAAGAGTTTCACTGAAGTCAACAGACCTACTCACAGTGCATAAAGTTAAGCACATGTATAAGTAGGGTCAATCTTATATTAAACAGAGGCTCAGGTCTTCCCAGACTGTGCACCATCCCTGCAATAAGATATATATATATAGATAGATAGATAGCTATATCCATCTATCTAGATAGCTATATCCATCTATCTAGATAGACAGACAGACAGATAATTGTTTGTAATGACACCTTGATGTTCTACAATTGTACCCCTATTACAATGCATGCTTATTTCTGTTTCCTACCCATGACCCAAGCTAATTTATTTCACTTCTCAGAGCTAACACAACTTCAGTGCTTCTGGTGCCCAAGTGAGCTCCTTTCATAGCGTGGGCATCTCCACATGGCACTGCATTGTGCAGTGTGGACATGTCATTAACCAACAATTATTCAGAATGAGAAATGGGGTTGCACTGCTTCTTTGTAGGGATGCATTCATAGAGCTCTATCTGAGCACAAGACAATAATTTTATAATTATTAGGGGAACAAGGAGATTTTTCTCCTTATTTCCCAAACTTTCACAACCCTTATTCTGACTATACAAACAGCAGCATTGACTATGTTCAGTGAAAGAGGTTACTCCATGGACTTCAACGCAATTCTAACAAGAGACCTTTTCAGTTTCATCTATTTTCACTCACTGTTCATTTCCCTGTCTCCAGGCAGCAGGTTACCAATGCATAGAGGGGAGAATAGGGAATAAAGATGAGCCTGGCCTGAGTACAAAGAGAAAGATCAAAGTAGCATAGTTTGTCATTATCTTCCCCAGGACACAAGGCGTTTTTTTAATTTTGATAGCAACATGAATTAGTATCCCAGTTGGTCTAAATGTCACAGTGATCTTTGCCTTTGAGATGTCATTCTATAACAACACTCAGCAGAGTTATAACTGTCTACTCATATTGGCCTTCTACAAAAACAGCAACCCATGCCTGTTAGTCAAACCTATGGTGTTACATCCACTGTGGATTAATTTCTGGTCATCGAGAATGTCAAATAAATGCATTGTAAAATCTTTTCATTAACCATTAATTCTACTGCATTTCACAGAGCTCTGCTTTTGACATTTCATTACTACAGCGTTGGGCAAAATGCAGCCCATGGGCCGGATGCGACCTGCCGGGCCATTCTATCCAGCCTGGGGGCCCCTAAAAAATTTAGAAAAGTCATATTTATCTGTCCCTGGCTGCCTGTCATGTGGCCCTTGATGGCTTGCCAAAACTCAGTAAGTGGCCCTCCATCCAAAATAATTGCCTGCCCCTGCATTACTATAATGCATTTCTTACTCTTTTCCTAGGATAGCACCTGATCCTGCCTTGTATTAAATACCTGCAACCCTTGCAGATCAGTAAAGCAAATCAAAAGGCTTACTGAAGTTATAAAGCTAAACACAGTTGTCTCCAAAAGGGAAAAGAGTACTAAGAACTGGGTCACTCAATTAGCAAAATTAGGTGTGTACGGTCTACCTGGACGGCATGGGAGTGGAGCCATCGCTAGGTGGTGTTTTAGGACTCCAGAATGACTGCCACAGCTTCTCAATGTAGTGAAACTGAAGATTCATCACAACATCTAAAGTGGCCTAAAAAGACAGATAACCAATAAAATGCTTTGATAGCATGCTTATGACAAGGCTTTATGGGAGGACAATAGATTACACAAGGGAGAACAATCTATCTCATGTTGTTTTAATGAACATCAGACTATAAGCAGATCGCATGAGAAGGAGGTAACTTGGACAATGATAATTGGCCAACTAGAAACAATCCTGTCCCGAACTCAGCTTCTTACGAGAGCAGGACTGGAGTAGGAAGGGCACGGAAAGTAAGGCTCTGTATCAAAAACAGTTCCTGAATGATCACCTCACAGTGTCGTCTGTAAAGAAGCTGAAGAGCCTTTATATCGTTCATGGTGACCCCTTCTTGCAAGAGGGTATTTCCAAGATCAGGTGCTGGGAACTCAGGAAAGCCATGGGTTACATCTAGGGAAAAAGTTTGGGAAAGATGGTGAATTTTAACCAGAACTCGGTGTTTTCTAGGACTGCAATTTAGGATGAGATTTTGCAACAGCTGGTGGCTATATTTCACATTTCAAATAACTAATGGCTGATAAGTAAAGCAAGACTGTTAATGTAATACCTCCATGATTCACTCAATTGTACTTTAAAGAAAAAACCCCCCACCTCAGGCCATTTAGTCACTGGAGAAACAAGAATGTTTTTATCACAGCTACAAGGAAAGAAACATGAATGCATTGTACTTTTATAATGTGCTTCCCATTATGTTTTCTCTAAAGTCTGAACAAACATCCCTTTGGTATTTTAAGACTACAATGGGAAATTTAATTGGATGGCAGACCTCTCCAGTGCATTTTAGTGAACACTTAGAGATGGCCGTCTTTGTGTTGTTGTTAAGACAGTCTGAAAAGAAGAAAAACTGAGACAACCCACCCACAAATTGGTTAAAAGGGAAGTAACTTGGTTCTCACTCTTCCTGTGCCCAATTTTATTTCTCATGGATCCCTTTAAAGGGGAAGACTAGCCCCAACTACATCATCCTAGCCAAGGCTTTGTCAAGCCAGGCCTTAAAAACCTCCAAGAAGGCAGATTGCACCACCTCTCTAGGTAACCCATTCCACTTGATACCGGCTGCCAACTAGACATTGAGCCATTGATTACAACCCTCTGAGCCTGTTGCTCCAGCCAGTTTTCTATCCATCTTACAGTCCATTCATCCAATCCATACTTCCTTAGCATGCTTGCAAGAATGCTTGGGAGATGGTATTAGAAGCCTTGCTCAAGTCAAGGTGTATAATGTTCACTGGTCTCCCCACATACACAGAGCCAGTCATCTCATAGTAGGTAATCACACGCTGGTCAGGCATGACTTGCTCTTGCTGAGTCCATGCTGACTGTTCTTGATCACTACCTTCTCCTCCGAGTGCTTAGAAATGGATTCCTTGAAGACCTGCACCAGGATTTTTCTGGGGACTGAGGTGAGGCCAACCAGTCTGTAGTTCCCTGGATCATCCCTTTCTTAAAGATGGGCACTATATTTGCCCTTTTCCAATCATCCAGGGCCTCCCCCAACCAGCACAAGTTTTCAAAGATGATGGCCAGCAGCTCTGCAGTCGCATCAGCAAGCTCCCTCAGCACCCTCGGGTGCATCCCATCCAGCCTCATGGACTTGTACACGTCTTGCTTTTTTAAATAGTCCTTAACCTGTTCTTTCACCACTGCTGGCTACTTGCCTTTTCCCCAAACTGTGCTGCCTGGTGCAGTAGTCTGGGAGCTGACCTTGCCTGTGAAGACCAAGGTAAAAAAGACATTGAGTATTTCAGCCTTTTCTTCATCGTCTGTCACTAGGTTGCCTCCCCCATTCAGTAATGGACCCAACACTTTCCCTAACCTTCCTCTTGTTGCTAACATCCTTGTAGAAACCCTTCTTGTTACCTTCACATCCCTTGCTAGCTGCAACTCCAGTTGCGCTTGGGCCCTTCTGACTTCATCCCTGCACGCCCGAGCAATCATCTTATACTCCTCCCTAGTCATTTGTCCAAGCTTCCACCTCTTGTAAGCTTCATTTTTGCATTTCAGCTCACCAAAGAGCTCTCTGCTAAGCCAAGCTGGTCACTTGCCACATTTGCTATTCTTCCTGGACTTTGTGATGGTTTATACCTGTGCCCTCAGAAAGGTTTCTTTAAAATACAGCCAGCTCTCCTAGTCTCCTCTCCCCCTCAGCCTGGCCTCCCAGGGGATCCTGCTCATCGGCTCCTGGAGGGAATCAAAGTCTGCTTTTCTGAAGTCCAGGGTCCATACTCTGCTGCTCTCCTTTCTTCCTTTTGAAAGGTTCCTAACCTCAATCATCTCATGGTCACTGCTGCCCAAGTTGCCATCCACTACTACATCTCCCGCCAATTCCTCCTTGTTTGTGAGCAGCAGGTCAAGAAGAGCATGGCCCCTAGCTGGCCTCTTCAACACCTGCACCAGGACGTTGTCCCCAGTGTTCTCCGAAAACTTGCCTGTGCACTGCTGTGTTGCTCTCCCAGCAGATGTCAGGGTGGTTGATGTCCCCCATGAGAACCACGGCCTGGGATCGGGAAACTTCTGCTAGTTATCTGAAGAAAACCTCATCTACATAAATTGGTCTATGTAATCAGTGGTTCTCAACCTTTTTAGACACAAGGCACCTGCCTATAACTTTTGTGAATTGAGCAGCAACCCATTTCAAAGACTAAACTTATTTATTACAGTGCTTACTTTCTTGCAGAGAGGCCAGGCAGTGAGGGTATGGGAATGGCCAGGGAAGGAAAGCCTGAGACTGCCCCTATCTCTGCACCTCCTCACACATGACTTATCCCTTTATACTTGCTGCGACGCCCTTCAAAGGATCTCATGTCACCATGGTTGAGAATCACTGGTCTAATATAAGTCACTGTCTCATCTCACAAACTTTGCTTCCATAAATATTAAGAACAGGAGAAAGATTTCCAATAAACTGAAAAATAAGACGAACCTTTGCTGCAATCTCTAATCAAGTCTGGAACTTTTGGAGGCTCATCAGTTTTCAGCAAATGGGTGTTATATTTCTGTTATTTGCCCCAGCTAATTTTTCATTGTGCTACGATGAACATGTGGTACAAATGCCTGAGCTGCCCAGCTACAGCGGAAGGTGCAAATAGAAGGTAAATCATGATTCCATTTTTCAAAGACTTCAGGCTGGTTTTTTCCCTATGTTTGAAAGCTCAATCAAGCTGCATGGAGGATTTCAAAGAAAAGATGGCTGTTTCACAATAAAAGATGTGTAAATAAATGCTTTTTTGAAGAACTGAAACAAGTTACCCATGAGATCTCTGCAACATGGCAAGGAAAATCTGTGCGGATTGTGAGTTTAAGAGAGTGAGGCCCCTGTTGCACATGACATATATTACACGATTAATTTGTTAATTCATGCAGTAAATTTAGACGGGTCGCACATGCAAAGTAAAACCAGCCACAAGTGCAAAGTAACTTTCACACAGTTAACCAGTTCATTGTACAATACATTTAGATCAGTCACGGGTGCGAAGTTATTATTACACAATAAAAATGACTATCTGGCTATAAAAAGAGCTGAACAGCTTGTAAAGTTAGTGCTTGAATATGTGTAACAACTCTATAGCTGGTTTCTATCCAGTTTTAATTTGAACATGTAGCAGGGTGTTTAGGAAGAGAAACAGCAAATGAAACAAAGACTGTCGCACTAAAAGTACTTATTAGAGTAAAACAGGAAAATGATAAAAAAAGAAGACACCTAGAAGAGTAATAGATTGGGCCAGCTGAGAGAGAGGAGACTTTTCACGTCAGAAGTTAGTAATGCCTCCTAGAAATTAAGGCATGTCAAGTGAATGGTCTCACCTATGAACTGTTGATGATGTTGACTTTGAGCTGCAACCGACTGCTCTGGAGTACTGTGCAAACCGCTGTTGGAGCTGCTCTCTGCTACACCGTCCATTTTCTGCGTTGGTCTATACCTAGGAATTCAAAGCCTGGCTTTGCATTATGTAGCATTTAAATGTACAAATACACGGTATGCGTGTGTGCGCACACCAAAAAAAACCCAACACATACCAGTGGAACAGTTTTGCACTGGAAAAAAAAAGCATTGGTCATTTGATATGCGAGGATTCATTAATCCTTTTATAAATTATAAATTAAAAACAGATTTAGTAAATGGCTGATCAATCATCAGCATGCACAACAGGTCCACAGATTGTTTGCAAGCATGGTTTGTAATCTGTTTATGGAAACCTATAAAACCTTTTGTAAATGTGGTTGCAGCCATATCACATTAGCCCTATATTGGCTTTATGCTACACATTCATCGTTTATACAAAAGACAAGGATTTCTTAATGTCATGGCTATTATTGGATCAACTGTGTAGTTGGGCTAGAGTTAGACAAGCTTTCAAATGCCAGACATTTAGATGAAGAATGTCTTGCATTCAAAAGCTTGTCTAACTCTATCCCAACTATATAGTCGGTCCAAAAAAGCTATCACTCTAAATCAGCCTCGTCTCTCATAATTCCCAGACCATCACAGCTACAACATCACTCTTACGCTGCCGTTCAGCATCCTGTCAATTTAAAATGGACATGTAAATACATGTTTAAGTGCTGTTTTAAATCTCAAGAAGAGATTACTGGGGGGTTTTCCAGAGACAAGACAGGAACTCCTAACAAGGGAAATGAAGGGACAAGTGCACACCACTATTTCACAAATTTTTGCCACGGAGGACAGCCAAGTGTGGCCAGTGTTTTTAATGCTAATATATTGGCTGGATCTACACAATCTGTAGCACTGAATGAGTGGGTCAGCAGGAAACTAGACCTAAAGGTAATTTTAGCCCATTTTTCACACATGACTTTCATAAGAGCCTATGTGAAATGGATTATTATAGTCTATCGCCCATATTGTGTGTCTCCTAGGGATAACCCTGCTTCTCTCAAGAAACAAGGCAACTTATTTTGCAACGTCCCTAACATCCTTGTGACACACTGTAGGGGGGTTCACAAGAGGATGGAGCTGGACTGTTCTCAGTGGTGGCAGGTGACAAATGAGCAGTGGGCTCAAGTTGCAGCAAGGGAAGTTTAGGTTGGATATTAGGATGAATTTTCTCACTAGGAGGGTAGTAAAACACTGGAATAGGTTACTCAGAGAGGTTGCGGACTCTCCATCCTTTTCAAGACCCAGCTAGACAAAGCCTGGGCGGGGATGATGTAGTTGGGGCTGGTCCTGCTTTGAGCAGGGGGTTGGACTAGATGTGACCTCCTGAGGTGCCCTCTTTTTCTATGATTTACCCACATAACTAAAAACTTAATGGTACCAAAATCAAATCCGCTTATGTTGTCTCATGGGAGGAGACAAAAAGCAGAATAAATGACCTAACTATTATAGGTGTCCAAAATAGACCATTTTAATAGGTCATTTGACCCCAGTGCTCTTCCTGCCATGGCAGGGGTCGGACTAGATGATCTGGTCCCTTCCGACCCTAGAAACTATGAAACTATAAAAAACTCTGAAGCTGGCTTGGTCATCCCTTTGCTTTTGGGGAGCTACGGGAGTAGTAGCAAGAAGTCAGAGTGCCAAAGCTGGCAAAAGGAAATGCCAAAGTTGCCGTGTCACATGCCTTTTAAATAAAAAAAAAATTCCCTGGAGTGATCTAATGGGAGACTAACAGCAACCCATTTGATTTCTCACACTAGATGTTCTATAAAAAAAATATAATCAAGACTCCTTCTAATGGTTAAGCACAGATAATAATATGTAGCTGAGATCCTAAAAACACTGAGTCACTGGGACACAATAACAAGGATATAGTGTAGCGTTCACCATAGCAACAGGCAAGCTGAGTTCAAACCCCTGGCACCGAGCAGGCAAAAGGCAAGAAGAGCCAGCGGAGTCAAAACTTCTGCTGAAGCATCTTTATTCTGGCTCGATCTCATGTGTAGGATGGGTACTTTTACCATACAGCCATAGTTTATCACTTAAATCATACAGATGTTTTAATTTACTGACCTGCCCCATCCTAGCTTGTGGCTTCCCTGCCAGGAGCCAAACCTGACAATCACAAGCTCCTGGTGCTGTCAGAGATGGGGCCCAAGCGTTTGCTTTTTTTGGGGAGACCATTCTTCATGGGAGCTGGCATGCCTGCAGCTAGATAGGGTAAGCAGCACTGGGCACATACCTTTGTTTCTGGTGTACGGGCTGTTGCCTCATTGCCATGTACTGGGTGTCTTCCTGCAAGCGATTGAGCGGCGAGTCTGGCTTTAGACGGATCCCATAATAATGATATTTTGAGTTTCCTCTGAAAGTATAACATGAAAACCTTGATGTCAGATACCAATGAAGATGACATGTTACCCCCGCAATTTACTTTTAGGCCTTGGTGAACGAATTGACAGTACAAATGATTTGTTGCAACACGCATCTGTTTTCTGCTACATGTTGGAACCACTTTTGTCTGAACCTAGGTGCCAACTGTGAACAGATTTACTTTGTTCTATAAGCACGTCAGGACGCTAATTTAGTGGTGCACACATTTTCAAAATGTTGCCATATATAAGAACCTGGAGTTGATGCTGTAAGACCCTGCGTTTTGACTGTGATCAGGGATCCCTTTATAAGATTTCTTTGAACAGAGCACCCAGCTCTGCTTAAATGTGGTATCGCGTTGCAAAAAAGGATTCAGGATGTCTATCTAGCAGTGGGAGCATCTACACGTGCATTAATGCACCTTTTCCAATGCGCATTAAATTGAGTACCTCCAATGCAAGGTGTTGAACTAATGTGCATTAGGCTGCAGTAGCGCATTTACATTTTTTTAGTGATGCTTAATGTGCAGCAGACCATTTTACTGTGTATTTGTGTAATGTCACGGTTTATGTGACACTTTAATGGGCAGTAAAATAATCTATTGCGTATTAAAATGCACCAGAACATGCACCCAGCGTGTCTACTATTTTGTAGCTTAGACCCAGTCTAACCTTTTTTTCAGTCCACTTCATAAGGACTTTATCCAAGGACAGATAGCAGATTACCCAGTCAAAATACTTTGGGCCAGATTTAATACTTGAAATCAATGGAGGCTTAATCACTGACTGTAATGAGGAGCCAGACCTGTCCTTAAAATGGAGCAAAGGTCTCTAGGTCAGGGGTGGGCAAAATGTGGCCCGCGGGCTGGATGTGACCCACCAGGCCATTCTATCTGGCCCATGGGGCCCCTAAAAAATTTAGAAAATTGATATTTATCTGGCCTGGACTGCCTGTCCTGCAGCCCTCAATAGCTCGCCAAAACTCAGTAAGCGGCCCTCCACCTGAAATAATTGCCCGCCCCTGCTCTAGGTATTTTGGCCATGTTTGTGGCTGTGGCATCACCTGGATAAATGCTGTGTTTTAAAAGCACCAAAGGCCGATCCTGGCTGCATTGCATTCAACTCCCATTGGCACCAACAGAGCTGACTCATTCCAGCGACTGAAGAGTGTCGTTGGAAATGCTCTTGGCTGGTCCCCACCCGCCCACTTCTCAGTCCTTCCAGCATTATTTTTCCTCCTGCTGCAGTCACAGAGGGAGACATTTGCCCCTTCATTGAGCTCCCAGCACCAGCCTCAGACATGGGAAGAGTTGCTTTTAACATCAGTGTAACTGGGTTTGTTTGGATTTTTTTAATAGTGCAGTTGAGGTTTTAGTTCCCAGATGATTTCACCGTAATTTCTGAAGGATTTTATGCAAGACATTCTCAAGAGACCAAAACCATTTAGACTATAAGAAACAAGTGTCAGAATGCAAGCTGCTATTCGAAAGAATGCTGCAAAGATCTGGGATGCATTTTACCCTGTGATCTAAGTTGAACTTCAGGATTGGGTTTACACTGCTAAATAATATTCCTTTAAAGGGTCAGATTGCTGTATCTGAAATTAGATAAGCCAGCCGAGCTGCCCCTTCACCCAGGAAAAGAAAAATCTATGGAAGTTTCCAGCCCCATGTTTCCTGCTGTCTGTGGATTTTGTGCTTGGGGTGGTTCGTTTTTATGGATGAAATAAACCCATATGAGATTTTGAAAGGCTGAGACTTATTTTGCTCTGTTTGGTCAGTGAAGCAAAGGTGATGAAAAGATACTCCGCTAAGATTTCAGCATTGCACATGGCTATGTCAATTCGAGTATTCCCATGAACCGGAGTTCCTTGTAGAAGTACAGTAACCTACAAAGAAAAAATGTTACATGAACGAGATGGATAATCAACACGGCCATGGGCAAGAGAGGACTCATTCTAATTTAGATTCCAGCAAACGTTGCCAATTTGTAACTAAGGAGCCTCCCAGAGAAGTGCTCCCTCACTGCAGATGATTAGGAAAAGTTACAATTTGCTATCTCTGTCTCTTTGGCACTATATTGAAGAGACTGAACATTTCTTAAATCTAATGATGCTTTCACCCCCCCAGCCTCAGTCATTTAGAAAAAGTCCTGTTTGTGCATGGAACCCCTTCTTTCCCTGGGGTAGGAATGAAGGGGAGATTTTTTTTTTTAATTATTTTTTTTAGCTTTGTGTCGCTGCAATGAGTAATTTCGCCAACTGTGTATTAAACGCTCAGTTCTCATAATGTGAGTCAAATAGCTAATGCTTAAACCAATTAAAATGGGCTCAAGCCATGTCCGTGAACCTAAACAAACGACCTTAAGTTAAATAACTATTACATGTATTTATCTAGCTAGCTATCTCTGTAGGTGGTCATGAGAGCTTAATATTTCTGTTTCTGCTTGGCTCTACTCTACTCTTTACAGTCCACCCACCCTCTACTTCAATTGTTTTTAAAGATCAAATTTTCAAAAAGCACCCAGAGCCCGCAAACACAGGCCAAATTATTAAGCTC
>NW_017729018.1:7992297-7998360 GCF_001723915.1 Gavialis gangeticus | reverse complement strand
CAAAAAGCACCCAGAGCCCGCAAACACAGGCCAAATTATTAATAGCACCCCACTCCTATTTAGACGTCTATATCAAGGCTAGATCTGCAGAACAGCTCAGTATCTAGCTTGCACCTGACTTTCATATTTTAGGGGACCTCTTGTACTTTCATTATTAATGAAAGGCTCTGTTATTGAAGGCACATGGCTGATATTAATAAGGGAACGTAGGAGCCATTAATCATTCCTTAGTCCTTCAAAGAATGCCAAAGCGTGGGATCAAAATGAAACCTTTTTTTTTTTTGAATTTCCATTCCATGGAAAGTTCTGCAGTTTCATTTTTCTGTTCCAATTTGGAAGGACAGCAAATTTCGAAATGCTGGAATTTCCTTGCAGAAATCCAATCCTATTTTCTGGCTAGCTCTAACCATTTTTAAACTTCGACAAGGATTGCAGGGAATCACAGGATGTTTTGTTTTACTGCAAATAGGATATCTTTGCCTTCCCATGGTTAAATAACCTTCCTCCTCTAAAGAACTTTTGCTGAAGCATTTAAATTCTAACTAAATTACTGGAATGAGTCAAAATCTCCCCCTTTGTATGCCTGGTGTGTTCACAGCTGGCCAGTGAATGTGTCTGGACACATCTGTTTTGGTCCTTGTCTATATACCTGAATATCTATCTTATTTTTGCAATAAAGATGTTATTCCATTAAAAAAAAATCAAGATTTCTTTCTCTGTTCTGGCTACTAGTTTTACGAATGCCATCATATTCCCTCAGATCAGATGCATCTGTAAAACTGTGCAGACACTTTGGATATACTTTGGAAAGATCCAGTTGGCAGTTTAATAGGTTTGTTTGTTTTAAATGCCATTTTACGATTACCGCCACATGCCGAGTGCTCTTACTTTATTCAGCTTTCGATAGGATCCTTGCACTTCTTAAAAGGACCAGCTGCTAATGAAACGCGGCCTGGCGTGCTCCAAGTCTGAAAGGCCAGAGCCCTGCCTCCACCTTAGGGAACTCTGAATCACTTGCCTGAGTCTAAAGATTTGGGGCCAGATGTTGTTCTCATCTGGAACACAGTAACTGGACTGAAGAAGTCAGAGCTACTCCGTTTTAACTGAGATCAAAATCAAGCTGTTTTAACTGCAACCAAGTTGCGGGAGTCTGGAGCATTAGTGACAGATCTCGATGAAAAATGCCTTCGCTCCACCGCAGCGTTGTTGGGACAGGTAGGGGCAAGAGTTCCAGACTGGCAAGCAGCCTCCCCATCTGCTACAACACTGGCTTTGCGAATCAAAGCGAAACTTGGGTATTTCACTTCTAGGACAATGGTGTTTATTACTATGAAGCCAACATTCAAATAGAATAAAGATGCCTTAGGAAACGGTCTGTCCACCCACATGCTCCAGCACTGCAAGTGAAGTCTCTTCTGCAAGAATCTGGCCCCAGCACCACGCCTGCAATTCATTTTGTTACCAAAAACATGCCCCAGCTGATTCATGCCGATAGGGGAGCCTCACCTCATGACACGTTAAAACTGTTTATGTAGCGCAGAATGGCAGTTTTCCCTTTGATATACAACTTGGCTGTTTCCCTGGGTCTAACAGAGCTTTGACTGCTGAGTAACAGTCAATAAAACTTTCTGCCCCAGGAACAGAAGGTGAGAAATATTTGGTAGCATTGGCTGTGAAAGAAGAATGCAACGGTTTTCCTTCCTGAAAGATGGAAAGGTCAGGAGCCGCTGTGCTTGAGAACATTTTGCAGCCACTGAAAACAGTTCAATAATATATGATACTTGTTTTTTTATAAATTGCCTTTTAGAGCAGGCTCTCCACGCCTTTACCAACAGCACTTACACCTTGTGCAATCCTCTGGAAAGGGCATCCTACTGCAGTTTTCCACAGAGACAAAGTGACAGCGATGGCCCACCGGAGTTTTTACCACCATAGCAGGTGCTGGATGCAAGAAGCCATGCCACCTAACATCAAGGGCACTGAACGGAGCCTTTCAAACAATCCGCACCAAGTTAAAATGGTGATGGCATAAAAAAAGACAAAAGAAAAAAAGACGGTGCATCACCGCCAGTCCGTCCAGTGCACTGAATGACCTTGCAAAGAGGGAGAAGCGTCTTGTGCCATGGGATCCTGCCTTTCATTTGATGAAGCGGCAGTTCAGAAACTTGCTCCTGCCATGATCTTCCAGGAATAGCAGGAAAATGGACAGGGAAAGGCCAAAAGAAGACCGAAACGTACCACTTCTCCAGCCCAGCCCTTACCACGAGCCCCCTGCGTACCAACCTTGTTCCCAGGCGCCGAGTTCTCAGTCCCATGAACACGGAGCGGATCAGTTTTCCAAAAGAAGCGGCGTTCACTGGATCTAGTTTGTGCTCCTGACAGTGCCGCAGGTAATGGTTATACAGAGAGCTCCTGGGGAGGCTCACTCCTTCAGCCGTCTCATAATTGTCCAACAGCCACTGGAGCTTCATGCATAAAAATATAAAATTTAAAATCCACAATGCAAAAGGCGATGAATGTTTTGAATGGCCCTCCTAAAACCATGACAGCTGCTAATTGCAGCTAATTATTGCTTTATGAAATAAATGAGCAAAAAGCTATGAAATACCGCACCAAAGTAACGCGCACGCTGCTGCTCATGCTTGTCCTTCATTCAGTGACATTGCTGTAGGGGGGCTTTGAATCATGGAAAACATCATCTCAGAGGAGCTCATGGGTTCCAGTGACAAAGCCAATGATACCTAATGCTACCCATAAGGATGGAAAAATCTCCAAGGAACCAGAATACATGGCTACTCTGTCCACTAGCACCAATCCCCAGTTTAAACGTTGCTGGAGAAACTTGTTTCACTCAATGCATCATTACTCGTTTGAAAAACGGAGATGTTTGCGGTTGCTCCCTTTACAACAAAATAAATGGTTACCGAACCAACCTTAAAACTGCGATGTGGTACCAGCTATTTTTCAAAATGTATTGCCTGAACTGTACTCCTCTTGACATTTACGTTGAGTCAAGTTTGCAATTAGATATAAATTATTTATATCCAGCCAGTCTGAAAGGGCAGGTCAGTCGCACAACTACAGCTCATGAATTAGAATATAAAGGGACCAAAACACACTTCTAATGGGCTAAATGCAGTTTTCAAGGAAATAAAACAAAAGCCGCATTTAAGTGCATATGAAAACATATATTAATAAAATGGCAAAAGAAAAGCTAGCTGCACAAACAGAAGAGAATGCGGATAAGCTATTTCCTTTATCAAGGGCAAGGAAAATCTTAGGGTGTAAACTCACAACAAGGAGATATCAAGGGGGAAGGAGGAAGTAGCAGGCAGACGATACAGGTCCCTTCACAGGGATAGTTTCACCTCAACCAGGTGGAGAATCAAAGTCCACTGGTACAAGTTTCACTGGTCTCGATTTTGTCTGTTCACATCCATCCTGAAGCAGCCATTTGCTAAAGGTGAATCGGATCTGACCCTCTCTGTCTCGTGGCAAGAGCCAGTAGGGTCAGTAGGGTTAAAGCATGTGCTTTGGAGATTTGTGCATCCTGGCTCCAGTTGCGCAAAAGGCATCGGTGTTATAATGGTGCAATTACAGACCTCAACTCATCACTACATTAGCTCAGTTTAATATCAGTAACTCCATCAAAATCAAAACTTCAGCTTGCAATGGCAAACCTGGCCTGTTTATTTCAATTGAGTTATTTCCGCATGTGTCTGCGTGAGAGCAGAATCCGAGCTGAGGCTGCACAGTCCTTTTTTGCCCAGAATGAGGTAATTGCATTTACAGACATATGTTTTGCAACTGTAGGTATCAGAGTTGCAGACTTCATCTGCTTCAGGCTAACTGCGTACCAATAAACCCAAGCTGCATTTTAGGCTTTATTTCTTTATATTAATATGAATTTGGGGGGCTTGACCAAAGCCCCATTGAAGTTCACTTAGCTGTTCCTATTGATTTCACTTGGCTTTGGATCAGGCCAATAGTTACAGCCACAAGACAAGACTCCTTGGGTCGTATGTTCTGAATCCCGCGTTGCACGGGCCTGCCTTCCTACCTCTTTCCATTCACTTGTTCTCCAAGCCATTTCTGCGTATTTCCCAGATAAAAAATTTCTAAGCCCACAAGTCCCATAGCCTATTTTAAAAGCACACTGACATGCTAGCAATCTACATCCATTCAAACCCTTATTTGCAGAGGAGAATGGCCAGCCTGCAGACCTTAAGTTATTGATTAAGCCATCTATAACAAAAGACAGACCCCTAGTATTTCTGGCACAATAGACCAGCAGGGGTTCTGTTTCAAATTAGTCTACATCCACGTTAATTTTAGCCCATCCAATACATGGAGAAGATTCACTAGCCAAGAATTACCGTTGTTCTCTGCTAATTCTGTTTGTCCCGTGGACTGTATTCAGTCACAACAAATCCCCCCATCTGAACACGTTCTTGTTGCAAGGCACAAAAACACAGCCATACACCAGAGTACAAAGGGCTTAGGATAAAGGAAAAATAAGCCTCACGTTCCATTTGATCTTGCATATTTCCTGACCCAGATTTTTCTGTGACATTTGCCTTCTAAATTCATTTTCTGAGAGCACCGTATTTTTTCGCGTCTCGTTAATCCATACATATAACTTCATATCGTTCCAAGCTTTACAATACGGTCTCCCACCATTGAATTAGCATCATTATGGAGAGAAACTTCTGAGCTTAAAAAAGAAATCTGTGGGGATATAAACATTTTTTAATTGATTTTTCCTTTCCTGCATTATTAGCATTGCTTTAGATCAGTGATTCTCAACCAGGGTGCCAGGGCACCCTGGGGTGCTTCCAAATCCTTTGAAGGATGCCAGAAGGCATTAGGAGATAAGCGAAGTGCAAGAAAATAAGTAGAAAAGTGAGGTTCATGCTTTTCCCTGCCTGGACAATCAATCCCCTACCCTCACCGCCTAGCCCCTCTGCAAGGAGGTAAGTACTGTCGTATGTAAATTAGTTCTTGAAATGGGGTGCCACTCAGTTCACAAAAGTTATGGAGGGGTGCCTTGAGTCCAAAAGGTTGAGTGCCACCGCTTTAGAAACTTCAAATGGTAAGACTCTTTAAAAGAAATTTAATTTATTTTCACTCACTATTGCGTTTACCAGGGCTGAACAACAAGGAGAAATTCTTCACTGTCATGTTCTTATATATAGTGATCAAATCCTAGTCATTTTTGCTTTGGGGCTTTATGCTGCCAGGACCACATTATGAAATCCTGCAGGGGAACTTTTCCATCGCATCTTTATTTTATTCAGTGGCAACCGTTTCTTTGTTTTTTGCAAAAATAGTTATTTATTTTACCAAATTTTGAGCCAAATTTGACTCACCAGAATGGCGAGAAAAGATTTTATAGGGCTAGCTCCAAAGCAAGAAGTTCATTTTAAAAAAAATGGTCTCAAGAATCTGAAATTTGTGTTCATTTGGCATTTGAATAAAATCTAGATTTAAAAAAAAATTACACACAAAGTAAACACTTGCCCTGAATAGCTAAGAGTCTCGTGGCTGGGGCACTCTGCTGGGGTGGGGGGGATTTCAGGCTAAGATCCTGTTCTGTGTTATTCTGAGCAAGGCTTGAACCCAGGTTCTTCACATCCCAGACTCTCGACTATGCTGGGATTAGGCCTGTTTCTCAGTCTCACCAGAAATTTCACCCAGAAGCTGAGAAATCTTTCCAAGGAAGATTTTCTTTTTTTCAAATCAAAACCATAGAAACCATCATTTCTGATGTACGGGCATTTTCAACCAAATATGTTTCATTAAAAGTTTCTCAACCACCTCTAGTAATCCATTCTTAGATCCTGATTTAACTTAAACACACAGGCCTAATTTTAAGCACGTGCTTTAATTCCATAGACTTCAGTTGGATTTCAGTACATGGGCAGGTGCTTTAATCACATTTAAAAATTGTTTCTTTAAGTAAGAACTATAGCTAGATCAGGGGGTGCTTATTTATTTATTTTTTAAATCCACTGAATTGTGCAAAGAAGGGAAGGAAGGGGGTAGCGGATTAAACAAAACTGA
>NW_017729018.1:7983298-7992286 GCF_001723915.1 Gavialis gangeticus | reverse complement strand
AGAAGGGAAGGAAGGGGGTAGCGGATTAAACAAAACTGAATCCAAAATCATTCATTTTACATCAAACACTAAAGATCATCAATCTCAGACTCCAGTTGAGCAAGGGAAAAGTCTGGCCACTAGTCAGAGATTTAAATAGTCTTTCAGGCAGCCACCGCTTCAAAGAAGACGGCCAGTTGGGCTACAAACAGATGTTGCATTTGACCCAGGACAAAGTGCAATCATTCAGACATCTACAAAACTGTTGTCCTAAGGTAAAAGGTACATGGGATAAGAAGTGCTAAGTTTGTCTTTGAACATTGCAACGTGTGTTTGAATGGCTGTTGAATCAACGGCAGGAAAGCAGCAGTGCATTCAGCCGCTCACTAAACCCTGGCTGGAAGGGGGATGTACAATACATGTCAATCCCGGGATGTTTCTGTTCTGGGACAAATACAGGTGCACAACTTGTCCCAAGACAAATGCAACATCTGTTCCTAGCCTTAGATAGGTCATCCCAGGATATGTAAGCTCAGGTTACTCTGGGCTTTAGGGAACAAGAGCTTAAATTACAACTGGAAAGGAAAAAGACAGAACTGCATAGACTTTGCATTGATGCCAGGGGCCTGCAGTACCCCAGCTCTGTCAGGGGTTGGGTAGCCAAGGATTTCCTATGGAAAATCCTTAGACTGGGCATTGTGAATTTTTCTGTGCATCTCTCCCTCGTCCTCTGTAAAGGCATGGTATTCATTTTGGGTATGCTAGAATTAGATCAAATGAAAGGGTGTCAGCCTTTGACTACATAACTGCTCTATGAACCATTGTCTAAAGCTCTTGGTCAACTGACTTTTTCATAGAAATAACATCTCACTCTTCAGCTCACTGCATTTCCTCCCACTCTGTCAATGGAAAGTTATTCTCCGCAGTAGTTTCACTAGTGATTGCTCCAGTCGAATGTTAAGCATCCCCAAAGGACGAATTTGGGGTGAAGTCCTGGCCCCGCTAAAGTCAATGGAGAAATTCTATACATTTCTACTACTTCCCATAGGAAAGTCATCCACTGTCAGGGGAAAAAAAATGTTTCTTGATGTTCAATGTGTATTTTCCATTGCTCACCCTTATCCCCATCTTCTTATGCCCACTTACAACATGTGAAGTGATTGCTCTGCCTCCTCAACGTCATTTAAGGTTTCAAGGGAAATTTTCAAATGTGGTTGGGCAAAGGTGAGCAGACAAATCCCCATCCTGGCACTTAGGGAAGAGGTCCGATTTTTCAGAGAACTAGAGGCTCCTGCTGGCTTTCAGGACTTCCATGCGTGCCTGGAAGTGCTGCGAACCCTTGAAAATCAAGACACTGCCTTAGGTGTCTCAGGTTGGATTGAAGTCCCCAACATCAGGTACTCACCTTTGAAAACTGTGACACACTTTGCAAAGCCTCTTCACATGATCTTAAAATACACGTATTGACATCCCTACAGCCCAACCTCTGCCCTGCTTGCCTTGGCTTATATGTCCGAGCGCTCTCCCAGGCATACTTAGAGCAAGTCGATATTATTCCATAACAATGTCATGTGTCACTGGCGTTTTAACCTTGGCCTCAGTTTCTAACTCTTCTGACATATCAAGTGCACTTAAGCATGTGCACCGAGAACTTTTTAAAATAACATGACCCAATTCATCAAAAACATACTACCAAAAATAGCTCTTAGTCATGTGAGCAAAGCCCTTCACTTCAGCAATGCTACTTGTGTGGCACAGTTCTTTTACAGATATGGCCCAAAGATGTACCCTAAACAATCTCCTTATAACTAAACCCTTCTCGGTTTTGAAATCCTGATGTGAAAACAGCTGCTGTTGGCAATACGGGAATCTCCACTCCAGGAATTTAAAGAGCTGTTATAACCTGAGAACACAAAACGCCAGGAGACTGTCCCTGTGCTTGAAGAAGGGTGTCTGTGCCCGAAAGCTGGCAAAGAACAATTTTCCCAACTATTGAGCTGGTCTCATAAAAGAGATCACATTTACCCAATGAACCTTGCATAACATGAAGGATGACATGAAATAAAAGGATGCAGCTTAGCACATAAAACTTTTGAGCAGAAACAAAAAAGAACAACGAAGCCCTAACTAATACTATAATTAAACACTGGCAAACAACTTTTCTGGGGAAATAACCTCTTCACTAGAGGGACCAAGTCAGGGGAGGAAAAAGATCAAATTTTACTATCCTTCCTTGTGATCCTAACACCACCCACAACATTAAAACTTGAAAGGTTTAAATATCTATTAGCTTTCTATTTTCCATTCCGCATCAACGTGGACAGGCCCCTTTGTACGATTTCCAAGCACAGCTGTGCTTGGTAACACAAACGTCATGATGGAGTCATAGTTTCATGAAACCAGTTATTCGTTTCAGGTTTTGCAAAGTCCTCGTTGTAAGAGAACTTCAATTTGAAGCGTCAGAATTATGCACAACGCTGGGGGGAGAGAGTGATTCGTGTTCTTTACTTTTGAACTGTAAAGCAGCTTCATGTAGCAATTCGGTCTTGTACTCATGGAAGAAACGGCAACTGTGTTCATGAGAAGCAAAATGAAACGAACCAGCCAGTTGTTTCATTCAGTCAACAAGGCATCGCAGAAAGGCATGCATAGAGCAGGGCACAAGCTTGCAAGGAAGCAATCGGTGGATTCATGATTCAGATTTTTTTTTTTTTATGATGTTTAATGTCAGGAGCCTTTTTGCCTCTACATAAAAAGAAAAACATGACTGTTGACATTTAAATGGTCACCAGTCACAGCCAAGTAAGCCGAAGGTCCTGTCCTATCAACCTTCTGCACAACTGTAGACAGCCAGTCAAATTATGATACAGGCCCTCTTTAGCATATTCTAGGAGAATTTCAACGTTTCCAGCTCTCCCCATTCCATACAGCGTTTCATAATGTCTCGTGTTTATCTCATTGTTCCAGATCCTGGAGTCCCATGATTAAATTAAAAGCTTGATTTCAAAACCAAAAAAAAAAAGAATTTATGCATTTAAATGAAAACGACGTTTGTTTTCAGCCTCTGTTGTTGCAGAGAATAAGTTTGAAACGAGATTCCTACAGGCTCAAACTTAGGACGTGCCACAAAGTTTTAAAAACAGATTGCATGATTTTTGAGTCAAGATCTTGCGATGTGTTTTTTTTGAACACTTAAGGAAGGTCATACCAGAGAAATCAAATTAAATCAAGTTATTTGTGACTGTATATAATTAAAACGTACTCAGAAAACAAATCTGGTAAGCTTCCTTCCTCAGTCAGTGTTGGGGAAGTTCACCACAGTGCAGGAAACCCCTTTCTGATCTCATGGGCTATTTTGAGTGCTGTTCTATTCCAAGAGACTGCTTTAAAATGGGTCAGTGTGGGATCCCCTGTGTATTGCCATAATTTTCTACATGAAATACGTTCAGTTTATGAACCTTTTTTTTCCTCTCTGACAGCTCAAGAAACCTACCCTGGGCTCCGAGAGCCATGCTGGCTTATTTCCAGCTCGTGCACTGGCCACAAGTAAAAACGCTTTGCAGCAGCTGTATCTGTGCTGCCTTGCAGGTCTGATCAAGAGTGCAATCATCTTAAGGCAGTGGGAATGCACAAGTAGTTTGGGAACTGGAATTTCAGGACTACTTCTGCAGCTTGCTGACTATTTTACACGCGTGGTAGAAACAAAGCTTTGCTTGGTGAGGTCTGTAAGCCATCATGCAGAAGACTTCACGCAAAGAAAAGAAATGGTCAGTCTTATCAAGAACAGAAGATGTCCAGCAAATAGGTCTCGAGTAATATTGCAGCAGGGATGGCTTTTCCTAGCTACCAGGAGAGAAAATAAATATGTACCAAGATATGCACATAGCATATGCCTTTGCTTTACAGTGTTTGGAAATCTCTAGTGAAATCACTATAGATAAGGGGTGGAGGGACCAACAGTTTTCCAGCAAAGCATACTTAAAACTCCAGCAGCTGGAAACAAATTTCTCTAACAGTTTATATTGCAGGCAGATTAAATCAACAAGTATGGGGCAGAGGCAGTTAACAGAGTCCAGAGCATTTTGGCAAGCAAATGTTTTGCCTGCTCTTGGTTTTTACAGTCCGGGCTGCCACGGGGAGAGCCGCCAACCAAGTCTTAGGCTGTTTGGCTTTGCCCAGATTGCTGGTATACAAAACGTCTATAAATAACCCTCTTCCCAAAGCAGGAAAAAGATTGTAAAGTCCAGTAATAACTTACATGGCTGTTGAGCAAACTGCTTTTGTGTGATGTAATCCCTTCATTTTTTTGTAGGTTTTCAATCGCCATTTCAAGCTAAAGAAAATGTGCACATAAAAAAAAAAGAGAAAAAGACAAGAAAGGAAATCAGATAGTTAGCAATAAGCCAAAGATCTGTCTTTTATATCTGAGTAATGATTAATGCTTTCTATCCACAGGCTTGTGACGAAGAGGCAAGTAGATGAGATACAGTCCTCAATGGATGAAGCCACAGCAAAGAAATGTTATTGTACCACATGCAAACTAATTGTATAGCAAGAACATATGAGGGGTGAAAGAGTGAAACTAGAATCATTTCAGAGTTTCCATGGAATACGCCCTGTTCTTACAGTAGATATCTTTTTCCTTTCCTTTGCCCCCTATATAGCAAGTCACTCATACGAAACTGCTCCTTATAGAAACATGGCTAAGTGGAGATTCACTACATAAAATCAGTGTGTCACCATCATCTGACCAAGAAACCCACATTAATAACTTTAGTTATTAGCACTGCCTGAAGAAGTGAGAGCTGCTGAATGAGATGCCAAATTCTGCAAATATACTAATTGGCATGAGTTTTCTGGTCTAAAATCCTACAGACATGGGACCAGGAGGTATTAGATCTTTGTGGCTTAAGCAGAACTGGGCCTTGTCTGTGGCTGGATAGGAGATCTCCAACCAAAACCTACAACTTTCCTTAGGAGGCACTATTCCCGCCCAGCCAGAACTGTGTTGGCCTTGTGTACCTATCTATGCTGTTCAGTGGAGTCAGTCATGTAAGAGCTCCTCTCAAACCTGGGGGAGGTTTACTCTGAGAGACGAGAAGCTGTGGACAGAAATGTTACAGGACGCAGTTTGAGGATGGGGGGAAATAATCCATTTTCCCAATACTAACATGTGTACAGAGGGCTCTCAGAGCTACTGATCTGACTCCTATGGGAATACAGATCCCTGGACAGTGAGTGTCAGAGAAGGCCGGCTGTTTGCAAGTGCAGAAAACTAACCAAAAAGTCCAAGCTTAGGGCTTGGGCAGGTATCAAGCCCTGCTATTCATCTCCAGTAAATACACACATCAGAGAAAAGGCCAAGGCAAATCACGGCCCAAACCAAGCGACAGGACAAAAAGGCACATAGCATCTTGGTAACTAATGACTCATAATGTAAGTAAGCAGAGACATTAATTATTCTTCTTCCTGAATGTGACTTGGTCCAGATGGCTCACAAGCTGCAGCCGTATGGGAGAGAAACAGTTCAGCAGAGGCACACACACGGGGCAGCAGCAGCATAGATCGGCAGGTGTGAACATTACCACATTAGCCAACAGCCAGCACCTGCGGGGCACAGTGCTCTGTTTGGGGCTTTGCACTTTGCTATCCAAAATGAGGGCAGCCTTCCTTTGGTCTCCTTTGTATGTTAGCCAACTCCTTGCAGTCCAGTTTGCAATGTGACTCTCAGGAAGGTAGTCATAAGATAAAGGGAGAATCAAAGCAACTAGTTTCAAAGTCAGAACCCACCACACACCAAAGGGAGTGGAATGGATTGAGAGCTTTTGAAGTTGCATTCAGTAATCAAGGATGTGGCTTGCACAGTATCTGAATAAAGACAAGTACCCAGCCTCCTACACAAACCTCTCCAGCATTAATTCCTTGGTTTCTGCTCATTAAATCATAAGACATGACATACAGAACAGATCACGCAGGTTGTAGCACCCATTGGTTTAGCATTACACTATCTAGCTCAAAATAAGGACTAGACTCAAGGACTAAGTCTGCTTCATTGGTTTCTAAGGAACCTCCTGTGAAATAACCATGAGGAGCCAAAACTCATCAACCATTTGCTGAGGCAGCCTTGAAGAAATGAGTAAAAGTATCAGAGAGCAACACCACTTTCTTCTCCTGATCAGGACAGAGAGAAACAATGAGAGATCTTCATGGTGTGCACACTCCCATAACACAGTAACAAAGAAAATGGAAGCTGAAAACACCAATAATACACATACACACATTCCTAGAGTTTGGGTTTTTATGTTGTACATCTGCCAACATCCTAAAGTTGCAAAAATAGTCATCAGAGAATTACACTTCTGATGATACTGGCAACAGCACACCATACAGGAAGATGCACCGTCTCTGGTACTTGGGGATTTCAGTGCTTTTGGCTGGCATAAAACTCATGTGGCCGGATGTGGCGTAGTTCAGCAGAGCTCGTTAAAGTTACTATAACTTTCACACTATCTCTGTTCCAGGTTTAGTCTAAGTAAAGAGAAGTACTAGATCTCTTGAATATGCTCCAGGGCACATGGCAAGCCAGAGACATGCATCACTTAAGGGTTTGCCAGGTTATTTCATGGTCCGGATGTACAAGGTGATGACAAGTCTCTATTAACTGCTAGTCACTAGCTGCTAAAGAGTGTGACAGTGTGGGGATTATACCAAAAGAGCTACCATCACATTGATTAACTGGGTTTGGAGTGGATGGAAAGATGACAGAGATTCTGAATAGCTATTCAGATGAAGTCATAAGACAGACTTTGCATTTCTGAGCTTGAAGTTGAGATTTATTGATACAGATACATACATGCGTCTAGGTACAAGGCATGGTGGCTAGGTACAGCCATTGCACCTATTGCACTTTAAGTGCACAGAAAGCACCCTAAAGCCATAACTGAACAGACATTCACAGCTCTTATAGCACTTCAAAAATGGCAGATCGTGCTCTAAATTAATCCTCGATGGCTGAGATATGAGACTAAAGTGCATTCTGTTAGAGCGCTTTATTGAATGTCTGTGCCAGATCTCATTGAGGGTTAACAGAGCATTATCGCCACCATCCTAGAGGATGTAGCGCAGGGCTGCACTGTAGCCTCAGGCAGAGCTTGTTTGCTCTGCCCAAGTACCAGCCTGGCCCCATCCCCTCTGCTCCCAGCCCCACCTCCTCCCTCTAGCCAGCTGTGAGCTGCAGCTGGGGGGAGGAGAGGGAAAGAGGTTCTTTCTCCCCACAGATGCCCTGGCCCTGTGGCATGCAGCTGCCTGGCCAGGGGGGCTGCAGGGGAAGGCCTGGGGTGGGGAAAAGAGGGGCACATCAATGCCACCAGTGGCCAATGTAGGCAGGCTCCAAGATCTCACCCCCCAACCCTGCTCCAACAAACAGCAAACGACTGTTCGGTTTGCTCATGCTCCAACTTATAGTGCTTTAAGTAAAGCGCAATAGAGCGCTTCTCCCAAGGGCTTTTTGAGTGTCTATACTTAGCCGATATGACTTACGGTTTAAGCAGTCCACTAGAGCTGCTACCTATAAACCAAGAGCAGCCCCTATTCCAGCCATAACTGCAGCCCTGCAGAGATGTTGGGAGAATATTTAAACATGTGCTTGTTCCTCAGTTCAAACAAATCGTTACACCAAGCCTTTACATCCTTCGCCAGACTCTTTACAGGCCAAGCCTCCCGTGAAAAAAATCTCCAGCATTTCTTATGCCGCTGCTAGTTTTGGAGTACCAGCTTTTGACCACAGATCTCTCGTCTGAGGATAGTCCTACCTCTCCCCACGAATGTCTTAGTGTCAGCTTCCCTCCCCAGCCCTCTCCACTGCCACATTCCCTGTCACTGCCAGTAATATGACCACCTTTCCTACTGGTCGAGGCTACAATATGGGAAACATTTGAGGCACAGGCAGAAGTGACAATTTTCACCTGATCTGGCCCCTGAAAGCTCTCTACTGCCATAACTAAACACAAGTGCATAGCTGCAGAGTGCTTTAAAAGAGCCCAATCCTGTGAAAATCTGAAGGGTTCAGATGACGGCGCTCCAAAGTGAGCACCCTCAGTAACTTCTGTCTGCATGCTTGGACTCTTGCCATCTTTGCCCCACACACCCAAGCTGTATCCAAATCCCCGCTTGCCTGGATATTTGTATAAGCTACGCTTTGCTTTCCAGCGCCTTAGCCAAACCTCTGATGTCCCCATTATACCCAGCTTCCATTATAGCAACTTCACCCACTCTGGCCTTTTCACTGCCCTGCTGTCCTCCCTGCAGTCTATACAAAATGTTGCAAAACATCATTATTTTTCTCACCCATCAATGTGACCAGGGCACTCCCATTTTGAATCCTTCTCCTAGCTCCCAGCGTTCAAACCTCTGTGGAGCTCTCCGCTCCCAGCTGCAGCCTACTCTTATGCTTCCAAAAATACATTCTCCCCCACAAACTAACCTTCCTCAAAGAAACTTTTTTCTTCCATCTCTGAAAGCAAGACACATTTTTCCCACACGCATGCAAAAAGTTGCCCCTGCCAAAATCCTAAATCAAGCAAAATTCAATCCTGGATTAGTGACAGCTCTTTTAGGTATGAAAATGCAAGATCTTCAAAGTCTCATTTCATAAATTTGCAGGGCTAGAAATGGGAATTGTGTTGGGCAGATTTTCAGAAGTATTCAAGAATCAGCAGCTCCCACTTTTTCCCCCCCAAGTGCTGTCCACATTGGGAAGTCTGGCCATGTATGGCTGTGATTATGCCTCCATATTTCTACACGCATCCACTTGGAAAGAGAAGGTGACCCCCGTCCCACCAGAACACCAGCTCCAATGAACTTCTGACAACATGTATTTCTAGGCCTGGAAGGTCCTTACATAACAGCCCTGACACATATAGCCACAGGTAAGCTAATTTAGCTCATTTATAAATATTTTTTATCCTCGTAGAGCTGTGCTCATGGTAACTAAGTATTTGAATCTACAGG
>NW_017729018.1:7931845-7978298 GCF_001723915.1 Gavialis gangeticus | reverse complement strand
TATTTCTAGGCCTGGAAGGTCCTTACATAACAGCCCTGACACATATAGCCACAGGTAAGCTAATTTAGCTCATTTATAAATATTTTTTATCCTCGTAGAGCTGTGCTCATGGTAACTAAGTATTTGAATCTACAGGCAGAAGAACAAAAAAAAATAATGCCAAAAAATATTTTAAAATGCTAAAATAAATGTTATGCAACATGTGGCATATAAAAAAAATACACAATGTCATAGGGAACCACGAATGCTTTTCAGTGAGCATTCAGAACAAGCTATTTAACACACTCCGAAGTAGAGGTGTGTGAGGTGTGTGACCAGTCTTTTTTTTGAGGCTACCTGGGAGAACTGGACATTCATTTAGGATGAACTGAAACATTTCAGTTTCTGATATAATCCCTTTTTATTACATTAAGTCAAATTTAAAAAAAAAAAAGATATTTTGAAATAAAAGATTCCATTTTAAAAAGGCAAGACAAAATTGACTTTTTGTATTTTTTAGGCAAGACTGTTTTTTGCCAAACCCCCACACTTCACCCAGCTGTGCTCATAAGTGATGAGAAATCCCAAACTCCTACTGATAACATGCTTGTCCAGTACCGCACCACCGCATCTTCCATCACTCTCCTTCACATTACATTTCTAAACAGACACAAACACAGAGCTAGTGATCTGACGTCTTATTTTTCTGAAGTCTTTTCTGTTCCCTTAGAATAATTCCTGGCTCTGTAGTGGCAACACCTGCAGGGCTACATACCGTTGCTGGAGAGGAACGTGAAGTATGTGACAGAGAATGTCTAGTGTTTTCCATCCCCCCATGAATGAGATAGGCTCCTGAGCTGGAGAGGATCTGACTTCCCCCAATGTCCATGGTGATGCCCACCATGCTGTGAGAGGGAATGGCTGTAGGAGAGGATGCCGCTGTAGTCACCTGAGCTCCACCTCCCTGTGGTTCGAAATAGGAAGCTGCACTGCTGGGGGTGTAAATCTGAGCTTCGGTGTTGTAGGAGTAGGCAGCTCGTCTGTCAAAGAAACAATAGGGTTAGGATGTGAAGCACACGCAGGCGAGGGGGGCTTAGTTGCCTAATCTCACTTACAATAGGTTCTGCAACCTGTACTAAATTTTAAAAGAGCCTTGGCTGTACTGTGGCTGGGATTTGCTGCATTGAAATGTAGCTTCAATGTGAAAGTCAATTTTGACAACACTAATCTCGCCCGTGGCAACCCTGAAGTAGGCCCCAAGCCACAGCCCCAGAGCATTTGGCCTTAGACGTGCGATGTTGGGACATGCACTGTAATAATGCAGGGGGTCCGGGAAGGGCCATCTCAGCCTGGCCTGTACCATAAAACCTAAGGCACCTATGCCCCATTTATACTTTTAATTGCACTGAATTTTTGCTTGTACTAGATAAAGTCTATTTAACTACACGGAAATACCCTCCTTCTGTAAATCCTGCTCTTTTGCCCATTTAGTTTACAGCAGCACCTTGAATGAAATAAGCTATATCAGTTAAAGCACTTCCTTACTGGTACAACTGTCTCCACAAAAGCTTTTGCTGCTAGAGAAGTCTCATTACAAAAGCCACAGCTTGGCTGGCAAAAGTTTCCAATTGTAGACCAGGCTTGAGGCTTGGAAGTGCCCATTGAAAACACAGCTTAAAAGCATAAGTCATTTGAACTTTTGCCAAAACTTAAGAAGTCCAAGTCTTAAGTACAAGAAGGACTTAAGAAGTACACGGTAAACAGAGCTGGTTAATTTTTTTTTACATTGAAACATTTCCCTGCTCTCCCCTTCCCACCTCCCACTAAATAAAATGGACTTTAAATCAATAGAACTGTTTGCATTTTTTGACATTTAGTTAAAGAACCAGAAATTAAGTCTCATAGGAAAGGGAAGTGTTTTATAAATTTCTTGTGATACATTGGGAATTTTTAGACCAGTCGTAATGAAGAGTGTCAGTCATTGGACAAGTATCTAGTGGCCAGACCAGAGGATCCAGCCTTAGGAGAGTCAACAAGAGAAGGAACCTCCTTCTTGCAGCAACTTAAGGAAATTCTGAAGTTTGGTTCAACTGTGCACTGGGCAAATTTTCATCCCAGAACATTTCAAACCAAACAAGTCATGGACTTGAACCTGAGTATTTCACATCCCAGACAATACCCTTGTCCTGCTATCTCCCTCTCTCCTCTACCTGGCTTTTATGGGGCCCATTTCCAAGAGCAGCTTTGGACAGAATAGTATATTTACAGAGGAGAATACAAGGACTGACAGCATACACAGCCCCACATGAGTACATGAAATGGAGAGTTAAGACTTTGTGTGCATCTCCCCAACTGTGTGGGCTTTGATTCTCTCTCAAAGAAAGCAAAATGGACTTTCACTTCTACCATAGGGACTTTCTGTAGTGAATGAGAGGAGGTTCTTACATGGTCCCATTGGTGTAGACAGCCTCTCCTCCCTCCACATACTGGACCTGAGCTGGGTACACGTGCTGCACAGTTTGTACCTGAAACAAATAGCAAAATGCCGGGTTTATAGAGGAATTGTTTTTAAAAAGCAATGGCAAAGCTACACACACACACACACACACAATATATGTATATATATACAGCGATAGCACTTAAAGTGGTGGCCAAAACTATTCAAGAATCAACAATTTTACCTTGACATTTGGATTGTTTTTAGAAACCCCAAAATTCTAGGGCATACACAAACTAGGCAATGGCTCGTGCCATCATTGTGCCTGGTTCTCCACTTGCAGCCCCACGTACGGTGCACCCACTGCATTCGCACAATTTAGCACCTTTTGAATAAAATAAGTTTAGCCTTGAAAATAAATCTTGACAGAACAGCAATTTTTTTAGAAACAGTCCAGCAATTTTAAAAAATAAACATGCCTCCCAAATCTTTAATGTTAGACAGGCATGGGAGAGGGGTGCTAAAGAGAGGTTTCATTTTAATCCTTAACTGTGAGAGTCTCCTTTGTTACCAGTCCAAAGCAAGGAACAATCAGATGCAGGGATCAAGGAAATTGCTCTCCTTGCCATCTCAAGTTTCCCAATCATACACAACTAATTAAATATATAGATTTTAGCAAATAGATGCTGTATATAGTTTCAAGAGACACCCATGGGACATGGAGGTTAGGAAGGGGCGGTAGATCCTATTTACTCACTGATTATTCCATGGCAATAGCCATTACTTCTCCACTGCATTGACCTTACCTGCTGTGGCACCTGCTGAACTCTGGGAACGGAGATTTGCTGCATCTGTGCTCCTTTGGGAGCAGAGCCCGTTGCTTGAACCAAAACCCTCTGAAAGAATAAAATACAGAAACATCCAGTTAGGTTCAGTCTTACCCTTAAACCCAGCGCACATCATTCCAGGTAGCCTACCTCCTGCCATGCTTCCTAGGGAACTGGCTTCAAATCCTGAAGAGGCAACAGTCCCACACTAGGTTTTATATTGACCCATGTCCATTCCCTGTCCTAATGCTTCCCTCAACAGCCCATCTAATCTAAAATTACAGTGAAATTGGGACATAGCCACAAACCCCACACTAAACAAAGCAAAACCTGAAATCTGGATCCAAGCTTTATGACATGGGCCCCTCTTCAATCAGTCATCCAAGGAATAATAGAAATGAGCTGGTTTTCAGAGACAGGTGTTAAAAAAAAAAAAAGGTCAAACCACAAGTCAACTGGAATAGTCTGCCCTCCCATCTCTACATGTTCTCCTGCCAGTGAAATGTTTTCCAGTGCTGCTATAACAGGTCACTAACCTTTATGCAAGAGCCACTTCTGTCATGATCACTACCAGTAATGCAGCCAAGACATTCTTGTATCTCCATTCAGCTGTGTAATCTCACTCCTGGAAGCCCTGCCCGTCCCTACCATTTTGCTACTCATCCACCTCTTTGTGCCATGTCTGACATTGTTTTAAGCTTGAGGCCTCGGCCCATGTCTTATTTGATCCATGAGGTGTCTTGTATACTTTTGCATGCTCCAAAGTACGTGAATGGTGAGAACACCAAGGATAGAATTGAATTATTGAGAGTGGCACGTGGGAGCGTAACGACGTACAGGGAAACAAACGTGCGAAATGCACATTTAGGCCAAGTATCAGGAAAAAATTAATTACAGCTTTTAGGCAGTGCAAAAGTCTCTAAAAGGAAGTTGTTAATGTTTGAAGACTACCAGTGCACTGGATACATTGTAAAACTGCTGGGAGAAAGAATCCTGGAACAGGAACTAGACAAGTCTACTAAAAATTAACCAATTGTACTAGCCATAACCAATTGTATGGCTTTATAGCATTACCTATCACCTTCGTATCTGTGCACCCCCTGTGTAATATCCATAGTAAAAGCCCACGGGTTGTAAACTCCATTAAATGCACTGGGGTCTTTACTTTTACTATTGATATTACACAGGGGGTACACAGATATCAAGGGGATAGGTAATATTATAAAGCCATACAATTGGTTATTAGGGGATTTACACACAGCTCCAGGAGGCAGGTTGTGGGGGATGCTTTAATCAGAACAGCTCTGAGAGCCGCTCTAATTAAAGTGCCAAGAGCGTCACACGTGTCAGCATCCCTGGGGGGAAGGGGGGTGCTTTAACTAAAGCTTGAACGAGCTTTGGTTAAAGTGTCCCCGCTGCCATTTTTCAGTGTGGGGATGCTGATACACATGACGCTGGAGTCTGCTGGACTGTGGCAATTACTACACTCCAGCAGACTCAATTAATTGATTACTCGAGTTGCTCTATAATTACAGTGCATCAAAGCAGCCTCAATGTATGTGTATAGGTGCCCTTATGATGACAAAACCCTGATGCACTTATATTTAAGTAGGTCCATTGAAATCACTGAGAGTAGGACCATGTTGAAGAGCTTTGCTGAATCAGGATCTAATCCATGCTTATTCACACAAATTATTGGACTTCAAAAGCATTGCTCACATGAGACCCCATCTTGCAAAAGTTTAACATAATAAAATATGTTCTCCATGTTCAAGGAAAAAGGTTAGCATGGCTAATGGTCAGCAAGGCTTATTTGGAAAGCAGATAAACTCACACTAGATTATACCTTGGGAACTTTTATAGTTTTTCCTGAAGCTTTATGGTGTGCATTCTTTTTTAAGGTCATACACAGGATATTGTATTTATTTTTATAGTCAGCAAACCAGCCAACAGCCCGCAAATTTCCAAGTCGGAGCGCAGCTCAGGGAGACTCCCAGGAGTGCTAAAGGTACCTGAACAATTCAAGTCTGCCAAATTGGCATGCAGAAAACTCCTACAGGATTTTCTCATCAAGATTCAGGTTCCCATTTCTCCTTCCACTGGAAGTGGGAGGCACAGAGATGAGTAAGAGTGAAAAGGAACTCCTGGGATTAATCCAGCTTTTCCAAACATCAAACAAATAGTCCAGCCCTTTCAAATCAAACTCAGTGAAGAAAGACCCCGTAAAACTTCTATGATTTTTTCATCTTTTTTATTAAGACCACTGTGTATAACCACCTCTTTGTCATTAGTTAACTCAAGCCAAGCTGCCACAGAGACTCCAATCACATTCATCTGTGCTACACAGAGTCCAATTGCAGTATCATCAATCTGCAATGTATCCTGGCCCTCTGAAGCCTTCTTCAATGGTTTAGCACTAAAGTTACTTTGTAGAATTCATCATTTGTCCAATGTATGAGTTTATTGGATTTAAAGGCCAGGAAAGACTGTTATGAGCATCTGCACTATCCACCTGCATAACACAAACCAGAAAACACAAACCAGCATTGATTTGTAGAAGCTTGGAAACAGTTTGGATAAAGGTAGATACCGGGGCAAATTCACCCTCAACGATAGTCCCCTGACACCGAGCCAATGTGCCTAAGCATTAGGGGATACAAATTCTCATCCAGCCTCTTGTGGGTGGCCTTAGTCAAGTCACTTCATTCTGCCTCAGTTTACTAACCCATCTCTAAACTGGGGGTAATGGTCTTTATTTAACTTTAGAAAACACTTTGAGAGCTTTCAATAGCAAAGACATCTGAGATTCGTCTGTCTGCACTGCCTGGGACTTACCCACCATCTCCCTACCGGACTGCGTTATAACTTCTCTTTGAGTACAAGTTGTGGGAACATACAGTAGTTTGCCTGGGAGGCTTCCTATTACTGAGAGTGAGTCAATGAGAGTTTTTCTGTTGACTTCAAAGGTGGGATTTTTCCTTCCGTCTGCAGCAAGCATCACAGAACAGGCAGAAGCAGCTATCATTTTTCAAAAGACTGATAAGGTTTATGGGATTGTTGCTAAACTCCCACAGTGCCCTTTAGGATCATATTAGCTCTGACTTCTTCGGAAATAAGATTCACTCATCTGCCAGAAGTTAAGGATGACTGACTGCACTAGATATTTCCTCACCTTTCCATTATGTTTTCATCATCTGAGCAAATAGAGCAAATCTTTTTGTCATACTTTTCTTTCCTTTCTGCACCCTCTGTGCAAGATTTTGAGGTTCTTTTTCAGCAAGGGAGCCAATAAAATTAAGCTGAACTGCATTTTTGAGGTGGGTGCAGGAACATCATTAACAACTTCCTATGTTGGAACAATATCAAAGTGGATTATTCTACTCCTCCTTTAATTATTTTTCTTTAATTCTTCACATGCAGAATCTTATAGTGGGACTGCAGTGTGCTCGCAGGATTGAAGTCAGTCTAGAGGAAAAGGCCAAGGGCAACTTGCTTCAATTATTTCTTGAAATTGTGATTATGTACTACATTAAAAGTGATGTTAGCACAAAAGAACTTGATAAGAAAGTTAAGAACAACGGAAAGGCAAAAGACTCATAAGTTTCAAAGGCATACATTACAGGCTGGCCTTCAACGTACTTTGTGTGAATATAGATCATTTCTAAATTAGTCTGATTTGAAGAGCCTTGAACAGGAATTAAATTCCCAGAGGTATCTTGTCATGACTTGGAGACATCATGAGATGGGGAATCTACCACTTCGCTTCATGGTTCATCCTGGTTTTCCACCTTCACTCTTAAAATTTAGTGACTTATTTCTAATTTGATTCGACTTTAAGTCACGGTTTCTTGGCACATCTTTCCCTGTTATTTTAAAGTGCCCTATAGGATCTAGTATTTTCTCCTTCTCTAGGTACTTATATACTAGAATATTATCACCATCATTATTGTTATTATTACTACTACTGTTATAATGTTATTATTATATGATTTGTATTATATAGTATAATAATTAATAATGGTTATGATAATATCACCTCTCAAATCTTTTGATAAGATAAGCAAAAGGAACTTCTTTGTCTCTCTCTGCAAAATAGTGTCTGGGGCCCTCAATTTAATTTTGTGGATCTTTCCAAATCCTCTACAATTTTTTTCAAATACCATTTTTTAAAACACAGGGGCATAAACAGTATGCAGCTCTCTAGTCTCCATCGACATTTACCTTCCTACTCCAATTTATGTGCATATATTAAAGGATTGGATTAGTTCTTCATGTCAATTTGAAGGTTGTGTTAAACCATCTCTCCATATCAAACCTTAAGCTCTGGTCAGAGGCAGTGCTTGCCAGGATACCCCCCATCTCCTCACCACTCGCTCTGTATTTTGACTTTGCAAATCTAGGGATTAGGAATATAGCTTTGCATTTGGCTGCATTTAAAGCATATTTCACTTGAGAGGTCCCAGCTTGTCAAATGATCCAGATCACTCTGTCTGACTGCCCTACCCTCCCATGACTCATTTCTCTGCTTAATTTTGTGCAAAGTTTATTGGCAGCAATTTTACATTTACTCTCAGATCATTGATGAAAATGTTGTTTAACACTGGGCCTTGCATCAAATGCCTACTAATAACACTCTCACTTAATGATTCCACACTGGCAGTACTGAAATCTTTCAGACCTACAGCTCTTAATTCATTAAACCTGAATTTTATAGATACTATATAGTGCCAATTTTTAATCTGAATGCTTTGTGGGCCTGTGTCAAATGTTGTATGCAGATAAAGCAGACTCTTCTAATTGGGTTCATCAACCATATATATCCATTTCATTTCTCCGAAACTATAATTGACCTATAGTTACCAGAGTCATCCACATCTTTATTTCAAATATTAGCACAACATTGGCACTCTTTCCAGTTTCTGAATGGATCTTGGACTGCCAGAAAACTTTAACAAGAGGCCAGAGATCTCCACAGCCATCTCTTTTAGGATTCCTGGGGACAAATTATCCAAGTCGGGAGATTTAAAAGCGTTTTTCCTCAGCAGATGTAATTTAAAATCGTCCTTATATTTACTGACTGGGAAGTATCCTACTGCTCCTCCTCATCCCTTATCAATTTTCTATGCTCTGTAAATTCTACATTGTACTGATTGTTTTCCGTTTCCCCTTTTTCTATTTGTTTTACATCGTGGAGTCTGTTTGTTTTGTAATTGCGGCCATTGCTCTACCACTGAATCTGGATGGACTTTCATTCAAGGTCATCCTATTTTTTGATTGTGGCATTATGGCTGTTTGGCCACTGAATAAGTACTCTTTAAAAAGAGCTCCTACTTCTCAGCTGCACTTTGCTGTCTGGATTTTATCTCCCTATCCATCTTGCTGATCATTCTTCTCTGCCTCGGAAAATTAGACCTTTTGAAGCATCAAATTGTATATATTATTGGCTGGGCTGTCCTTTGTCTGCCTTTACTGAATATAATCAGGTCACGATTACTGGTCCCTAGGCAACCACCAACTGTTAACCCAGCGATTAATTCATCTTTATCAGTCAGAATGAGGTTACAAATAAAATTACCAGGTGTCGGGTACAATACTGTTTCTGTTAAAAAAATCATGAGTGGCACCTTATAATATTGAGAAATTCTAATGATATATTACGACTGGCTACACAAGATCTGTGCTGTAAATTTTCCAAACTGGAGTTCCCAACAATATACATATATTTTTTTTCTTTCCACATATTACAGATAAGTGTTTAAAGAGTAACTCATCCTTGTTTTGTTCTGTGATCTATAGCGGCCTCTACCACGTCCCCATGCTGGCCTTTGTTAGTTGGTATACTGATGCATTGGTAGTCAAGAACCTGTGGTTCTAAAGTTACTAATAACAGATGGTGATATATTACACACGTAGAGTCACCTCACACTCATTTTTCCCCTTCTTTTCTTCTGAAACAGATTGCAGTTACCAATTTGCACATCCCAACCATGCAAATTGGCCAGCCAAGTCTCAGCAATGGCTGTTATATTGATTAACTAACTAATGAGACGTTCCATTTCCTCCTGCTCATGACGCAGACTCTTAGCACTGGTATACAACTAATTGAAACATTTCTTGTCTTCACATCCTTTGCCACAATGGAGCTTGGGTTCAGGGCCGGACACAGGCATGGGCGAACCAGATGGTCGCCCAGGGCCTGGACAGAAAGGGGGACTGAAAATGGTAATTTTTTTCCCCGTTGTCTGATTATTATTATCATTATCTCTGGTGAAGGGGGGCCTGATACTAAAAGTTCTCCCAGGGCTGCCAGGAGTCTAAGTACGGTGCTGCATGGGTTCATAATTCATTGCTTTCTGGGATGTTCAAACTAGCCTCCAAAGATGAAAGTTCATTTCCCCCAAGCCTGGAAGATGTTGGCCATCCTGATTGTACTGTCCCATCTCCCAACAATCTACAAAATGAGAATGTTCAACTTCAAAACGAATCATGCAACCAGCTGTCCACTTGTAGCAATTTCTATTTGCAAACTTGTAGCCCCGAAGAAACTCTGGATGTGCCTTTTCTGCATCTCCATTCTGAGATCCACAATCTTCTGTCACCTACACAGTTTTACTTGGCTATTTGTTCCAATGTGCATCACTACCGCAGCCAATCTTGGATTGTTACGGTCAAAAATATTAATCTTAACAACGAAATCATGGAAACATTTTGCAGTATTGATCAGCAAGTTGCACACACAAAATGAAAAGCCATGCAATGAAACTGAGAGCGTGGAAACTGGAAAAATATGACAAAGTAGACAGCTATACAAAGAATCTTATTACCTGGGCTGCCTACCTTCCAGAAATGATACTATTCTAGGAAAGAAATTGCCCATAGCAATTCCCTTCTCCAACCTCAAATGGCATCTGACTCCCACTAACTGCGTTGTCCTCTCTAGTCAAAGATACTGCTACCCAAACCCCAGCCCTGCAGCTTCCTCATAGGTTACAAAACTTTTTTGATATTCCTGTAAATGGAATAAAATGAATCTCAATTCTCATTTCACTTTCATTTTTTGAATTAAAACTATCTTTTCTAAAAAATAAAGTGACAGCCTCACTTCTCTACCATCGAAAAGGTTTTAAATATGTTTTATTTATCTCAATGTGTTAGCATGGAAAGATTGAAAAAAAAGAAAGGGAAAGAGAAAACCACCAGACACTTCTCCCTTAAAAAAACTCAAAACTGCTAAGCATTTTGTCCCTCTTCTCCCCTAAATGTTTCCCAGTTTCACTGATTTTGTTATCATTCAGCTTTAAGAGATGCACCATTAAGGATGTGGTGCCATTTGATTTGTCATTGCCTTTATTGACACATCCAGTAATGACATCATGATACTACAATAAATCAAACACCAAACTCTTGTAAAAAGGTTTTCTTGGCAACAAGGATAATTTAAAATCCATATCCCAGGTTCAAGTGGTTGGGGTTTTTTGTTTTTTTTTTTAAACTGCAAACATTTCTATGGTAATTATCAGTGCAACATCCATAGAGACTATCACGGCTATCTCAATGCGAATAAATGCCTCAAACCGATTTTAAAAGAAACCCTTCCGACCTATGGATTAAAGCAAATCTAGCATTAAAAATAGGTTGCTTTTCCATGAAGACAGCCCCAACAGCTGTGCAAGCCGTGGTTACATTACCTGCTGAGATGCTGGCACTGGTTGCACTACTGGAGCTTGGGCCGAGGCAGAAGTACGCAGAGCCACAGAAGTCGCTGAATCTGATCCACCCTCTGAGCTCTGCATGCTCACTGCTAGAGAGAGCACAGGACAGATGAGACGGAGAAAACAGCTTCACTCATTTATAGTTCTAAAAGCACGGGAGTCTGTGGCATCAAGGCCCAAGGAATAAAATCCCTGTGGAGGGTCTATGGGCAGTTATAGGAAGGAAGGTAGCTGCCTTCCTACTTGGAGGATTCTTTTTAATCTTGGCTCCAACTTTATTGCAGTATTATATTAAGAGAAAAAAAAGTTGCACAACAGTTCCACAGAAAGAGGGAAGGAACAGAAAACGTGCTTCTAAATATAACAAAATGGCAAAGGAAATTATTGTGTCACAGCCAATCTGTAGTTTCTCCTCGCTAAGGGCTAACAGAACGTATGACCAAGAACCACGGTTTCTTCCCTATGAGTGTTTGCACAAAAAGCCAAGTGCCAGACTTGACCATGTGCCCAGATCAAATGCATCTGAAACAGCTTTGCCATGCTGCAAAATGCAGGCACAGAATGATGAAGCTGCGTGCCCTCCGACAGAAGCTGAGGTTCACAGTAAGAGGAGACACCTTGAAGACAGTCAAATCAGCAGATTTTTTGTTTCTAAACTGAAACTTTGGACAAAAAGCTATTTTCCTTGGAAACCGAAGATTTAGAAATTTTGAAATGTCAAGGTTCCCTCCGTTAAATGTAATAAAATATACAAGTTCCGGGGACACAACCAGTATTTCCATTTTTCTTTCTCCCCCTCCTCCCCCCATTTCTTTTTTGCAACTAACTTTTTGAACTTCCACAAATTTGCAAGAATAGAAATAATGTGGGGGGGGGGGGGGAAGAAAATTTGAGAAAAATCTGGGTGTTATTTGTTTTTCCATACGCTGTCATAAAAGGAAAAGCAGTGGTAAAAAAGATTAAGTGAACAAAAAACGAACTCTGCAAAATGGAAACGACATCTATGTTTTTCTTAAATTTTCCCCCTACTTCTCAACTAGGTCTGACCCGGGACAATTATGGCAAATAAAACTATATGGGTTTCTCCACCCTGTCAGCTCTAACTGCTTGTGAATATGTTCCTCTTTTATGATTCTCCTCGACGTAGAAGGGCGAGTGGGAATCACAATTCAGCTGAAGGATCAAGAATAAACAATCCCAAAATAAGTCACATTGCTTGTCGTAGCATTGTTCATTTCTCCAGCCCTCAAGGCATTAAAAAAAAGCTTTCATTTTTCTTGAGACTCTGCATAGAATAGGACTGCATACAATCCACTATATAAAGACAGCATCTGTTTCTTTAAATCACTGTCTGACCGTATTTTTGACGGGGTATCTAAAAATTCCTCTTTATCCAAGATTCCAGCTGCTTCGACCCAATGTGACTAATAATAATAACAATAATTCTCTCCGCACAGTTAAGAAATAGCCTCACACCTGTTCCAGTTTGGCCCACCCCAGTCATTTGCCAGTAAACAGCTGGGCCAGCACAAGGTCTTTGGTGAAGGAGATAAGCTGGTAAGTCTCATATAAACATAACTTCCAGCAAAAAAAGGACACTTTTTGGATACATATTCTCATAACTTTCTCCAAGCACGGGCGATTGTTTGTTACTTATGCCTGCTGCACTCTAGTTCCCAATTTAGTATGATTTTATACCTCTCCACTCAAAGTGTTGGGTTTAGGTTATATAACTAGAAAACTGGGTAAGTTCTCATCAGAGATTTTAACATGCTTTGGAAATGTCATATGAATGCAAGCAAGATCAGCCACCTGTGGAAACAGGTTCACTGCAAACAATTCGATTTAGATTAGAGCTCAGTTTAGGATATTAAATGCTCATCAAAGAGCATCTTGAAATTTTGGTGCCCTAAATATGCCCAGGGCCCAGTGTGTTACGTTCTTTGCTGCACTGGGGCTCAAGTCCCACTGGGGTCAATGTGATTTTTGCATGTGCTTTTCTCAATGGGAATTTTCTCAATAGGAACTGCCAGTAAAAGGGGTCTTTGTAAAAGATCACAGAATATGGTACTTGACTTCACCATACCACCATGGATTACTTGACACCACCATACCAACAAATTGCCAAGCAGGCTTGGCACACTGGTGTTCCTTCCAACTTTGTGTCCTTCAGAAGTAAGACTGATGGCACTAATCAAAATCCCGCATCTCTTTGAAACTTAAGATTGAGATCCAAATACCCTTGACGTGGAATATTAAAATAAGTCATACAGAAAATGACAACATTTATTTTAAACGCACTAGGATCCGAAAGGCACCTTTTCCTCGTACGGGACATCAACTATGGCATGATGCTTCTTCCATACCCACTCATCATCTCTCAGACAGATGATACTCAAGAGACATTTTCATAACTTTGGCAAGGCCATAAAGTGATGCAGCAAGTCTAATAAGAAAAAATATTTTTTTTTTTGCAAATGTGGTTCTAACACGGTGCCACTCTAGTTAGAAGAGGAACTCTCTCAAGTCGCATCTGCTCACTTTTGTCAACAAATGTGTACTTCCCATTGGACCTCGGTGCCCAAGAAGAGCTAAAAAAAAAGGATGCATGGATCATGAGCAACATATACAGAACTCTTACAAATACAGACTCTGTTACTGATGATGATACCGGAGATGGAAAAAGCAAATCTGCATTCTCAAATCCCAAGACAAGTTCACAACAATGAGGAAAACCCTTGACTTGCAAACCAAGCAGATGCAATCTGGCATTGCAGGGAGAGAGAGGCAAGCCATAAGCATGGAGCCCCAGAACAGTATTTGAAAGAATCTGTATTAATGTCTGTTTTCCAAGGATGCTTTAGTCTTAGAAATATCTTGAATCGTCTATTAAAGCTGTTTTGTGCCTCTTGCAAATATGAGAGGCAAATCTGTTAAGGCTTTCTGTTCAAACTGACTTGTGCTGCTGACAAGTTCAGCACACAAACAGGACTCCCACTCGGTAGAAGTACGGCTCCTGCTATCTCTCTAAATATTGCAAGGGACAAGTGAGGTGTGCAGCTAACAAGGAGATTTTCAGGAGTTAGGCAGCCTGTTTCCACTGGGAGAAAATAGAAGCCGGATGCCAAACTCACACCTGTGCCATTGAAAACTTCCCGCACTCTGCTGCTTAAGTCTAACTCGGAGGCGGCCAATTATTTTGGGTGGAGGGCCGCTCATTGAGTTTTGGCAAGCCATCAAGGGCCACATGACAGGCAGCCGGGGCAGATAAATATTAATTTTCTAAATATTTAGGAGCCCCGCAGGCCGGATAGAATGGCCTGGCGGGCCGCATCCAGCCTGCGGGCCGCATTTTGCCCACCCCTGGCTAAACACTGAAGAGTGTTGATTGTGATGCACCATCCAGTCTAATATCAGTAGAAGCCTAGCAGCTAACTTCTCATACAGCCATTTAGGGAATCTGCTGTCATTCCTCGACCTGGTTTTTGACATCCCTCGGGAGCCCCAGTTCCACAACACACTGACCAAGGGCGCGGACAGAAGTGACATTTGTCGGGCAATCGGCCCCCTGAAAATGCTCTGCTGCCATGCTGCAAGACACGTGCATGGCTGCAGAGCACCTTAAAAGTGGCCGATCGCATGACAAATGAACCCTCATCTGATGAAGGATCACATGAAGGTATTCCAAAGCAAAGCATCTTCATTAACTTCCATCAGTCCCTGCATGCAATCAGGGCTGGGCTGATACAGCTCAGGCTGTATCCCCTTTCAGCTCAGGCTGGGCAAATCCCAGCCCGCAGTTCCTACCCCATTCCCCCTCCCTTCCTGCAGACAGCACCAGAGCTGGGGGGGCGGGGGGGTAGGAGAGAGAAGCTGAAGGCAGGCAGCTCCTCCGCTGGGTTGGCCCCAAAGTGGAGCTTGATTCCTCCCCGCCACACCCGAGTAACAGGCTTTCTGTGAAGCGCCACGAGTTAGAGCTGGGAGCTGCACGTCAGTGACTCTCAGTACTGACTGGCTCAGAAGCCATATAGCAATCGGTGTTCAAAATGCTGCAAAGTGTATACTCCTAGGAGAACTAAGGCAAACGCTCTCCAGTTCACAAAAAAAAAAGAAACTACGATTCATTAACTCCTACTCCTGACTTTGTGCCCCTTGGGCAGGGGGCTGGATCCGATGATCTCGCAAGAGCCCTTCCAGCCCTTATGTCTATGAAATTCACATTTGCACAGTCCACCAGATAAATGTACTTTAAAGGTGTTAAGCCTCTTTGGTGCTTGCTAAATTTAAAGTACTGGCTTATTTTAAGCAATGCCAAAAGTAATTCTGTGGTGAGCTGCAGGTAGCAAGAGGAAGAGCCACTTGTGTGCCTCAGTCTGGGTATCACTGATCTAGAACAACTGCTCCGAATGTCGACTCAGTTGGTGAATTCAAGCTCTATTGTTTTTAACGGGGATGAGTTTTGGTGTTCGAGTTGGCAGAAGGAACAAAAAAAATCACACAGTGCAGCCACATTGCCAAGTGTTGCTGATTTACAGATACCAAAGTGAGCTATTTGCAAAAAAGTAACAGAACTATTAAAAGGTGTTGCCTGGAGCCCTGCAGCCAATTAACAAAATGACACCTCTGCAATTCTATCCAAATCAATGGCTTTGTATAAGCAAAAGTGTATGGAATTGGTAGGCTAGGTTCTTTGGGTAGATGTGATATCTTTTATTAGACCAACTGACTAGCTGGAAAAAAGTTCTTTGCAAGCTGTCAGGCACCATCACCCTTCTTCAGGCATAGGGAGTGTCTCCTATATAGGGTGATGGAGCCCAAAAGCTTGCAAAGAACTTTTTCCCAGCTACTCAGCTGGTCTAACAAGGAGCTAACAAGGAGGTTTTCAGGAGTAAGGCAGCCGATTTCCACTGGGAGAAAATAGAAGCCGGATGCCAAACTCACACCTGTGCCATTGAAAACCTCCCGCACTCTGCTGCTTAAGTCTAACCCAGGAGCAGGCAATTATTTTGGGCGGAGGGCCGTTTACTGAGTTTTGGACAACCGTCGAGGGCTGCATGATAGGCAGCCAGGGGCAGATAAATATTAATTTTCTAAATTTTTTAGGGGCCCCATGGGCCGGATAGAATGGCCTGGTGGGCAGCATCCGGCCCACAGGCTGCATTTTGCCCACCCCTGGTCTAATAAAATATCTACCCAAAGAACCTTGCCTGCCTATGTCCTTAAACCAACACAGCTACAACCAAAAACCCAGCAACATGGAGTTGGTAGGAAACAATTAGGCACAACCAGGAACAGAATCCATAGCGAATTTGCCCAGTGTTTTTGGGCAAATTGGGAATGATGAAAGCTCTTGGTGGGCTCTTGCTTCAGTGAGGTTTGACAGACACTGGGCTAGGTACAGACATTCAAAAAGTCCAAGGCACAATCGACCTAAGTTACGTGGTTTTCTACAAGCAGCAGTTTCGATGGGTAGCAAGCACAACACAAATTTGCCCTTTGATAGGAGGAGGAAGGGCAACGGGGGGCAAATCTTTAAACCATTTTTAGACCAGTCTGTGTGGGCCGACCCTCTCTTCTATTACAAGTATAGAGTGGTTTCGGATCACTTATACTGGTAAAAGTGTAATGTCTGTACCCAGCCTAGGGGGCAGAGCTGCATGCAGAGACAGGCTCTAGTTAAACTCCGATGCTTTTCTTGCCAACGCAGCTGCTGACCTCACATGCCAGCACTCGCAGCATCACAGTTCGGGGTGGAAGGAATTGCAGAAGTCTAACTTCTAGGTTGCATCACCACCGAATGAATCAGTCCGATGAGTAAGGCTGCTGCCCTCTGGAAACCTCCTGTTTACAGACAGCTTTCTTGGTATCCAAGCAAACAGCCATGACAGGAACGGAAATACAGAAAAAGCTAATAACTTCTGGCTTCTATTTCTAGTTCTGCCACCAGCTTGCTTTGTGACCTTGAGCAGAGCACTTCCCTTTCCCCATGGCTCAATTTTCCCATTTCCAAAAAAAAGAAGCAATAATACTTCTCTGTTTGAGGCACCAGCCTCAGAGCACCGTTCACATTCAAAGGCACTGGAGGAGGCAAGTGTAAATATTACAGATGCCGACAGCTTTCATCATTCCCAATTTTCATCCTTTCGTTCATAAGCCGCACAGCCTTGGTAAGATTTGCTTTGCCCATTTTAATCCAGCCCATCTGGACTAGTCCTCAGAAGGCTGGGAAAATAAAGATCGGTGAAAAATAGTTCACAATATTTTTCCACATTCAGCTTTGCAGTGAGGCTAAAAACCTCAGGCTGTTTTAGAGTTAAAAAAAATAAATCACGCAGCTTTCCCCGTGCTTGCCATCTTTTTACTTTGAATCAAGAGAAACCTCACCTTCTCGCTACTACCAATATCCAGGCTTTAAAAAAAAAGCCTAGATCCTGCAGCAGATGCAGCAGGGACACCTTAGCACCCACACAGAGCCCCTGTGAAGCCATAAAGGCTCTTTGTAAATGAATTGCAAGATTGGAGACTTAAAAAAAGAGGAACTGCAAGTATTTTTCCATAGAATGGATTAATGTAAACCATCGGCTCCTGAACGCCCAAACACAATCTTCAAAGCTGCACATTGAGCCCTCCAAATGTCTATTGCCACAGCTGATCGGAGCCAGGGCAGGGAGTCTGCCCAAAAGAAAATATTTAGTTAAAGTTCCTCTGGCATCCCGATCCTCATTCAGCCGAGCTCATCAGCACACGGCTAAATTCATGGACGGGAGCAGTCCCATCAGGCTACTCGCTTGTGAGGTGTGGCGTGAGATTAGGGCATAAAGGGATCATTGTGGTACTTTTATTTAGTCTGCTCAAATTATTTCCATACCAAGAAAGTGCATGCAAAGAGTTGTCCCGTTGCCACTTGTGGTAAACACAGCGAGATGAGAAGAGAGCATGGGTTTTTATAAAAATCAGGAAGCCTGCCTCTGGGTGGTACTAGCACCGATTCCTATGGTAACCAGAACATCAACACAAGATTTGATACACACCATAGCTATCGTATTTCTAACTGCAAGTAAAAATGATGCAAGAAGGGGAAAAAAATATTTTAAACCAAACAACAATGATCTCCTTTTTCCAAACTAAACCAGTCAGTGTAGATGTCACGTTATCCAACGGTACAATTGTTATTTTCCAGTAAATCAGGGGTTCCCAAACTGTGGTATGCCTACCCCAGGTGGTAAGCAAGACATCTCTGGTGGGGTACGTGGGAGAAATTGTGTAATGGTGGATTTAATTTTCATTATAATAATCACGGGTGACTGGTGCCTCCTGAGTCTGGGGGTGCACCAGATCGCCGACCGGGGGGGATCCCCCAGAAGATCACTGACCACGGAGAATCCCCCAGTGGCCAAATGCCAAGCCAGCAGCAAAACCGGAAGTGCACTTCTGGTTTTGCAGCTGGCACCTCCAGGGGGTGCACGGCTGATCTCAGGGGGTGTATGTGCACCTGCATGCACCCCCTATGCGTCACCAATGATAATAATAATTGGCATTTAGGGGGGCTAAAATATAAAACATATGCTGGTAGGGGTATGTGGTCTGCTGGTAAATCTGGAAGGGGGTATGCACTAAGTAAAAGTTTGGGAACCTCTGCAGTAAATTGGGTGTGCCTTGGGAAACAAAATGTATGTTAAACTCCTTTTGTAAAAAAGAAAAGTGTGTTATGTTGCCCTTTATAAGATGAATGGACCACCAATTTTTTTTAAAGGGGTTAAAAATAAGCAACAGATTTGAAAGTTTGGTAAATATTTTAAAAGGTTGAAAAGTGGAATATAAGGACAATTTAGTAGCCAGGAAGTGTGTTTTGGAGGAGATTTTTAAAGAATGGTAGAGCATGCATCTGTGTTTCATGACTTTCCTCTAAAATTCTAATATAATAAAGGGCTTAGTCTGTCTGTCTGTCTGTCTGTCCGTAACGCTTTTGGTCAACTGTGTGTGCGCTGCCAAGAGGGCGGGCGGTAATTGGCTGTGTGGGCCCAAGCAGGGGGGAGGCGGAGGTGGGCACGTGCACACCCAACAGCTGGCAGGGGGGGTGGAAGGGAGGTCAGGGGGAAGCCCTGCTGCTTCGTGGAGGTGGGCACACACCCAACAGCCAGCAGGGGAGGAGGAGGCGGCAGGGATGGAGGGGAGGAGGAGGCAGGGAAGCCACGCTGCTCGGGGAGGAGGGGGAGGGAGCCCCCACGCCAGTGCCTGGAGGAGGAGGTGGCAGTGGCAGAGGGAGTGTTTACATGGCCGGCCCCCAAAGGTGAGTGGGGGGTGGCCATGTAAACATTCATTCATTATTTTAAATCTGTCATTCATGATGGGCAATTGGCTAGTACTTCATAACTGTCTAATTACATGGGCTTTGTAATATCCCTTTGAGAGATATTAAACCTATTATTAAACCCGCTAGATAAGTGTTTAACCAAGTGCTTGTATGCCTCAGTTTGCCATCTATCTGCAAACAGGTATAATAAATGAAGTAGGTGTACTGGCCCAGATTTTCAGCTGTGCAGTTTATGTTGTAAGGTGTCTTTCTGCTTTGCTGATCCTGGATCTGTCCAGGACTGAAATTAAACTTCCAATCCATTATCTATTTTGTATGCCAGCTTGCAATAAAACTGGAAAACTCTTCATATGGATGTCATGATATATGGTGTTTTACTTGAAATCACTTGATAACAGGTTTTTAATACAGTTGTAGCTAAATTGCTTGCAAATGAAACCCAACTGTATCCTATAAACTAAACAAATGAGAAGACAACTAGAAGACCCCAAAACTATGAAACTAAGCTCGTGATTTTATGGCCCATTCCATGACTTTGAATGCTTATGGTTCACAATACTTAGTCCATATCATCTGACAAATATCATAAAAGAAATTAAACAGCCTTTTTAAACCCATGTGCATGCTGGGATAAAATTAAGGTTCAGACTTAACTTTTAGAGTCACTGAACTGGAATAATTTCTCTTTCTTAACACTGGCTGCTAGAATCAAAAGTAGATGCCAGCTTTAATTTTTTTAATTCCTCCTGCTTCCAAACAATTTTAAAAGGGAAGGTTAGAAAGGGATTTAAAAACAATCTAAGTTAATCAGCTTCTGGACCTTCCATCCTGTTTTGGTGTACTTACAAATAAGGGGGAAAAAAGAATTATAGTAGCTGAAATCAGAAGAAAAATCATCAAGTATTTCCAATCATCCTGTTTTCTGCAGGCTCTAAAAAGGTGTTTTCTCTTCAACATGTTTTCTGTACTCAGATGCATATTAAGGCAGTTTTAATATATGCTACTGCAACTTTTGCATTCCTATACCCCTTTGCATCAGCTCTATCCAACACAGTCTATGCCACATTTATTTAAGATGCCAAGATATTTCCCATGTGGTTTACCACTTGTGGCCTGTCCTTTAACAAACTGCCTTGAAAAAGAATGACATGTTTTAGCATACAACTCAACATGTAAGAGAGAAACATTTAAAAATAGTATCTGCAAGGAATGGGACCACAATCGTGTTAACTGATGAAGCAAATTTAAGACAAAACTATGTAAGATAACATCTGCTTCAAAAAACAGAATGTTCCCTGAATTCACCCATTTTTCTCCATCATATCCCCAGGTCAGATGGTCTCTAGGAATTGCTAGAAATTTCCTTGAAATTCCAATTGAGGAAAACATTTATAGCTGAACTAAGCTAGACCTATTCTAGGTTGGACTCAAGAAAAGGAGCCATCAACGTGGCTTTTCTCCAGTCCAAGACAGCATGAAGGAGGTCCATAACAGGCCAGGCTCCAAAAATGGATGTTAGTAACAGGCACACCTCAAAATTTTTGCAAGTCTGGAAACAAAGCATCTGAGCTGAACCCTTGCCCAAAATGCAATATCTGGAAATCTCAATACCAGGTTAACTCATGAAATCTGCTTTTTTCCTGATTAATTAACAGCCCTGAAACATCCTGAAAAAAAGGTAAATCAAAGCATCTCTTCTCCTACTATTTTTGCTTTTACACGACACCAGGAAATGCACAAGCAGGTTAAGACGGTACTGGGTCTTGGCCCGTCAAAATCGTGGCATCCGTTCTAAAACCTGTTACTGCACCCCAGAGCCATAGCAGCACAGCTCCCCACCCGGCACAGTCACGCAGCACCCGGGGCAGCACCAGCTTCTGCTGTATGGACTGCGGTGATTGATCCACCGTTGCGGCAACGGCTGTGTTTGTGCCTCCCCTCTCCACCAGCCCACAAGGGTGGCACCTGGGGCTCCTTCCCTAATCACCCCCACCCTCAATGACACTACTGCCACATCGTCAGGACAGTCCACTACATCTGCAATACGCGTTGCCCAAGTCAGACTCATATAACACTATTTCCCCATAGGACTTGGAGGTAGTGCAAGAGGGTACCCAGGATCTTCCACTAGCAGCAATAGGGGTGTAGGTTGTAGCCGTGTTGGTCTAAGGCAGGGGTGGACAAAATACGGCCCAGGGACTGGATACAGCCTGCCAGGTCATTCTATCCGGTCCTTGGGGCCCCTAAAAAAATATTAATCTGCCCTGGGCTGCCTGCCTGTCATGCAGCCCTCGATGGCTTGCCAAAACACAGTAAGCGGCCCTCTGCCCAAAATAATTGCCAGCCCCTGGTTTAAGGACATAGGCACTATGTCCTTAGACCACAGTCCTTCCACTAGCAGCAATAAGCACTTCTCCCACCAGTTATTTACAGATTGACGGCTATATCTGATCTGGTCGTTGAGCCAAGATCCCAAGGACCTTTCTATATCCCTCACCCGGATTCACTGCAAGACCTGGGTGAAGGTTCAGAGAAATTCTACGGATCTGGGGGGCTTTAACGTGCCCTGCACCCAGCTATCTGCACACATGGCTATTTGGCTCAAACTCATTTGCTTGTTTTTAATTGTGGCTAGTCTTTGTCTCTCAAACTCAGATATGAGAAGGAATTAGCCTAGCATCCTAAATAGGCTCCTCCAATTGCTCTTGTGAATTGTATGTTATAACCTTTACCCTTTTAATAGGTTGGGGTAAACGAAGGAGGAAAATGGCAAGGAACCTGATAATAAGCTGATTCTGGAGTGGCTGCTTATTAAAATTGATTAAATTGCTTTAGAATGTTATAAACAGAAAAGGCATCAGAGCCTTCCACTGATTAGGTTAAATTAATTTTAAATAGAGACAAACACCACTTGCTCTAGTTACCTGGAAACACAGATAAATCCAAAACATGGGTTTCAAGAACAGCAAGCTGAATATCTTTTTCAGTGACCTGGTCCTCATGGAAAAATACAGAATTGGAAGGGGCTTTTAATAGCAATAGTTAATAATATACCTAGAGTATAAATACACACAGGGTCTTAAATTGGATTTCAGGGAACCAAACCATGTAATATAGACACTATATTATCATGGGGCCAAGGAAGTTTAATAATCCTCATTGTTTAAGTTTCCTCTTTCACAGATGCAGGACAAGTCTCAGAACTTATCTGTGCAGATCACTTAACCAGAGTTTCCTTAAGAGCCACTTGAGTGGGTGGCAGAAGCAGCGATAGCTAAATGCCGCCCCGCAGTAGGATGCCGATGAGTCTCATGTGGGTATCTCAAACCTGAATGCCAGGGAAAGTGACTGCACAGGTCACAGTCAAACCACAAGGGAGTTCCCATGGACAAAGGGAACCATTCTGCAAGCTTTTAAATGTTTCAGCATTGTGAGGGCTATAAGGACGTCAGAAACAGAACTGAATTATTTCACACAAATTCTACTAACCAGACCCAAAATGCACTTTTCCAGCGGCTCCCAGAAGTGTAGGGGCTGATACGTACACGTTACTACAATGCTACATTCTGACTTCAGAGAGAGAGCTGATGGCAACCCATGAAGCCCAAGAAATGGAGTTCCTTGAGCTTCTTGGAGGGTCGGGGGGATGCTCAGGTACACTGCATATCTTGGCCTTTCAGTTCACCTTTGCAATGTAGTCAGAAAGAGCTGTGAGCTCAATCCAATTTTTTTTTAAATTTCCCATATATCTGTGTTTGGGACACAGCTCCTTTTAAGTCTGAGTTCTTTATCCTGTAGCTTATGGCAATTGTACAATTAATCAAGGGTTGCATCTAGGCCAGTATATCATGCCCTTTACACACACTTCCATTCATTTTTGAAAAACAAAATGATCACGTAAAAGCACATCTCTAGTTCTAAAAAATGACTTACCCAAGGACCTTTAAGATTTGTATCTGAATACTGATATAAGTAGATTGGTGGTGGTGGTGGTGGTGATGGGTGTGTGTGTGTAGGGGGGGTGTTATCTGTTTTGCGCTATTACAGGACTCAGTGTTCTGGTTTTTTCAAATTTCTACACAACCATGGGGTGAAAAAGTTTCTTTTTTAAAAATCAAAGCCAAGTCTCAATTAAAATCACATGGTTCCAGAGCCTGGTGCTTTAAGAGAGGCACCAAAAATCATGAGACTTGTAATAAAAAGGGTTGACAACAAAGAATGCTCCATAAGGTGAGAGAGAAGTTCCTTCCTGAGCCATGATACAGTCACCTTATCTTCTTTAAATATGAGATTTGATTCCCCCCCACACACACACTCTCAAATGCATAGTTAAAAGTAATACTGTCAAGAAAACTGAGGCCAAGACTCGAGCCTAGCTTTTGCAGGTTCTTCTGTAACAGGAAATACCACAGGATGATGTCACTCAGCATGAGGCAGTATTTCATTTTATTTATTTTAAATTTACTCCTATAAGACAGCTTAATCTAAACTGATATGGTCATCAACTCTTGGTTTTTACTTGATTAGGTCAGGCAATCCTTTTATAAAGAAGTGGAAAGGTGGCCGGCTCCCTGTACAAGTGTGGAAGTGGGAGGTTCACTGCTGTATTTGAATTTAGGTATGGGGTTGTGGCAAGAGTTGCTTTCATCCTGCCTATCAGATGAACAGCAAACGCAGAAGTATCTCCTGCCAGCACAGGCCTGTACATTGTTGTTATTTATTTATACAGCACCCTTCATAAGTATTGTGGGACTTAAAGTTAAGGAGAAAAAACCACTAACATAAACTGCAGCCATTCAGAAAAAGAAGTCTCTTCAGTTACATTTGCAGAGAGCAATTGAGCCAACAATCTGGAGCTCTTTGGGCACAGACTGTGCTACAGGGGCAGCAAATGGACTGAAAAATGGGGCACTTTCCATGAGCAAATGGTAGCTGTGTTACTGCTGTTCTATAAATTGCCAGGCCTGTGCTGGACAGCTTCAGAAGTCAGCCAGGACAGACGACATAACAATAAATTCAGTAAAAGAACTGGTCATTTATAAGAAAAGTTCCTTTTTCCAGAAAAGTTGGAGCCAAAAGAAGAGGGAGGCTTGTTTACTTTCTCCTGACACTAGGAGAAGGCTTCTTTCCTTCCACACCACCTCAGTGCCCTCCCTCCCTTGTTTCGACTTCCCCACTTGCACAGAAGATGCTGTTCAAGATTGTACCAAGCTTGAAATGCTCTTGCTAGGCATGGCCCAGAGGCAGCTCCATTATGGTTCTGGGCCTGGGTGGAGTCAGTGCACTGAGAAGAAGCACATCCAAAGATGAAAGGAGTTTGAATGCACAGTAAAGCCCACCCAGGGAATAGGGACTGCCCCAAGCCAAGCTCTACAGGATGCTAAGGAGATGAAACTTTTTCTCTGCGAGGATTTTATATAAATCTGTTATGGATTAAGCTGAGGAAACTACCAATTCTTTTTTTTAAATCACTTGAAAGTGCACTCATCACAGAAACACAGGTTGCACATAGACTTTTAAAGTGTGAACAAACACGCAGTTGCAGCGCATAAAAGGGCAAGAATCGTGGCGTGTATATCAGCCCTGTGGCCCCAACAACACTGGACATACCTGGTTGCTAATTACTGCAGGCGTTTCATTGCTGAGAGGGGATCTGAGAGAAGGCTGAGAGGGGATCTGGTGGCCATCTATAAACTCACCAGGGGGGACCAGCAGGGAACAGGAGCATCCCTGTTCTCCCAAGCACTACCAGGAGTAACTAGGAATAACAGCCACAAGTTGACTGAGGTAGGTTCAGGCTAAATAGACATCAGGAAGCACCACTTCACGGTCAGGGTGGCTAGGATCTGGAACCAACTTCCAAGGGAAGTGGTGCTTGCTCCTACCCTGGGGGTCTTCAAAAGGAGGCTAGATAATCACCTAGCCAGGGTCATTTGACCCCAGCACTCTTTCCTGCCCATGGCAGCAGGGCGGACTTGATGATCTGCTCAGGACCCTTCCGATGCTAGAAACTATGAGCTGCATTGGAAGCATGTTTCTGCAAGTACTGCAACCAGGGAAATGACTTGTGAGACCGCTGCTCCACTATCAGTAAAATAAATAAATAAGTTAGCTTCTTCCCATCCTCAGCGCCTTAATGTTCCCTCAGCTATCAGTAACCATGCATGTGCTGCAACACCCAAGGCTAAGCAAAACCCACCCAAATAAAAGGAAAAATACAAGGACTTTTATTGTATCAGCCATCCAGAAAGATAGCAATTCTTCCTGAAAAGGCTGCAGAATTGAAGGACTGCTTTACACACCCTAGAGATGCGGTTCATGTGGGGTATGTTCTAATACTCTTCACTTAAAAGAAGGCATTTTAGCTTTTTTTGGTTAGGACAGCAGTAAGAAAAACTGCATTTTACATGAATAGGAAAAGAGAAAAAGCCCATGACAAATGTGCATTAGTCGAATCGTTCTCACTTTACAGCTATGTGGTCCACATAAAAGGATGAGCTGTGTCACTGAATTTGAATTAAATCAGGTGTTGTGTCATTTACCCAGGCAACAAATTCTTGTAGATATTTCTGGGTAGATCACAGCCGGCATCGCAAACCACGCAGCTCTCTGGCCCCAAATTTGTGGCGGTGGGGGGGGGCGTCAAATCTCTTCCCAATTTTCTCCATTAACTAAAAGGTAACATAAACCTGGGCTTCAGAAAGAAATACTGTTATAAAGATCCTGTTATCTATCATCTGGTTGGGAGGATTTAATTCTGCACTATGCAATACAATAGCAGCCAGAGGAAGACCGATAGTTCTTGTCAGAGATACTGCTTGTTAGAGGCAGATAATGGTTATTTTGAGAACTTTTTTTATATAAGAAAGAAGGGGGGAACCCTCCCTAAACTTCACCTAAGTACAAAAAGTATCAATTTAGACAAACTAATCCTGCCCCTTGGTATAAACAACCACACAAAACTGACCCAGGCCTATCTGTCAGAAACAAATCAAACTCAAACACCATTTAATCAGAGAAAAACACATGCAGATGTTCAATTAAGAACTGGAGCCCACAGTCCTGGCTCTGTTTGCACTGGCCCACATTGTTTGTCAAGTAACAACGGTTGCTACAGGCAACGCAGTCCACTCCCGTTTCCAGGGGCTGGTTGCTCAGCAACAGAGAGAATACTTCCCAAACTAAACAATGCCATCCCCCAGCCAATCCCCCCTATCGCACATTAACCAGATCGAAAACACACTAAATATGTCAGCGATTATTTTCAGAAGCCCTGGGAGGACTGACAAATAATTTCTTCTCTATAGTAACTGAGGAAGGGGGGGGGGGGGGAGGGGGGAGAAGGAGGGCAGTTTATTCTATTTATTCTGAAATAATTAAAAAAATTAAGAGCAGACAGACTTAGAAGCAAACATCCAGGAATGGAGCCCTTTTAAGTCCCTCTTATTTTAAATATATCAACAAATTAACCTCTCTCTGGGGTGACGGCAACTTGTTCTTATACAAACCGGTGTCGTCTCAGCATCTAGCTTCTACAGGAAGTATACAGTGAAGCAACATGGAGCAATAGCACTGCGAGAACAAAATTACCATGCAGACAGGCATTACCGGCACAAGTTTTAAGTTATTTTAAGAAAACCCCTGGTCTTCTAAACATAATGCTTAGACACACGCAGAAATATTTTTAAATTCTGTGAACAAATTAATTTCCTTTGCAAGATTTCAGGCTACTGATTATAAGCAATGAATTCCAAAGTCTTACGGAGCGTTTTAGGCAACAGCTAAGATGCCTGGTATAAAAATACAAAGCTATATGTGCATTTATTTTTGTTAGGGTGGTAGAAGGTGAATACAGTCCTGGGTACAAGTGGCATGAAGTGCAACATAAAAGTACTGCTGTGCTTGCTAATCAGAAGGTCACATGCTGCCCTCAGATGCTCCTAAAGTTAATGGGAATTGTGGCTGTACAAAATCTGCCCCTTAGACTTTGAAATCAAAAGCAAGAACAAACTCATTTGCAAGGTCATCATCACAACTCATTTCCCAAGGAAGATGTGAAGTTTATTAGAAGACTTGCTAATGGTAAATACTTGAGGTTTCGAGGCTTTTAGCTAATTTGCTATGAACACATTCTTATTTTTAACATTTTTTTCCAATGATAGCAGAGCTTTCCAAGATTTCATGCCAGAGCTATGTGACTTTGCCTCAATGGATTTCTGCTGCTTATGGCCATCACAGAAGAGACAGGACCAAAAAACGCCCCACCCAAACAAAACAAAAACAGTATTAGACTCTCTATAAAAAAAAATGATTAAATGTTTTGAACAAAGATTTTATGCTTGATCTGACTGTGCTTTTTGGTTGTTTTGCGGGGTTTTAAAACTGATCATTGCAGCAAACAAATATGCTTAGGGATTTTTCTGCCCTCTAGTTGTGTTCAGTTCTGTGCGAGGGGGAAGGTCAGTTCACTCTCCTGCTCTCATGGGGATGGTCGGGTCTAGCAGTGGTGCAGAGAACCATGTCACAGCCCTCTAGCAGATGCTCTGAGTGGCATTAACAGAAACTGGAATGAGCTGCATCCCATTTTTACCAGCCAGACAGGAGTGCAGCACAGCTTGGGGCCACAGAGATGGCAGATGAGAAGTAAAAGTTGTGCCCCCCACAAACATGATACCCAGAAGTGGGGCAAGATACATGTAGGAGGAGAGGGGCAATTACCTATCTGATTAGAAAGCATGAACACTCCTTGTGCAAAGGTGTAAATGGAGGCACAAACCTCATCTAGTTATCCTCATGAATTGCTCATTTTCACCTTACTGCTAAATTCTGGTACTGAAATACCCATAGTCTATGCAGAGTTGAGGACCTCGGCATCACTGGTGACTGAGAGAGCTGTGAGCATCACAATACTCAGCCATGCAAAGGAAGCTGTAAGCTCCACACAGCCAATTCACTTGGGCAATTCAACTTTAAAAAAAGATCTGCCTGAGCAGTGCAACTTCCCCACCGAACTCGTCAGCCTTCAGAGCTGATAGTGCTGTAGGGGAAGAAGCCAGAGTTAATTTAGGTGAACGGCACCTATTTGATAAACTGCGATTGCTGGGCAAAGCCCACCAAAGATAAAGGTGATTGCAGAGCTCAAGACTATAGTATTGATAGTATTTGTTTCTATAGCCCAAGACTATAGTTGGGCTATAGGAACAAAAAGAAGAGGAGCAAGGATGCAGGTCGGCTGAACACAGACCCTGCCACTTGCACGCAGGGAGCCAGAGCTACATGACGGAAGACCTCTGTTTAAGGCTGAAAGAGGGAGCGAAACGGCAGATGCAACCTTATTTTCTCCCCTGCTGGCCTTTATGAACATGACACGTGTCATGCTGCTTGGCATTTCTTAGAGCCCCAGCATCTGGAGTCATGTTATTATCCACAGCATCTGAACTTTCAGATGCTGTGGGTGCCCTTATGGTCATGAAGGAAAAGCTTAAATATGTGACTAGTAAGTGCGCCAGATGTCAGAAAACCAAACAAACAGAACCAAAAAAGTATCAGTTTTAAAGCCCAATAAAATTTTTTATCCAGTCTCATCCTTCTGGGGATCCAAATCATGATTATTAAAACACCTGGAAGTCAGGAGTGCTGAAATACATAAATACTGTGTCCGTCCAACATTTGTATTCGTGTTAGATAAAAAGAGGAAAACCTATTATTTTTTAAAGCAAAAAAGAAAAAGAAAAAAGAAAGTCTGATTTTTCTATTTGCAACTGAGGATGGTTTAGGAAGACTACAGCCATCACTTCCCAGCAAACACAACACTTGCCACAACGGCTGACTCGAATATTGAAAAAAACATGAAACGCTCCTGAAGACTGCAGGAGAAAGAAAGTGCCCTGGGTGTTTGCTTACAGAGCCTGGGAGATTTTACCTATTCCATTTCTAGAAACAGTACAAAACTTGAAAGCCTGAGCCAAAGGGAGGTGTTCAAGTTGCAAACAAAAAACTGAAAGAAAAAAAAAACAAAAAAAAAAACCAAGAGGGGAGGAGGACCCTCACGATCCCACTAGAACTAAAATATCCATTAGTGGTAAATTCCACCCACCTCCTCCAAATCTGATCTCCATGGGTCAGCTTCCACCAGCAGAGCTAAAAGCCAGCTCCAACCACATGCTCAGTTAGACAGCCCAGTTTTACTCTCCAGCTTGTCTAGCTGGCTGCTAGGCAACCAGAACAGCATTGTTACTCATATGCATTAAGTATTAACTATTATTTCATTCCACTTATTTAAATAAGGATGACAACCACGATTTACAGCAGCATATGGTCCCTGCCGAAAGCGAGTAGAGTCTAGACTAGTTTAGAAAGGCCGGAGTGAAAGGACACTCAGAGTCGGCTGTAGAACATGCCTCTGATCGTTATCCTACCCTTTCAGGCTCAAGTAATGCCCTTGGTGTGGGCACAATGCTTCTACCGATGGATCTCGCAGGCAAGCTAAGGAAGTATGGGCTGGATGAATGGACTGTAGGGTGGATAGAAAACTGGCTGGAGCAACAGGCTCAAGGGTAGTAATCAATGGCTTGACATCTAGTTGGCAGCCGGTATCAAGTGGAGTGCCCCAGGGGTCGGTTTTGTTCAATGTCTTCATCAACACCCTGGAAGATGGCACAGAGCACACCCTCAGCAAGCCTGCAGATGACACCAAGCTGGGGGGAATAGTAGATATGCTGGAGGGCAGGGCTAGGATTCAGAGTGACCTAGACAAATTGGAGGATTGGGCCAAAAGGAATCTCATGAGGTTCAACAAGGACAAGTGCCAATTCCTGCACTTAGGACAGAGCAATCCCATGCACCGGGACAGGCTGGGGCTGACTGGCTGGGCAGCAGCTCTGCAGACAAGGACCTGGGGGGACACTGGACAATAAGCTGAATATGAGCCAAGCGTGCCCTTGTTGCCCAGAAAACTAATGGCATACTGGGCTGCATTGGTAAAAGTTCTGCCAGCAGGTCAAGAGAAGTGATTATTCCCTGCTATTCAGCCCTGGTGAGGCCACATCTGGAGTACTGGGTCCAGTTTTGGGACCCCCCCTGCAGAAAGGATGTGGACAAATTGGAGAGAGTCCAATGGTAGGCAACAAAAATGATGAGGGTGCTGGGGGACATGAATTATGAGGAAAGACTGAGGGAGCTGGGCTTATTAATAGACTAGAGAAGAGAAGACTGAGAGGGGATGTAATAGCAGCCTCAGCCTTCAACTACCTGAAGGGGGGTTTGAAAGAGGATGGAGCAGGACTGTTCTCAGTGGGGGCAGATGACAGAAAAAGGAGCAACGGTCTCAAGTTGCAGCAAGGGAAGTTTAGGTTAGATATTAAGAGGAATTTTCTCACTAGGAGGATAGTAAAACACTGGAACAGGTTACCCACAGGGGTGGTAGAAGTTCCATCCTTGGAGGTTTTCAAAACCTGTCTAGACAAAGCCTTGGCTGGGATGATCTGGGGCTGGTCCTGCTTTGAGCAGCGGTTGGACTAGATGTGACCTCCTGAGGTCCCTTTCAACTCTAATTTTCTATGATTCTACAATTCTTGATTCTACACACAGGGGCCTCCTTGCCAAGGACCACAATACAACTGCACTTTCATGGAGATATTCTTTAAGGATTTGCTTGTTCTATGTTTACATGCTTTTATTGCCCCATTCTTGGAGTTAGGTGTCAAACCATGACCATGCAGAAGAGCCCCAACCACCAATTCCAAGTGGGTGGCTCTCAATCTCAACCTTTTTGGACTCGAGGCTCCCCTCCATAACTTGTGAATTGAATGGCACTCCATTTCAAGAACTTACAATACTTACTTCTTTGTAGAGGAGCTAGGTAGTAGGGGTAGAGGATTGTCCAGGCAGGTACAAGCCTGAGCCTGGCTTATCCGCTTAGTTTATCTGCTTATCTCCTCATACCCTTCAAAGGATCTGGTGGCACCCCAAGGTGCTCTGGCACCCCGGTTGAGAGTCACAGTGTGAGACTATTCATTTTGGCAATAAACTCACATGTAGATGAATTGGCAACAACTTTTCCTGCACAGAAACACTGCAAAGTGACCAGAAAGAGTTGAATAAATACTACCGCTTTAGAAAGGAAGGATGATGACAAGCCAGAGCCTACCATTGCACGGGCCCCATGTCATTTTTGAGTAATGACAAAACCATAAGGGCCATTGTAATGTTAATTTGCTGGCTAGTTGTTGTGAAGAAATGTAATTAGATGTTGTGTAGCTACGATACAAACTGGAAGGAATGCTAGGAATGCCCTTGCTTACAAGCAGAGGAACAACATTAAGACCACAAGTTGGAGCATGTGTTCCAGGAGGTGTAAGGAATGCACAAACACACACCTCTACAGAAATTTAAAAGGGATCAGATTTGCAATCAATTATTTCTAAGCTCTTGCCCTCTCCTTCACCACACCAGCACAGATGCCTGAAACCTCACTATGTTCAAATCACAAGCCAGCAAGCCAAAATAACCAAAGGCTAGCTTAAAGGTCTATCTTAACAGACTCCATCATGCTGCAAAAGTCAGACACCTGTGGGTGCTGTTACTTACTATCAGATTATATACTATATTTCCTTGGTACAAAAAGGAACAATTGCTTTCATTTAAGAGTCCTACGTTCTGTTGGCTTGTTTCACAATCTGAGTGCAAGTTTGCAGGTAACACATTTCCTTTAAAAAGGCAACCCAAAAAAGTTTCTTTCACAGATTAAGATTCATAGATTGTAAGGCTGGAAGGGACCTTGGAAGATGATCAGGTCCAGCTCCCTGCACCAAGCAGAAAAGATAACTGGGGATCAGGTGACCCTAGTGAGGTGACCATCCAGTCTCCTCTTGAAGACTGCCAGGGTAGGTGATTGCACCACTTCTCGAGGGAGCTTATTCCACAGTCTGGACACCCTGACAGTGAAAAAGTTTTTCCTAATGTTGAGCCTGAATTGATCTTCCAGGAGTTTGTAGCCGTTACTCCTGGTTTTCCCCTTGGGTGCCCTGGTGAAGTTGCTCACTGAGCCCTTGATGTACTCCCCTGGCGTAGCAGTAAGCTGCTACCAGGTCCCCTCTCAACCTTCTTTTCTTCAGGCTGAAGAGTCCCAGATCCCTCAGTTTTTCCTTGCCTTTTAAGACTCTGATCATACAGGTGCCTCTTCTTTGGACTCAAGCTTGTCCACGTCCTTGTTGAAGTGTGGTGTCCAGAACTGGATGCAGTACTCCAGCTGTGGTCTCACCAGAGTACAGTAGAAGAATCACCTCCTTGGCTTTGCTGGAGATGCATCGATTGACGCATGCCAGAATATTATTGGTCCTACTGGCTACAGCATCGCACTCCCAGCTCATACTCATACTGTGGTCTATTATTACCCCCAGGTCCCTTTCATTCGCGGTGCTGGTCAGTTTGGTGCCACCAAGTCTGTAGGTGTGTTGTGGGTTGTTCATCCCCAAATGGAGCACTTTACATTTCTCAACATTGAACTTCATCAGATTCTGACTTGCCAGCCTGTCTGGTCTGCCTGTATCGGTAGCCTATCTTCAAGCATGACCACGCTCCCCCATAACTTGGTGTCGTCTGCAAACGTGGCCAGTTTGCTCTTCACTCGCACATCCAAATTGTTAATACAGATTTTGAAAAGTACTGGACCAAGCACCAACCCCTGCAGGACACCACTGCCCACTTCTCACCAGGATGACACAGATCCACTCACTACGATTCTCTGGGTCCTATCCTGCAGCCAGTTTCACACCCACCTGTCTTGGAGTTAAGCCCACAATCCTCCAATTTTAATACTAGATTAAAGGCCTTTTGCAAGCCAAGGTATACAATGCCAACCTGCTCTCTCGTGTCCAGGTGGAGAGTTACCTGGTCATAGAAGGGGATGAGGTTGGTAAGGCAAGAGCTTCCCGTGACAAAGCCATGCTGGCTGTCATTCAGAATCTTACCTTCTGCAAGCTTAGAGCAGATAGACTTCTTGATGAACTTTTCTAGGGTTTTCCCTAGGATGGAAGTTAGGTTAATTGGTCTAGTTAGCTGGGTCCTCCCTCCTGCCCTTTTTGTGGATGGGCACAACATTGGCTCTCTTCCGGTCCTCAGGGACTTCTCCAGAGCACCGCAAGTTGTGGAAGAGTTTCTCCAGGGGTTCCACAATGACTTCGGCCAGCTCTTTCAGCACGCTTGGTTGAAGAACATCTGGTGCCACTGACTTGTACGTGTCTCATTTTTTTAACTGGTCATACACCAATTCTGCAACAAGAGATATTTCTTGAGTTGTGTCAGAGTTCATGGTGAGTACCATTAGAAACTAAATTTGAAATGGCAGTCTTAGGCATCCCCTGGGACTGTATGGAGTGCCATCCACTTGGTTCCTTTCGTTGCACAAGTACAGGCTAGGAATACCTGGATTATTTTCAACCATGAAGAAGATCTTTGTAGGCAAGACAATAAGAACCAAGGTCCTTGTCTCTTTGGTGCACTTTTGATTTTTAAAAAGTTTGCCCTGGTGATCTGGGTAAATCTCTTCTGCCATGCACTAGCTTACTGCTCTTCCTCCTACCAGGCAGGATACAGTTTGAAAAACCCTTTAAGAGGACAAGGCCTCCCAACCTTCAAGCCTGTCATTGTGAAGACTGTCACCATCAAAATGAGTTTTACAAGCTAAATGTGGACTACCTGTGCCATGCTTCAAGTCACAATAGGGTTGTTCAGTATCATAGCTGGAACAAATTATTACAACAAATTATTACAGCAGGTTATTATTATTTGTGTGTGAATTAAAGAAGACAGTGCTTAAAAAGAAATCTGGAAGAAGGAATTCCATTATGTGGTTCTATTAAATGCCAAACATGTTGCCAACAAGAGTCAAACAGCAGATCTTTAGATTCCAAGCATCTTGTCCCAGGAAGGCAAAGAAGAAAAGATTAAAGGGATTAGGGGAAGGAAAAGGAGTGTTTAATTAAGAGTGTCTTTTTGCTACTGCAAATGATACATTAATTCAGTCCATTACTCAAAATATTAGACTTTTTTTTCCCTATCGGTGCCTTCTGTGGTCCTAGTGACACACAGCTCTAATGGATAGGAATTTATTCAATGGAATTTGCAAATGCTTGAGGTACTGTTGGAGGCCATCCTCTAGACACCCTCACCCCATTAGTCTAGCTCAGCTATTAGCAGGCTGTGTCTCTGTCATCATCACTTTTAAAACAAAGTTGGTAGCTACCTGTTGTATGTTAACCTCCTTCCTCACTGCACACTATCCTGGAAGAAGAACTTTGCCGCAGCCGGTAGGACTTCCAAACCTGAGACAGCTTAATCAAGCGAGCTGGAGGGAAAATGTCAAAATACAATTCCCCCCAATGTAAAAGGAAAGACAACCAGTTTATCATATTGTACATTGTTGCTGTCTCATAATGCCAGCAAACCCCATGCCAATAAGAATGAATTTATAACCGTAGCTCGTGCAAGCTAATGAGAGCAACCAAGTTTGACGTCAACATTTTCTGTTGGTTTCACCTGCTACTTGATTTCAGATGTTAGTAAGAGATGTGTCAAATAATCCCACCTGCCTCTCGTCCCTGCTAGACAAAATCTTATTTTCCAGCTCAGTCATTTTATTTTGATGTTTGATATTTGTTTGATATTTAGCAGCTTTCAGCAAAAAGTAAGAATGGTGCGGGACAGACCAGCTGACAGTCCCCACTCTGAATGTTTGAAGAAGGTTGAAAGTTTGGGTTTTCTATTCGTGGACACTGGAAAATGTCACTGTTGTAGGGGCTTCACAATAACTGGTATTGTTTTTGGAGGAAGTATGGTGTCAATTCAGGAGGAGCTTCACTGAAGTCTGCGATTGAAGGCTAGAAAGCAATGTCTTTTATGGCTGCGGTAATAATACCTTGTCCTTATTCAGGACTTTGCATCAGGATAGCTGAAATTGGTTTAAAGGTCCTCAAATTACCCCTCGTATACAGGTGGGGAATCTGAGGCATGGAGAGGTGACATGTCTTGCCCAGAGTTGCCTGGCTCACAGCAGATATGGGAACAGGTTCAAGGCCCAAATCCAGTGTTTTATCCATTAGGGTATACTACTGTTAAGTTAGTCTTGAACAGCTTTTTTCTCCTAAGTTAGACCTGCTTCCTCCAAAAACGGTACCAGTTATTGTGAAGCCCCTACAACAGTGACATTTTCCAGTGCCCATGAATACAGAACCCAAACTTTCAACCTTCTTCAAACATCGAGAGTGGCGACTGTCAGCTGTTCTGTCCCACGCCGGTCTTACTTTTCGCTGAAAGCTGCTAAGTATCAAACAACAAAATAAAACCACGTGAACCCAGAGACTGAGTGATTTTAAGCAATAATTATTCTAATCCAAGATGCCCAAGATAAAAAGGGCACAGGATCGGTAATTTTTTCCATCAAGGCAAGGATTTTTTTCCCCCATCAAGTCATATTTCAGGAATAGATTTTTTGTCACCTGAATTATTTTCTTCAGATTATTTCTTCCATTCCATATAGGATAGGACACAGATATGTAGAGGAAAATATAAACTATACCACACTAATGGAAGTGGGACGGCGGGATGTCAGCTACTCTCATGAAATGTCAGATTTGGATTTGGGGAACTGCTACATACATTCAAACAATTTGCTTGATTGACCTGATGTTCCAATGTTTCTTTTTAAAACTGCTATATCTCTACCTAATGAAATTATTCAAAAAAGGACTTGGAATGCCCTCATTCTTATTCTATTGATATTTTAGGACCTCACAGCTTACAAAATGGAAGAGTTAAAGGATTGTAGAGTACACCTACATGCATGAGAAGGTAGAATGCCTGCCTTGAAGAACATCCCGTGCATTGTATTTGGATGAGACCAATTCAAACAAGAGGCATGAAGACATTTGTAAGGAAACCGGGATCACAGAACTTCACAGTTCTGAGAAATATCTCTCCCTTGCTTCTTGAAGACATTTCAAAAAGTAATAAGTAAGAAAGAGGGATGCAAAGAAACATTATAAATGTCTTATGATAAGTTTCTAAAAAAAGATAGTTTTGGCCCCCAAAGATGCTATGATGCTTGAAGCAGTTTGTGAAGGACAAAAAAAATCTGGCCTGCAGCCTTGATCGCTAGCTCTAAGTCTCTGTGTGTGTGCGCACATATTGTTTCCACAGACGGAAGGAAAAAAAAAAAATCAATAAAGTGGTCTTATAAACTCATAAAATAGGATTAATACAGGGAATTCTTTACCTTCCAAAATGTGTTTTCAACTTGCTGTGGCTTAAAATAGTAATACATTGAACCTATTATAACCAACTGGAGTAAGATTCCTGGAAAATGAACATCTAATGAAGATGCGTTGTTTATTGAGTTGGTTGATCCTATTATTCTCTTAGATGTCTCTTAACAGGTCACAGGCTTTCCAATATCAGCTTGTCTCAGTGTTGACCGGGGAGGGGGGACTATCTTTCCAGGCAAGAGAGTAGTTCAAGCTCTGCATCCACTCCGTTTCTCTGCAGGTACTAAAAGATGCTATATCTATCCTGGGTTTGTGATGCGAGTCCTCGGCTCTTGGAAATACGAAAGAAAAATCAACTCATTTCATACAGGGCACACAATATTAGAAAGTAATACTTTTCATTCACTACTTCATTCACTATACTTTTCATTCAGTAGTCTATGGTGAATGTAAAGCAGAGAGTTAAGAAGGAAATGGGTCCACATCCCATGACTTTTGAGATTTATAGTTCCTTTGGGTTTCTAGCCACATTTTGGCTACTTATTAAAACATTCAATTTTGGGGGGCTTTGCTGTTTTGTTTTAGGGGTTTTTTTCTGTTTTTTTTTTTAATACAAGAGAGGAAAGAAGAGAATTCGGAGCTGAAGAGAGATTCACAGGAAGCATAGCAAAAATGTTTTGCGTGTCTGAGATCAAACTTTAAATTCAACTAAACAGATGCCACAATGAAAGCCGTTATAAAAATTCCATAACAATAGCCTAATAGGAGACTTATCACAAGTCAAGGCATTAGGTAATTGCTCAGGGAATAGGAGTGAGGATTATTACAATGTGTGGAGTATCTGAATGCTGTTATTTGGGGCATTTAGAAAAGAAAGAGTATTTTAGGGCAGGGATGTAAAGCTCTTTCTAAATTGAAAATACTCTCTAAATTGCTTTCCAAACAGTTCTTTCTCTTTTATAACCTTTTAGAAAACTTGGTAGCTCAATATGATGGACTTTTATAAACTTTGCTCGGGCATATATTTTATTCACACTTGCTAAAGGTTGTATATATTTTATATCTAGAAAATTTTAGCCCAAAACATAGTGTGTCACAGGATTCACAGATGTGCAAAAAAGGACTGGCCACTGAAATCATTTGAGGCTTTGTTGGCAGGTGCTAAAAGGCTCTACAGCCCTGTACATGATATAGCAAAGCATTATCGCTGCTATAGTTAAAGTTGCAAACCACTTTCTAGTCAACGATGGACTTCTGTAAGTGTTCTTAGAGTCCACGTGTCTATTTGGATTGCTTGGTCCAGAGTAGGAGTAAAGATACAAATCTGGGGCTGTTTGAGCAAGGGCCTCCTAAAATGCAGCCACCCCAAACACAGTCATACTGGGAATGTCTACACAAGACGTTTACTGCAGAGCTGACTAATTAGCTCCGCAGTAAAACATCAGCAACTACATGTGTGGCCCTATTAGGCCACAGTAAACTAATAAACACCTCTCTAGGATAGTACTGGTCAACACAAGTACTATCCCACGGCGGAGTTATTTAGTGCGCTGCAACACGCGTCAGGGTGCTCCAGTGCGGGAGCTGCCCCACACTGGAGCACCCTTGTGCCCCAGCCAGCCCCTCTGCAGCATATTGGGATGGGCTAGAGTAGCTCCAGGTTGGCAGGTTGACCCTTGGGGCCCCCTGCCAGTTGAGTCGGCTTCACCCTGGCTCAACGTGCTGCCGTCCTGGGCGCATGTGTAAATGCAGTGCCAGTGAGCCATAAACCCCGGATCAAACTGCACCAGAGTTTATTCAGCCACATTCATTTCACATGTAGACGCACTCTCTGTGGTCAAAGTTGTCACCTTATATCCAACCTCTTTACTTTCTGGTTTTCAGAAGCGCAAGTTCTTTAAAGGTGTACGACACCACGGGGCAACCTTAACTCTGCCTTCATATTTGGTCTGGTCAGCAAGTAAGCTAATCACCCAAGCATCTCAAGGCACTTTACAAATAGGAATCATAATAAACCTACCCCCTCTTCTTTCCATCAACCACTTTCTGGAGGTAGATATTTCTTACTATGCATGAAGGAAATGAAGGCAAAGAATGGTTAAAGACCAGTTGGTGCCTTTAAGGCACAGTCCTTAGCAGAGCTCAGTGAGAAGTCCCACTACCCCAGGGGGTATTCTGGGAAAGGAATCTAGTCTTTCCTGGACCGTGACTCACAGTCTAGACCAACTTCTTTGGTACACGGACTAGGAATGTTGCACATACCGCATTTCCCTTAAGGAGGGTGAGTCCACTCTCCTCCATGCAGCACATGTGAATCCATATAAATCTCTGTATTGGGTTACCTAAAACATTGATCTGAGTATCTGACAGTTTGCACTTATTAAAAAAATACCTTTACAATGCACCTGGGAGGTAGGGACCTATGATTAACCACACTGTACGGGCAGCATATCAAGGCACGTAGAACCAGAGGCCTAACTGGCCAATTCTGCAACCCCCCACCCCACACCTGCCAACACACACACATGCACACGCACACCCCACCCCCCCAAAGGGCTACTCAGCACAGCTCACAAAGACACTCTCATGGGCCTAGAGGGACAGCTTTCCATCTCCAGTCCCCTCTGTGCAAAAATGAAGTTTATTTCCTACCTATGGGGACTTTCTACCAGCTTTTACCGTCTATACTTTTCCCAGAGCCTGATGCAGGGCCTTTCAGCCTGAAAGCTTGCAGAAAAGAACAATTTTCTTGCAATTTCCCAGCTGGTCTAATAAAAGGTATCATTTTGGAACCAAGAGTTCTAGTTTTTTATATGTACACACACACATACACACACGCAGCCCCCAAAAGTTTGCTGCTGCTAGACAGGTCACCTTGGGTTTTTTTGCTCCTAATATCCATATTGAGCATCCAAAAAAGTCACTGGTTTTTGCAGCAAAGAAAAGGTGACATCTACTCCAGCAGCAGCATATACTCCTGCACCATGTGCCACCACCACTTCTCTGCCCTCCCTACTGCCAGGCTGGAGCTGCTACAGGTAAGGCACATGATATGGGGAGGGGGGAGAAGGGAAGGAGGAACAGGGGACAGGGGATGTCCTCTGCTCCCCCCGCCCCATCTCCCCCCAGTTAGGCAGCACCCAGGGCTTGTACCCTGCTCACTCTCATATTTCTATGCTACTGTATAAAATGCAGTGGCGGCATCCCCAGAGCCGAGGGTCAGAATGCCGTTCCTCACGAGGCTTCAGTAACAATCTAATAAAAACGAGCATTACAATAAGGCAGGCCACGTTTTTAGGAGAAAGTTATTGCCTAGAATACAGGCAGGGAAGTATTGAGTTTCTTCCTCCATCCATATTTAAAGAGACTGTTAACCAGCAATCTATTGCTCAGCCCAGCTGCAATCCACAGTTACAATAAATATAGATGAATAAGCAGACAGGCATGTGCCTGGCTGTCACTCCAGCATATTGCAGACTAACAAAAGATTACGACTCTTGGATATCAAAATAAACTAGAAAATTATAATGTCCAATTTGCAGATTGCCAAGGGAAAAAGTAGCTCATTTTCCATATACTTCCCACAGGGAGATGGGGGGGTATTACTTGTTTTCACTGAAGATGTTTATTGGTATTACCCAGTCTAAATAAGACTTTTTCCTCTTTCTATAGGACAGCACTTTGTCACATAACACACTTTTCCCTTTAGTAACCAAAATAGGCTATGTCTGTAGCTATTACCCTAACAATAAGTAAGATTAGGCAGCAGTAAATTTAGAGTCTGAACCCTGGGATTCTTGGATGGGGAAATGACATAAGGATGTGCCTGCGATTGCCAAAAATGCTACTGCTGGCACAGGGGAATTAACCCCTGCTTAATAAAAAGGAACTTCTTTAGTCTGTCTTGTCCTTTTAAATTGTAAGAACGGTACTTTGGGGCAGAGATTTATTTCTGTGTAGCACTCAGCCCAATGTGGCTTCACTTTAAGATTTGGGGCTTGCTAGCATTAACAGAACTCAAATGATTAACTTTAATATTTTAAAATAATTCATACCAGGGGATTAGCTTCTGAGAAATGACTCCTGCTTGTTTCAGTCCTTTATGAGGCACCAAACCTACTTTCAGGATCGAAGCAAACCCCGTACACTAAAACTGCTAAATAATATCCAGCAACGGCCAGAAGAAAATTCTCCCACTCTGCACCCCCACCAGTCCCTCTTCACTAGAAAATATTTGAACAGAAAAATTTTGCTTTCATCGTTTTACAAAAATGGTTCCAAGGGCAGCTGTTTTGATTGAGTAACAACTTGCTCCACTTTATTAAAACGGTATTAGAAATAAGTCAATATTCCCCCCAAAAGTACCCTTGGCATCTGATGAGTCAAGGAATTTCCACGGGAATTTTGAAGACTACTTGTTTATCCAGGAAAAACAGTTTCTCTTTCAGCCACAGACATGAGCAGCACCTAGAAAAGGCTAAAAGTAACGGAAGTCGGAGAAAATATTAAGGTCCAAGAAGCATATGATAATTCTATTCAATGATGCACTTTTAACACTTGTCAGTTGGCCGGAAATTCGGTAACTTATATAAACATCTCTCAGGCCTATGATGCACAAGACAAAATCCTGGACTGCAGATAAAGGGAATTTAATAGAATAATGAGCAAAACCTCAAGCCATTTCCTTTCTCTGGGTTTGCCAGCAGCTCCTGTCCTGTAAACACTGTCTGAGTTTAGTGCCAGGAGTAATCTTGCTGAAAATAATGCAGATGCAGTACACTAAACATTATGCCTAGTAGCAAGCATTTGCAGGATCGCTTACCTAAATTAAGTTCTGATAAGGGGGTTCTCTTTCCTTTCACAGTGCCCAGCGTGTTGTCAGTGCTTAATGACTGTGCATCGATTCCAGAGAGAAAGTATGGCAGAGACTGTGCTTGAAATAGGAAAAGGGATTAATTTATATTTGATGAGGAAAGAATAAAATTTAGGAAAATCTGCTTTAAGTGCAAACACTTTTGGAAATTAGGCAGTCAGCAAGCAAGCTACTCGTCCAGTAAATGTTTTAGACCTGGATGAAAGCAAAAAGGTTTAATATCCCTGGTCAGTGCCAATATTCACAACAATGCAGCATGTCCATCATCTTACAAAGAATAAATATTTGTTAGGTAGAAGGCAGCACTGCAGATTAACCTTGCGACCAGGAGCCGTTATTTCTCTTATCTCTGCTTGTAAAGAAATACCTCCCTCCATGGTTGCTCATCTAATGCCATGAATATTTGATAAGATCTGCATTTCACATGTTAGGTGGGATTCGGAACAAATTATTGTATTAAATAAATTGAAAGACAGACCCTGAAAAAAAAAAAGCGGTCTGTACACCGATGTGCCCACACCCTTTTCGGTCACAGGGAGGATGCAATGTGCCCACACCCCTTTTCGGTCACAGGGAGAATGCCAAGTTCTGCTAATTGACTGTCTCTGCATCCAAAGCAGGGATGGACACAGACATGGGCAAACCGGGCAGCCTCCTGCAGCCAGAAAATGGTAATTTTTTTATCCATCGTCCAATTATTATCATCATCATCTCTGGCGAAGTGAGGCCTGATACTAAAAGTTGGCCGGAGGCCACCAGGAATCTAGGTATGGTGCTGATTCAAAGACAGACTAGGGTGGAGGAGCTGGAAAGAGAAGGGCATTCTTTCAGAGAAACACCAGCGCTGCATTGCCCAAGCACAGTGTGGCTCAGATAAGGACGTAGATCTGTCTCATCTCATCACTTGCTTTGAATTTTTCTTACCAGCGGCTTGTGCAAGGTCCATTTTCTAGCCATACACAAGTATAAACCAAATAAATCAAATTCATCATTATTTTTCTACCCAACTGCCAGACAAGCAGTACTAAGCCTGGGTGAATTCCTTGATGGATAGGTTGGGTGAAATTAGATCTGATCGGCCGACTCCGTTTCTTGGCAAATACCGCTGCACAGCAGAAAAAAGGGCTGATTTGCCCACCTGACGGTTGCTTTTGCAACATATTTCCTCTGGTTTCTCCAGGTGTAGCCCAGCTTGCATGTGGCAAAGACCTTCAGCTACATGGCAGAGAAGCAAACTCAGAAATTCAGGTATACCTGATCTTACCAAAGGGACTCATGTAACTTCTCCCATTGCTTTCGGTGCTTTCTTCATCTTAGCAGTGTCACCTGATTTTATCTGGGTTGAAACTTGGCAGCTTGCTCTTGGTCTTCATTAGACTGAGCAAATCTATTCACAGTCACGATGGATTAGCTGATAGAGATGAGCATCATCTGCAGGCTGAAGAAGATACCACAGGCCTTCACTAACTAGACATTTTCAGGCTGGACATAAAGAATAACTTCTTTACTGTCCGAGCCCCCAAGGCCTGGAACAGTCTCCCTTCAGAGGTGGTGCAGGCACCTACTCTGGACTCTTAAGAAAAGTTTGGACACTTATCTTGCTGGGATCCTTTGACCCTAGCTGACTTCCTGTCCCTGGGGCAGGGGGCTGGACTCGATGATCTTCCGAGGTCCCTTCCAGCCCGAATGTCGATGAAATCTATGAACTGTCCCAGCAGCCTCGCATGCACACTAAACAGATGACACTTCAGGCAGAAAAGAAACCCCCCACAGACACTTGGAGGTCTTTTGGACTGAATAGGAACTTCTCTTGCTGGGGACCTTGCAGATACACTGCCTGTGCTTCTTGATCAATGGTATCAAAGGCAGCTGGCACAGCTAAGAGAATCAGCACAAATACGTGAAGTTTGCTTATCCGCAGGAGGACATCAGCCACTGAGAAAACAAGCACCATGGCCTGTTGCACAGGTGTATCTGAAGTCAAAAAATAATTAAAAAATGACACCAGAATCAATTAGAGAAGGCAGACTGAAAACAGGGCAATATTTGCAAAGTTTGTTGGCCCCATAAGTTGACAAGCAAGCCTCCCAAGTAACATCTTTAAAAGAAACTGCATTTTACACACCCTTGATGAAGAATGGCCAGATCAAATCCCATTCACATCGCTCTTCAGGCATTTTTTTTGAGTTACTAAATTCTTGGCCTGACTGATACCCTAACATTAACTAGCCTCTCACCTCTGATGCCATCCCCAAAGCAAGTTCCAGGGTTAGACCAGCTACATATATGTTGAGCCACAAGATTGATAGGACCATTTCCTGGTTGTCATGATGGCCATGGGCAGCACTGTACCTAGACTCCCAGTGGCTCCAGGCGAATTTTTAGTATCAGGCCCCCGTTCACCAGGGATAATGCTAATAATAACACATTACCATTTTCGGGGCCCCTTTCTGTCTGGGCCTCAGGCAGCCACCTGGTTCACCCATGCCCATGTCTGGCCCTGATCATGGGATGATAAGCTAACTAAAGAGCTGTGCCTCAGTGACTAGACCGGAGGCAGGTAGAGGCAATGGTCTTTTAGGGCCAACACATCCCTTTATAATCCTAGCCCTTAAGGGTAGAAACTTTCTTAGTTTTGTCTTTGTACAGTACCTTGCACAGTGAAACCCTGATCTTTTAACTGAAGTCTTTAATTCCTACCAGAATACAAGCACACAGGGTGCATCTACCTATCGGAGGTACTAAAGCATGGTGCAGTACAGGCGGCGCATGCTTCGATTTCCCTGCTACATCACCATAATGGTGCACTATAAGTGTGGAGCATGCCACTACAGCGAAGTAGACCCGCGTGATCGCTACGTCGCCATAGCTTGCTGTATGGCAATGTAGCCTGTCCCTACATCACTGTATGGTGACATGTAGATGCGCCTACTGACAATTAAATCCTCCAGGACACTCTGTCTTACCAGCTTCAGTACCACTATGGATATAAGCTGTGCATTACAATGCAAGTCCCAATTTTATTCTGTCCGGGGACCCACAAATGAAATGGGCACGCTTTATAATCTAGTTTTGGAATGGAAAGCCATCAGTGTTTAAAGCCAAATGGAGCTACTTTGCATGACCTTTACTATGATTCACACCAAAATGTCTGCAAAAGTAAAGCACAGACAAGGAATCAAATTATGGAAAATGTTTCCATGAAGGCAGGAGCATTACAAAAAATGTTTGTTCACGTTTGCAGTAGATGCCGCTATGCATGATCGTACTGGAGGCAGTTTCCAGAATACAAAATCATAAACCCGTTATGACTGTGCCTCTTTCCATAACTAATCCTCACTTCAGGGTCCAAGGTCCAGTATTTACTGAGTCATGCTAGTAGTTGCTGCAGCCTAAATTCACTAGTACCTAATCATTATCTTTAAAACCCCTTTTCAGCACATTAAGCCATTTTTCAGACTAAAACAAATGTGTTCCTTTAAAAGAAGCCAGCTCTGAAAATAGAAGAGCTTCCCAGATTCAGAGGCTTTAAAACTCAATTATGCTGTTCACAAAGTATTTAGTGGTAACAGGTAAACTCATCTGATGACAATAAAAAGTTAGCCTCGTGTTCTACTTCCAGTATATGCAGTGAAAGAGGCAGCATTATGTCCTGTCATTATTTCTATACGGGTGATAAAAAATTATTGTAATTTACCTGGTGCATATCTTCACATTTCATTTATATTTAGGAAGTTTTCTTTTCAATCATAAGAACTGTTTGGACGGAAAGTTTTGATTCTGGAGCGCAGTGTTACAGCAAAAACTGCAAAGTTACAGACATAGGAAATAACTAGTCAGGCCTTTGTGTTCCTTTATACCCACTCACAGTAATAGATGCCTTGGATTAGTTTGTGTGACAGCTCTTGATGCACGGGTGCCAGTCCCATAGACCAAGCCTGTCTGCAGAGTCCTGCTGGTAGAGCTACCACCCAAAAATGCGAAAAAAAGTCAGCTGTGCCAGCAAAACTCATGATGTGGATGCAGCTGAGCTTACAGAAGAGTGCTTTAGTTGGCCCTACCCAAGTGTGGGGTTTTTTGGGGTGGGGACAGGGGTGGTTAAATATGGTAACCTGTGTCAGCAAAAAACCCCCCCAGAAAAACTTCCTCCTTCCAGCACATGCTCCGATTTCTCCCTAGGAGGAGCTCTGCTGACAAAGCTATGCCAACTTAGCTATATTGGCAGAGAGGCTACAAATGTGCTTATGCCAAAAGACAGATCTTATTCGTTTCGCAGTTCTGTCCCAGTTTTACTCTGCAAGTTTGTGACCGCGTTCCAGTTTAGCATTCACAGTCTCCATTTGTGAGAATCCTCCTTCCAAGAGAGCAATGTTTCAGATGTTAAACACACATGTTTATCAGTAAGCAGAGGGGCCAGCTTCATTCGAGGGGTAACTCCAAAGAAGTTGCAGAGTTACACCAGGGACAAGCCTGCCTCTTTTCATGGTGTCTCTTTTCATGCCCCGCTGTGTCCCCATCCTAACAGCTCCCTGCCACATCTGGTCAGACTACAGAACCACAAGGATCGCTTATGCCCCGAGAACTGGTGAAGGCTTCCTCCTGTTACAAAAGCTAGCCCGTGGAACAAGTGAAAATACCATCTGCGAGTGTTGGACAAGCTTTTTACACATCAGCCGATGCTAAGTGGAAGTGGAAGGCGAGTTATGCCTCACCTACGCGGCAAATGTATCAAGCCAGACAGCAGTATGCCAGTTCTGCCAACCCCACCATGTCAAAAAGCATGAGACAAACTCTTAAAAATCAAGAGATTTGGAATGTAAATCATGAGATGCTATTTTTGAAGAGAGTGTTTGTGGGGGGGGGCATTATATGTGAGGGGGTGGGGAGCTGTGGGTCAGGAGTGAAGGGCAGCAGCAGGGCTGGGGGGCTGTGGCTTGGGTGCGAGAGGCAGACACACACTCGCACACAAAACCACCCACGGCTCTGTTGCATGACTTACCCCAGTCCCATTCACCCCAGCCCCTGCCTCACTCCTTCCATCGCCGTGGGG
>NW_017729018.1:7928217-7931835 GCF_001723915.1 Gavialis gangeticus | reverse complement strand
CCCTTCCCTCTCCCCCTGCCCCTTCCCCTCCACAGATTTACCAGCTTGGTGCTCTCTACATGTGCCAGAAGAAAAAAAATCCCAAGATTTGATCTCCATCAGGAGATCATGAGTCAGAATTAATTTGACTTGGAAAGCTGGAGTCTCCTGATTTTTGCATGACAGCTGGCATTACTGGTACCCTCAAAAGCACCCTGTTACTTCATGCAGGCTGCCTCCTGAACCAGGAGAAATGTAGCCGTGCCCATACAGCACTGCAGAGCAGATTAATTAGCGCTGCAGAGTGACCATGCCAATTAGTAGGACCCTCTCCCTCTCTCTTTATTAAGGCCCACCTGTAGGCCATGTAGATGGGACTTTGCTGCTTCACGTTTAGACGACTGCCTGGACAGAGCCATGCAGTGCTTGAGTGGGACGCTGCCCAGTGCTGTCAGTTTACCAGCTACACGTGATCTTAGCTACTATTATATTGTGTCAGCTGTGACAGTTATTTCCACCTGTTTCTAAGGCCTGGAAGATAATCTATACATAAAGCAATTCTCATAACAAAAGCCTCAAGCAGAAAATGATGAATGTGCAAAGAAAAGGACTATCCACTTGCTTTTCCTGCTGTTACTTTGTGAATATCCATGAGATTCATTTCCATTTATGTTTGCATTATGCCTCTGCGGGCAACTGGTTACATTTCCTGCATATGTTCTGGACGTGGTCATTGCTTGCCCTGGCGTTTGGCAACACCGACCCCTTTGAAAATCTAACTGGAACGCTCCCTTGTTAGAAACCCTGGTTCCTGGCAGAGATTTACAAAAGCATGCTATCCTGGGACATGCTTCTGCATATACATTTGGCAGTGCTGGGCTCAGGAGACTAAGCCCTTCCTCTTTTAAATAATAGAAACATATATACTGTATAAAAATATTCAGACTATATTGGCACATAAGTTACTCCACAAATGATCTTATTTGGCATCAGTACAGATCTTAAAACCCTGTGTAGGGCCTGATCAACGCAGAAAATCAAGTTCTGCTGCTCTCTCATTGCAGTAAAATCTCCTGAAATCTTGGGTCTACCCATCATCCACCCCAAAGCGTCCCTTGCTCGACACTTTAAATCACATACAAAGGGCTTCCTTCCTTCCATAAGTTATGAACATTCTTTAAACAGGCAGAAAAAAATTGATTTTGATGATTCCTTCAGTGACTGAAGACCCCCAAATCACATATCTAATATACTAAAAAATAAAAGTTTTGTAGGTACCATCCAGCCAAGTATTTTCTATTTGTTCATTTTTATACTGGCTGAAACTCGAGCACAGCAATTTTTCACGCACAAATTTCACATACAGCTACTTTCTTTAAAGCTGGAAATACAATTTGGATCCCACAGCGCAAGGGCGCTGGCGTAATTCAAACTGCGCTTTCTTAGTTGTGAACAAATGTTAGTTGAAGTCGGTCCCCTATATGCTGGGATTCTTGTTCGCGTAACAGATTTAGATGCATATGGTTCATGCTGAAAAGACAAAGTATATCACCCATTAACTGAGTCACAGCATAATTAGTTCACTTGCTAAACACTGAGACAGTCTAACTTGAGAAAGCCAGTACATTTGCAGACAATAATGTGGATTTGTGAGTGTCTGGACGCAGAAATACAGAGCTGTCAATACAAGTATGACAAAATACCTAGCCTCAAAACAAAGAGTAACGAAAAACACCACCAACAAAAAATCCATATGTTTCCAGTATCAGAAATATGAGTTGCTGTGGATTAATACTCAAGTAGGTTGGAAACTGCTCCTCCAAACCCCGCGACGAGTCCTAGCACCCTGGTTAGGATAACACTTTGCTCTAACTGGCATACATCCAGACTTAAACTCTACTGGCATTTGTTTCAAGAGAGGGGAAAACTGGTTTAAATATATCTCAGCTGCCTTCAGCAGAAACTTTGGCTGAAGAGTTTAGCAGTTAGATAAGCGTGTTGAAGCAGTCCTGTCTTCACTATTATGATTTTGCAAATAGTGCACCTTTGGGATTTAGAAACTGTTTACCATAGTACTTCAAGGGAACAGGGCAAATCATATCACATCAAATCTGCCGCATTTTTAATCCTGTATTAGAAAAATGGAACCATGCCACACTTATAACTCAGATGTGTAAGTTCCCCAAGACGCTACAAATATCATATTGTTTTAGAAAAATGACCCATCTGTTTTTCCTGACACGTTATTTCTTTTGACCTAACTAGAAAAGCAACCGTTATTAAGTATTTGTTAAGGTTAGGAAGTCCCACATCAGCCACAAACAAGTTTGATTAGCAAACGTATGACTGTGACATAAAAAACTAGGGATTTAAATAAAGGCAGTTGTGATTTATTTCTTTTTTAGCAGTGAAGACATGCAACTTTAGGGTCTAATCTTGACAGACACCAAACACCCACACGTGTTAATTTGGGCAGGAGCAGGCATCCCACCATTACTGCACTGAGAAGGCAGAATGTCAAAGTTACGTTTCTATAAATTGACAGCAAATTACCTTCACATTTGCACATACAAGCAGCTGTGCCAGAAAGGCTCATGCATGCTTCCAGAAATACTACCACGTGACTTCACTTATGTACTTCTATTCCCTCCCCAGACTCCTCTGAAGTCTGGGAACTCCTACAAACATTCATGAATAGATTCACTCATCATTAAAGTTATACCCATTTAACAGACCAGAAAACACACACAGAGATATTACAAACCAAAATTGCAGTGCTGTTTGTGGGATTTTTTTTTTCTTTTGCCCCCCTCTGATCTTTTTTTTTTCAAGAACCAGATCCAACAGTCAAGCAATTATATTAGAATCTCCATTTTAATTTTAAAAAGAATACCTTTCCAATACTCGCTGTTGCAAATAACAAGCTTGAAAATGGGAACTCCAGAGCAGTGGTTCCCAACCTTTTTTTTGTGCCAGGACCCGTTTGTAAACATCAATGGCCAGTCCCGACCCAGCATCTCTCACTGTCGACCCTCTGCCCACTGCTCTAGCCCCCAAGTGAGGGGCAAAGGGTGGGGGTGTAGGGCATGGGGGGTCCCCAAGCAGCCCCTTGCAGGCTGAAACTCTGCCAGCCTGCAACGCAAAACCCACAGTTTCCCACGTTTTTCCGTTTTCAAAGTTTTTGATCCATTTTTAAAGTTTGCTTCCAAGCCTTTCACATCTTCTTGTGACCCACTTTTGGGTCACGACCCACAGGTTGAGAAATGCTGCTCTAGAGCAGTGGTCTCCAAAGTGGGGGGCGCAAGACGATCCATTGGGGTGCAGGAAGAAAATATTAGGACTTATTTATATTTATATAAATATACATATATTGGGGGTGCGTGCTCAAAAATTTTTTACTGATAGGGGTGCGCAAATATAAATATACATATATTGGGGGTGCGTGCTCAAAAATTTTTTACTGATAGGGGTGCACAATCAAAAAAGTTTGGAGACCACTGCTCTAGAGGCTCCAAAAACCAAAAGGCAAATTAATAAAAGAAACAAAACAGATCGGTTAATTCTCATCATTCTCAAAGTTAATTTTCGTAACTTTTAAGTCAATCTAATAATTTATTAACCCTGTGATGCTAATGGTGA
>NW_017729018.1:7926834-7928206 GCF_001723915.1 Gavialis gangeticus | reverse complement strand
GGGGGGGTTGGAGAGAGAGACACATCAGCTCCAGATTTTCCAGACTCAGCAGTTATCAGAACGGGAGCTGCTGGGTGATGACAACTTTTATCTATCTGCCCCCTGTTATGAGTGGCCAGATTTCAGGCTCTTGGCATCACTAACTTCAAAGTAACACAAAAAGCACCCACCAAAGCCAGAAATCGAACCCGATCTTCACAGTCTAAGTCTAGTGCCTTATACCCAAGAGCATCTTTCCTTTAGATAAGTAGCTATTTTGAGTGGCGATTATTACACACCCATAGCAAAGGATTCTCAACCAGTTAACGAGCTGAAAAGTTAGCAATTAAAAAAAAAAGGGTCAAATCAGAATGAATACAATGATGTCAAGGATCTGACTGAGGATCTTCCAAGAGCAAAAAGGGACTCTAGTTAGTTTGTTCCACGTTAGTAATTCAGTTCAGTCCTTGATATTATACACAAAGAAGAGCTCGCTCCCTTCGTGAAAAAGCAGCACCCAAATCACCGATTACAAAAATGGAATAGAAACTGGCACTCAAATAGACACATGGATAAAGTCCCAAATTTAACCGAAGATGCTTTTTGTACCGCGCCAGGCTTCGTTCATCACAACAAACCGCAGAAGCCAAGTCAAGGACAGCGAGCGCGTGCTTCCCGAAGTCCTATTTCGACTTCCAGAAGTGACTAGTCTGGGACTGCCAGCGAATGGAGCAGGACACGATGGCTCTGGAGAAGTCAGTGAAATCAATGGCAGCTGGAAACCAACCTGCTTTTCCTAGCTGAGGATGTGCTGAAAAGGGGGGGGGACAGGGGATGAGGGAAGCAAAGCAGAGGCAGGTTTCTTTAAGAAGGAGCTAAGAACCAGCTCCCATCTTCCTCTCCCCGTTTCCATTTGCATTCACACCATGTGTCCAGAAACTCGCAACATGAAAAGAAACTGCAGGACGGGGTCGCTTGGCCCGTGCTACGTACCCACGACTCGTCTGTGCCGGGGACACCGCCGGTCGGAGCCAAACCCGACAGCCCGGCTACAGAAAAAACAGCAAACCCCAAATTCTCATCAGAGGTGCCAAACCCTGCAACAGCAAACCGTCTCTGCATAACCCGGGGGTGAAGAAACAGCCGCGCGGAGTCCAGGAGCGGATTTTTTTTTAAATTTGCTTTGAAAAGAAGTTAAATTTAATCGCTTTTAAAGTCAGAACAAGTTGAAGAGACACCTCTGGGAGCGGAGGGGGAAAGTTAGCGAAGTGGCGGATGGACGAAAAGGAAGGGGGAAGGTGGCAGTTCGATGAACTGATTTTTTTTAACCCCCCCCATCCTTTTATCTCAAAACAGGGGAGAAAACATAACTCGAGACAGAGAAAACTTCTGT
>NW_017729018.1:7926135-7926744 GCF_001723915.1 Gavialis gangeticus | reverse complement strand
TTTGGGGGGGGGGGGGGGAATAAACGTGCGGCGCCGCCTCATCCACGGGTTTTGCACCGGGAATAATCCGAGATGATTTCTCCCGGGGGGAGGGAGGGTTCTCCTGGATCCCCTGGACGCGAGTTCGGGCCCCCGAGCAAGAAGTTTGGGCTCGCTCCTCGCACGGGGGAGACGCGGTGGCAGCGGATGCCGCGGCCGCAGAAAGGGAGCGGGGCCCACCCCGCATCGCGGCACCCCGGTCCCGTCCCGGCGCTCACCTGCCCTCCCGGCCGGGCTCCCCGCGAGGCGCTGCGCTGCGCTCCGGCCACCGGCGCTGCCTGTTGCTCCCGTTGGCAAGTAACAGTCTCCAGGACTACGGTCACTATGGCGCCTCGCGCCGGGTCTCGAGGCAACTGTTGCTAGCCTCGGCTCTGACGTCACGCCCAAGGGCCCCGCCTCCCCTCCCTGAGGTGTGTGTGGGGGGCGGGGGAGGAGAGGGCGGGGGGCGTAGCCGGGGGGTGGTTGGTGGAGGTGTATTTGCAGTAATGGTGGTAGTTGGTGTTGGAGGAGTTGTTTCTGAAGTGGTGGTGGTTGACTCGGAGGTAGTTGTGGCTGAAGTGGTGGTGGTGG
>NW_017729018.1:7921080-7925705 GCF_001723915.1 Gavialis gangeticus | reverse complement strand
GGCCAATAGCGGCGGGGCGGGGAGTTGGCGCGCGCTTTGGCGCTTCGCGGCGCCTGAGGGGGCGGGGGAAGGGTCGGGAGCTGTTGGGGTTGTGACCCCCTCTCCGCTCCTAGCGCCGCCTCCGGGCCCTCTGCCGGGGAGGGTGGTATGGGGGCAAGGAGAGGGACAGGGAGGGAGGTATGGGGGCAATAAGGGGGCACTGAGGGGGTATGAGCAATGAGGGGGGCAGTGAGCCCCACGAGACCTGGCCTGGCGCAGCTGACCCGTGCATTGTGGCAGAGTCGGCTCTTCCCTTTCGTGCTGCTGCTGCTGCCTTTTTGCGCCTCTCCCCCCATAACCTCGACTGTGCCATTTGTGTGACCGCAGGATTTGCATTTCTAGAAGCTCTAAAGATCACCTCCCCGCCGCGCCAGGTGCTGCACGAGAGCCCAGCGAGAGACTGTCCCCACGGTGATGAGTTTAGTCCAGCCAGGCCAGGGGTAGGAGGGAAGCAGATGTCCGGAAAGGGGCAGGGGCTTCACGACAGGTCGGTGGCAGAACTAAGACTTCAGAATTGGATAGGAGAGGGGATAGATGCGTTTGACTAAATATTTGAATCTTCATCTCTGTGAAATTCTTGCAAGTTAAATATTAAAGAGCTTATTTTGCACCGTGGAAAAGTGACAAACATCTCTCTAGAAACTGGCTGCTTGGAGATTAGCTGCATTTCTGTCCCCTCGCCCTTTTCCACACAAGAGCATTAGCATATAAACCGTCTTTGTTACTTTAAGAGTTCATTCGCTCTCTCGGCTTATTCCTCCCTACCTGAACTAATAATTCTCCATGACATCAAAATCATTTCCATAGCAACCAATTGTGAAGTCACAAACAACAAACAGAGGATTATAAGTGTGAATGGAAACCAAGCAGCCAAAGTGGACAAGGAGCAGAGATACTGTTGTCATGCAAATGCCCTAAGAAAATAGTGTATGAGCAAATACTGCGCTGTAGCATAGTGTCATTATATGCTGTTAAACAGCTGCCGTTTCTCACTGTAGAGAGACCTGCACTTCAGTAGTGGATGAAGTCATTCCCACGCAAGCAATCTGATTTGGGATGCCTCTGGAAAGAGTGAATTCTTATCTGATGTAAAGTGATGTCAGCAGCATTGTTTCTACGTGTGTTGCAGGTTTTCAGGAGTCAGCCAGGAACTGCTCCATCTAACGCATGCCTGTAACATCGTATGTCTTTACCCTGGTAAGCTGCATGTATGTGCATTGTACCAGAGTGCGTATTAAGGAGACATCTACTGGCTGAGATTGCTCACTTATTTCAGAGGAACGTTGAAGAAGAATGATTAGTTCAGGTAGGGAGAAATAAACCAGGGAAATTGCAGTGACCTGTTGGGTGCCACCCCAGACACTCCCGAAGGAGTGATTTACAGGAGGGGGTTTGGAGAAGCTCAACAGCGTTCACCACGTGGAGTTTCACTGATACCCCATCCCCAGGTTGGGGCACAGAAGTGCTTGGTCGCTGGATCCCAGGACTTCCTCTTCCTGCTGTTCCAGTCTCTTCTGTCCCTGCGCTAGCTGCCCGCACCTGCGCAGTTCTCCCTTCAGGTGTGAGTACAGGTGTGCAGCCTGAGTCGTGACTGCATCTAGTAATACCAGCATAAGCACGGCCTATAGAGAGGAGAAAGGAACAGTCTCCCTAACCCTCACACAATCTCTGTAGACCAGTGGTCTCCAACGTTTTTAAGTAGATCACCTTTGTCATTTAAAAGCAACCCAAGATCTACTGTGTGCCACCATCGCCACTCCTCCTTCCCCTGCCCAGCAGGTAAATCTGCGGGGTGGGAAGGGGGGAGCAGATCAAGAAAAAATTATGTAGGGGTGCACCTCCCCAGCAGGTAAGTCCCAGCCAGCCGAGGCGCCACTCAATTTACCCCTGCTCTTGCCTCTGTGGCACTGTCCCTCACCGTGTAGGCCTCAATCTAGCTCCCACCGTTCTTTCCCCCACGGACCAACCTGCTGGGCTGGGGCACGTGTGTGCATGCAAACGGGCACTCAGCCCCTCACCCCAGCCTCGGATCAACTCCATGAGGCTCTAAGATCTACCGGCAGATCGAGATCCACTGGTTGGTGACCACTGCTGTAGACACTTCATTTTTATGTGATTTTCTTCAGTACTGGCCACTGAGGAAAGGGGGCCTATGGATGAGACTGCTCAGGTTTTACTGAGCTCTTTTAGCCTCTGTGAAAGCGCTAAGCCCATGGAGCCTTGACAAAGTTTTTATTGGGTGAAGAAGGGTATTTGAAGCTATAGCTTAACAGCTGAGTCCAGACCTGCAGTTTGGCACTTCCAGGACTTCCACTGTGCAGTTTGATCACCTGCAGACTACAAAATTTGTTTTCCTCATGACAGCTTTCTTTCCCTCTTCCCAGAGAAAAAAATATTCCAACGGGGTAAATGCAGTTCCCTGCTGGGAACACAGCTGCCCTCACACTTTTGTCTAAACCAGGGCAGAGGCCATGCTCCCCTTCTGAATGCAGTTGCCTATAAAAGCAAATCACCGGGCATAGATGTCTCCAGGTAGCAGCTGGGGTTAATGTTGTCCAGCTGCAGCCATCCCAACTCATACTGTCCCATAAAAAGTGATGGGCTGGGGCTCAGATGTACCCCTACCTGTTCATATGTTGTGATGTCTCTAGGACAGGGGTAGACAATGTTTTTGGCCAGAGAGCTGAAAAAAGTGGTGCCGGGGTGCCGGCATCCCAGAAAAACAAAATTGGGGTGCGGGGTGTGTGGCAGGGCGCTCTCTATATTAATAATCATAAATGCTTTTTTTTTTCTTACAGTAAATACCAAGTTTTCTAAAAATTCTAAACTTGGTGACAATAAATACAATTTAATATACTACCTTTGTCCTTGTGTATTTTTTTCCGTTAAGCATGTGTTGAGAGAGAAAAAAAAAGAAAATGAAAAGGAGGAGAAAAAGACAGAAAGGGAGAGAAAGAAAAAAGAGTAAGAGGTAAAGAAAGAAAAAAGAAAGAAGAGAAAGGAAAAAAAAGAAAAGGACAAAAAGGGAGAGAAAAAAGAGCAAGAAGAAAAAGAGAAAGTAGGTGTGTCCCTTGCCGCCAATGTCTCCCACCACTACCAGCTCCAGCTTGGGCCTACTGGTCCAGGGCAGTGTCCGGCGGAGGGAGCAACACCCCAGCAGGAGCTGCCAGGGCTCCGGCGCTCACGCCTCCCTAATGGTCCCGGAGCAGGGAGGGCCCCAGCCTAGGGCTGAGAGGGAGGACCCGGCTGGGTCTCGGGCACACAGACACCTGTTCCACCCCAGCGAGGGCGGCTCTGGGGCACCAAGTGCTGGTTCTGGCCACAGGGAAGGCGCTGCAGGCAGACCGGCCCAGTTGGGCCCTTGGGAAGATGGCAGCAGGAGGAGAGTCAAGGGCAGGCAGGAAGCAGGGGCTGCCCCGGGGCTCTACAGACGGGCTGCGGCAGGTGGGGGCGCCCAGTGGCACCCAGGTTGGGGCCTGGCCTGGCTTGCACAGCTCCATGGGGGTGGGCCGTAGCTGCCCTGCCCATGAGGGGAAGCTGCCGGGCTGAGGCAGTGCCGGCTCTGGGCTCAGCCTCCCTGCACGCTGGGCACAGCTGGCCCTGGTCCCAGCCACAGGAGCCCCTGGGCCCCAGGAACAGCCGCTGCAAGCAGCGCTCCGGACCAAGTCGACTGGGAGCCTCCAGCGCAGTGGCCCTCCGCAGTGCCTGCCCTGGCCTTGCTTACCCACAGCTCCTCTCCCAGGGCCGGGCCAGGCTGGGGGACACGACCTGGGGACAGCAGAACACAGACATCATCCCTGCCTGCGATCTCCTGACTCGACCCCCAGTGCCTGCCACAGCGCTGGGACCTGTGCCTGCTCTACACAGCCCGGAGCAGCAACTTAAAAAAAAGAAAAAAATTAAACAATTTCCTTGCACACCACCTGGTGTGCCGAGTAAAATGTCTTTATGCGCCACTAACTGGCACACATGCCTGGGGTTGCCAATCACTGCTCTAGGCCATTTTGCAGGGTTTTTTCAGGTCCTACAGTCAATCAATGAGTTAGGTGCAATATAACCCATTTCTAGACCACCACTGCCCAGTATACAAAGGACCCCAACAATGTTCATAGAATCAGAAAATGGGGGTTGGAAAGGGACTCGGGGGCCACATCTAGTCCAACCCCCTGCTCAAAGCAGGACCAGCCCCAACTACATTACAGCCAAGGCTTTGTCTAGCCAGGTTTTGAAAACCTCCAAGGATGGAGACTCCACAGCCTCTCTGGGTAACCTGTTCCAGTGCTTTACTACCTTCCTACTGAGGAAGTTTTTCCTAATATCTAACCTAAACTTCCCCTGCTGCAACTTGAGACCATTGCTCCTTGTTCTGTCATCTGTCACCACTGAAAAGAGTTCAACTCCATCCTCTTTCGTACCCCCCTTCAGGGAGTTGAAGGCTGCTATTAAATCCCCTCTTAGTCTTTTCTTCTGCAGACTAAATCATCCCAGTTCCCTCAGCCTCTCCTCACAAGTCCTGTTCCCCAGCCCCTGAAGCATTTGTGTTGCCTTCCGCTGGACTCTCTCCAACTTGTCCACATCCTTTCTGT